>NC_046158.1:5095385-5395385 GCF_011064425.1 Rattus rattus
CTTAGGCACCACCACATGGAGAGACCGTTCACCCAGCTTTAGGAACAAACAGTTCAGCCTCCAAACACTGTTCCAGCAGCGGCCGAGAGGCACCCAGTGCAGCCACGGCCTCCCCATCCCTGCTTTTTGGAAGATGTTCCGGCATAGAGAGGCAGAAAAACAAAGACAGGAAGAGAGAAAGGAGGTTTTCAAATGCTCGGGACGGGATGAAAATACAGGACAGAGGGCTCAACTTCAAACAGGCCTGTCCTGTCTAAGGTGTGACATCTAAACCACAGCTTGGGAGAGTACAGCCATGACCCCACATGGGGTTCTGTAATTAAATGTGGACTCACAAAAATCTTGTCCACAGTGAACGGTTCTGCATGCAGAATAACCAAAGTGAGCTCAAACTCAACAGGTCATGAATTCAAGGCGAGGCGTTGGCCTCGTGGGGCACTGAGTGACTGCACTGAGGCCTGGTTCTGGGCACGCAGCAGGCACACGGTGCCTTCCTCGTGCTTGGTTGGTCTCACCACAGTGTTCCAGTGAACACCACTGGAAGCAACTCAGCCCAGTTTCAAGCCATTCTGAAGCGATCACAGTTTTTACTATCACAGTGTTGACTGTTCTTACAGAAACGGGTTAATTACAGAAAACAAAAATGTATAATTTTTTTTCTCCCATCATTTCTCAGCATGCATCAGTATACCTGCGTGTTGTGCTGTGTTAGAACGCGTGCTTTAAAAACAAAACAAAACACCGAGCTGCTGACAACTTGCATTTTTTAAAAAAATGGCTAAATGAATTTTGATTGGAGAGTAGGACTTTCCAGCAGTTTCTGAAATGGCTCTAAGCACACCTCTGCCATTTTGTTCTTAGCACTGATAAATATAAAATTGAAATGCTAATCAATGGGGAGAGATGGTTCAGCACCTAAAAGCATGTACTGATCTTGGGGTGGGGATGGGGGGAGGGCAGGCTCAGCTCCCAGCATGCACAAGGTGGTGTTTGGATGGGAATGTTTCCCATGGGTTCAGATGTTTGAATAGTTGGTTTCTAGTGGGTGGTACTATTTGGGATGTCTAGGAGGTGTGGCCTTGTTGGAGGACATATGTCGGTGTGGCCCGGTTTTGAGGTTTCTAATACTTGGAACATTCGCAGTTCACTTCTGTTTCCTTCCTGTTGTTCGAGATGTAAGCTCCCAGATGTTCCTGCTGCCATGGCTGCATCATGATGGGCTTTCATCCTTTGGAACCATGAGCCCAAATAAATAAACCCTTCCTTCTGTAAGTCGACTTGACCATGTTCTCCCAACACTGCAACCGACTGAGTGTGGCGGTGCACTCAGGAGGCCGAGGCAGGATTCTGTGAGTTCAAGGCCAGCCTGGCCTACAGAATGAATACCAGGACAGCCGGGGCAAGATCAAGAAACCCTGTCTTAAAGAGAGAGGGGTCAGGGAGAAGGAGTGGGGCAGGAAGGGAGGGTAGTCTGGTTAACTCATACAGAAGGACACCTCACGACAGTCTTTAACCCCAGTCCCAGGGGAATCTGGTGCCCTCTTCTGCCCACCACAAGAACCTGCACTCACAGGTACAGACACCCACCCCCACACATACACACATATAATTTAAAAAAGAATAAAAACAAACTTTTAAAAAAAAATCTTGATTGACTCTGAAAAATGTTGAAGGTGCTTTCTGTCCTGCAGTGTTAGTCAGGGAACATTTAACTCTTGGTGTGGAACAAGCTGGAACTGACTTCCCATCAGTATGCAAATTTGCATCATCTTTAATAACCAGGAAGCTTGTGTGGATGCAGAAGCACTGGCTGGGGTTTGGTTATTCCTGCTGTTTGGTTGGTTGTTGGTTTTTTTTCTTCAAGACAGGGTCTCTCTGTGTAGCCCTGGGTGTCCTGGAACTCACTCTGTAGACCAGGCTGGCCTGGAACTCAGAGAGATCCACCTGCCTCTGCCTCCCGAGTGCTGGAGTTAAAAGTGGTCACCACCACCACCAAGCCAAAGGACTGTTTTAAGTTAATTTCCTTATAAATGTATCAGTTAATGTTTTGTTTAAATACCAATATTATACACTTATATGCCCGGAGTTGGAAAAGTTCCCCAAGGTGAAGAGGGCTCTTTAGTAGATATAGCTAGGAAGCCAAGTCTGGTTTGAATTAGAGCTAAATGTTAGGAAAGAGCTGGCCATTCAGAGTGCATCCAGACAGGAGGCCTGTGCGCCTGAGTACAGGAGGCAGGGGCCGGAGAGGCAGTGAGGCCAGGCTACGGGGAAGCTCACATGGAGTACCAGTGGGTGGCTGTTTGGAGCCCACCAGTTGGAGGTGGTAAACACGCAGCCAGGGTGGCAGCCTTGGGCACAGAGATATGGAGAGAGTCAACAGTCTATGGTGTAAATGTGAGTGGAGGAAGAAGGGAAATATGGATGGTCTCACATGTGCACTGTCCACGGTCAAATGTCTGCACTCCAAACTTCTTACTTCCATAGACTGGAATGTTTCTGGAGCTTCAGGGTAGGTCTGACCCCAACATGCAGGATAGCCTGCAGGCCAACAGACTAACCCTCCCCACTCTTGAAGTACAGACGGAAGTGGCTGTACGATGTTGGTCACTGTTCCTCTCTGGTCCATCATGTGTTCTGCAACTGAGTTAGGCACGTGGACACACACGAGTCCTTTGCTATAATTTAAAGCACTTTATGATGGGCCAAAGTAAAGTCTGCAGACTCCACACAAGAACGCCTTTGCCCTCCCAGGGCTGAATTTCATTAATGGACTGCCTTGGGGCTTCAGGACCCTTCAGCATCCCGTGTGTGTGTGTGTGTGTGTGTGTGTGTGTGTGTGTGTGTGTGTGTGTGTGTGTGTGTGTGTGTGCGTGTGTGTGTGTGTGGGTCAGCAAGTCCTGTCTTGATAAAGAGATGGTGCCCACACGTGCTAGACCCAAACTCTCATGGAAATCTTTTTTTTTTTTTTTTTGGTTCTTTTTTTGGAGCTGGGGACCGAACCCAGGGCCTTGCGCTTGCTAGGCAAGTGCTCTACCACTGAGCTAAATCCCAAACCCCTCTCATGGAAATCTTAATTGATGAGTAAAGCCCTAATAACTCTGCTTCAGGCCTAACTGGGCACTGAGTCTGCGGAATGACGCTGAGTGCCCTTCGTTGTGGTGGTTTTAAATGGCAGAGCCGATTTAAGACTTGTCACTGACTTTGTCCCACGGAAGAAGCAGCGGGTCTTGGTTAGAAACACAAAGAAACAGGAGGTTCTAGAAGCTTAGTATCCTGGTACTGCTCTGGGAATTACAAACTCCTACCTTGAAGGCTCCCATCCCCGAAGCGGGTACACAGAAAGGGAGTAAACATCACTAGGGACATGTAAGGGTCCCGGGGTCTTTTCCTACCTTCAGCATATTGTGACAAACAAGTGGGGCGGTGCCTGTACCTCATCTCCGACCAGCCCAGGTAGAGCCTCCTCTCTGACATCCTCTTCCTTCCTCTGGGAAGCTGATTAGATTCCCAAAACCAGCGGAGAAACTAAGGCAGGTCCTGACTCCTCAACACAGAAGGACTGCAACATCGAGTGGTCAGTCGGTATAAGAGATTACTGCGCATGAGCAGACAATGCGCATGAGCAGACAGAAAGACAGGTGAGGCCGTTTCCAGTACCCCACTAAATCCCTTCGAGAGAAAAAGATCCCCAGAGAAGAGCCCCCGAAACCCACTGAAGCTGGGGGCTGGGGCATGTGAGTGGCTAATGCTGTGTCAACCCTGGCCCCTAAATCACAGCCAGCTTCATGGAAGCTGAACGTTTCCACTTGGCTGACCCAGAGACACCGTGGCCCGAACTGGAGCTCTTGGTGCCCGGCCCTCCAGCACCCCATTAGGCTGGCCTCTCCTACGTCTACATGGGTATCCTTTTATCCCCAGTGGGACCAGCAGAAACTCAACTTCTCCCTGCTATCTGCCCCAGAGGCATGCTCTAGCGAGGTTCTGTCTAATCAACCAACACACTCCCTTGAGTCTTCCCTAGTCTCTGTGTCTACCGTGCCCTCTTGGCCCCAGCCTCACCTCGGTGTAGCCCTTACCAGTTTCCCTCTACTCTCTGCAGGTTTCCCTTCTCCTTCGCTAGCCTCCGCTTCCTCCAGAAGATACCCTTGTTGCTCTGGGGCTCTACACTCTCCGGTGCCTCCCCTGACATTTTCGATGAAGACTTCTTCCAGGGAGGCTTCCTGGAGGAGGTGGTCGCCAACCGGAGGCAAACAGACCTTAGCCAGGCTGCTGTCTCAGCACCTGCTTACACTCAAGGGCAGGATGGCTGGGTGTGAAGGAGCAGAGTCAAGCTTGTAGAGAAGCATCCAGGCCAGACCTGCCAGGACCTATGACACTGAGAAGATGGGTCACCATAGACTCACAAAGATGGGGAGCAGCCAGACTTCCTATTCAGCCACTGTGGGGTTCTTGTGGCAATGCTGACCAACCTTCGATCTAAAGAGAGCTTTAAAAGTTGAAATATTGAGCGTGGTAGTGCTGGTGCACACTTCTAATCCCAGCATTGGGAGGCAGAGGCAGGAGGATCTCTGTGAAATCGAGGCCAGCCTGGCCTACAGAGTTCCAGGACAGCCAGGGCTACACAGAGAAACCCTGTCACTGACACAAAAAAAAAAAAAAAAAAAAAAAGTCAAATGCCTGTAATCTCTGCACTCATGAGGGTGAGGCAGGAGGATTGCAAATTCAAGGCCAGCCTGAGGTATGTTGGGAGATCTAGCTCAAAACAAGGTGGGGAGTGGAGGGGGGACATGGGGAACAGCTCAGTCAGTTAGAGTTCTTCCTCTGCAAGCATGAGGGCCTGAGTCAAACCCCACAACCCACGGCTCTTGTTTTGTTTTATAAGCAGAGCCAGGCTTGGTGGCTCGCATGCTACAACCTCTGCACTGGGAAGTGGAGGAATCAGACGGATCCCTGGGCTCGCTGGCTAGCATAATCCACAGGCCCCAGGTTCCAGGGAGAGACCTCTCTCAGAAACTAAGGTGGATGCCTGAGGAAAAACACCTGAAGTTAACCTCTAACCTCCACACATACATTCATCCACAAAAGCATGCATATACATACACAGAAGGGAAGAAAAAGCTAGAAAGATCTAAAACATATATAGAGATACAAAAACAAAACGGGCTTACAGGAATGAGAAAACTGAGCTGGGACTGCGCTCCTTTAATCCAAGCACTCAGGAGGCAGAGGCAGGTGGATCTCTGTGAGTTCAAGGCCACCCTGGTCTACAGAGTGAGACCGTGTCTCAAAACACAAACCACCACCACTACCAACAACCATGTCTCCCACGAGCTCAGGTGTTTGAACTCGTGGTGTGTAGTTGGTGGTGTGGCCTTCCTGGAAGGGAGAGATGAGAGTCTAGAGTCTCACGATACTTCCAGTTCGCTCTCTGGATAAAGATGTGACCTCCCAGCTTCTGCCCCTACAGCCTTCCTCACCCTCACAGACCGACCTCTGGAACTGTGAGCTAGAATAATCTCTTTCATCTAGAAGCTCCTTTTGGTCATGGCGTTGTATCACAGCCACGGAAAAGTAACTAGTGGGCCCACTGAGCCATCTTGTCACGCCCTTTCAAAACATTGATTTGTGTGTGTATGAATGTGTGTGTGTGTGAGAATGTGTGTGTGAGTATGTATGTGTGTGAGTGTATATATGTGTACATGTGTGTGAGTGTGAGGATGTGTGTATTGTGTGTGTGAGAGAATGTGTGTGTGTGAGTATGTATGTGTATATGTGTGTGTGTATTGTGTGTATGTATGTGTGTGTGAGAATGTGTGTGTGTGAGTATGTGAGTGTGTAAGTGTGTGAGTGTATGTGTGTTGCTGTAAAATTATTTTTAAAAAATGCTGTCTTTTATCCTGCACTAGGTCCAGCACTGTAGTGCCCAAAGATATCTGGTAGAATCTTCATCTCAGTCAGCAAAGCTTCTCATCCACTCTGCTCCATCCCATATCACACCGCCAATGGCTACTCTCTGAGCCTGGCAAGAGTCTCTCTACCCATCTAGTTCCCAAGGCAGGTTACTGCCATTGCCAGACCTACACATGTCTCCATCCACCTCACACTCTCTTGAATTCAATTAAATCGCCACATGAAAGAACACACCACACAATAGCCTCTGATCCAATTGATAAGATATAATTGCCCACCTAGATATACAAAGCCCTGTACACATCCATCCCTTAAGAATATTCATAACAACCTGTAAATGTGCAGAGAGGAAGCTTAACATCCACCTCCATGTTCTCTCGGCTGTCTCTCCCTCTCACTCCAGTCTCCTCCCCTCTCTAAAACTTTTCTCCTGCCCATTCTTCCTTCTTGTCCAATCACAGGCCTCGTTCTATCTTGTACCTGCTTTCACCTGCGTAATGACATCATCCTACAAATGTGTATGAGTGTGTGTATGTGTGTGAAAATGTGTATGTGAGTGTATGGGTGTGAGAGTATGTATGTGTATGAGTGTGTGAGTATGTGTGTGTAAGTGTATGTGTGAATGTGTATGTATGTATATGTGTGCATGAGTGTATTATGCATATGAGCACGTGTGTGAGTGTGAGTGTATGAGTGTGCAAGTATACGTGTGAGTATGTGTGAAAATGTGTGTGTTACTGTATATGTTTCTGTGAGTGTATGGGTGTGAGAGTGTATGTATGTGTGTGAATGTGTATATGTGTGCATGTGTGTAAGTGTATGTGTGTGTATGTGTATATATGTGTGCATGAGTGTATTATGTGTGTGAAAATATGTGTGAATGTGTGAGTGTGCAAGTGTATGTGTGAGTGTGTGTGTGAAAGTGTGTGTGTGAGTGTATATGTTTCTGTGAGTGTATGGGTGTGAGAGTGTATGTATGTATGTGTGTGAGTGTGTATATGTGTGCATGTGTAAGTGAATGTGTGAGTGTGTATGTGTGTGTATATGTGTGTGTGAGTATGTATGTGTGTGTGTCTGTGAATGTATTGTGAGTGTATGCGTGTGTATATGTGTATGTGGTGGTGAGTGTATTAGTGTACGTGTGTACCATGCCATGCACATAGAGGTCAGAGGTCCACTGGCTTGTGGGAGTTGGCTCCTTCTTTCACTGTGTGGGTCCCAGGGATTGAACTTCTGTCATCAGGCTCCCTGACAAGCCTCCCCTATTTTTTGTTTTGTTTTTGAGGCAGGATGTCACTCCATAACGATGTCAACCTAGGCTGGCCTTGAGCACACAACAATCTTCCTAGCACAGCCTTCCCAGTGTGGGGACAGCAGGTGTGAGCTACTGCACCTGGCTAAAGTCTTTCAAATGAATAAATAAATAAATAAATGTGAACACAAAGCAACAAGAAACAGCCAGGTGTGGTGGCTTTTGAGAGGCTTCGGCAGAAGGATGGTGAGTTCAAGGCCAGCCTGAGCTACATAACAGGTTCCCGCCTCAGAGTGCGTATATATTCAGTTTTTAAAAGAATGCTATAAAAGGCAACGTAACACGTTCATAAAAGAACAGAACAGAGGTGTCCTGGAGAGATGCTCAGTAGTTGAGAGCACTGGCTGCTTTTGCAGAGGACCCAGAATCAATTCCTGGAACCACACAGTGCCTCCCAATCCCCGGGAACTCCAGTTCTAGGGGATCTGACCTCTCTTCTGATCTCCACAGGGACCAGGCACACACACGCAGTGAACAGACAGACAGGCAGACACGCAAGCCAAACCATTCATACATAAAAGTAAATAAGGACGTAAACTTAAAAGATAAATAAGAACAGAAGAGACGGGCGGCTGTAACAGTGACTGACAACTACAATGGCGAGACGCAGAGGCCAAGGATGAAGCTCGGTGGTAGAACGCCAGCCTAGCACATGCCAGCCTAGCACACACTAGCACACACAAGTAGTTGCATTTGCTTCCCAGCAATACAACAATCAACACGTAAATAAATCAATACCCTGAGAGTTTATTTCTGACCCATTGGTGAGGGAGCCGAACACATCTGGATTTTGGTGTCTAGTCATTAAACCACAGAGCCTCGAGCTTGCAGTATCAGTTCTTTGTAGATTGTTCACCGGCCTGTGTTCCATCTGCCTTCAAGGACCCCATGTCCAGAGCCACACGACATGGCACTTAAGAACTCAGGGACCTCCTCCTCCTCCTGGGAGTTAAGAGCCCCCAGGGCTCCTGCAGGCTTTGAAATTAGAAAACCAAAGCTTTGAGGACCACATGGGGAAGCTCCTTTCTGTGGCACTGTGGGTGATTCTCCCTGTGACTCACATCCTCCTCCTCCTCCTTCTCCTCCTCCTCCTGATCCTCCTCCCTCCCTCCCTCCCTCCTTCCCTCGCTCCCTCCCCTGTCTCTCTGAGTAATAAGTGATTAAAACAAGGAATGAAAGGACAAACTCGGGATGGTCAGAGAATAGATTCGATTCAGCCAAAGAAAGAATTAGGTTAAAAGAAGATGGGTGAAAAGGAAATATCCAGGTCCAGTGATAGGGCTCATACACTAAAGATGCTTGCCACCAAGCTTGGACGTCTGAGCTCCATCCATGAAACCCACGTGGTGAAAGAGAAGTGAGACCTAGTTGTCCTCTGACTTCCACACGTACACTAGGCGTGTGAAGATGCCTTAAGTGTTTATGAGCTGACAAGGTGGCTCAGCCGTTAAGGGCACTGGCTGCTCTGTCAGGAGACTCAGTTTAGGTTCCCAGCACCCACATGGCAGCTCACAACCATCTGTCACTCCAGCTCTAAGTGATCTGACACCCTCTTCTGATCTCTGAGAGCGCCAGGCGAATGCATGGTAGACACTCATTCGTACATTCAGATAAAACGCTCATGCACGTAAAATAAGCCTCTAAAATAAAAATTTAAAACAAAATACCCAAAATGCATGCCAGAGAAGCATAAAATGGACAGATTGCATATAAAAAACAGATTAGAAAAGATGGGGTTTAACTGAACCTCAGAAAGAGGGGAAGTAGACAGAAACAACATTTAAGAGATGATTCTTGGGGTTGGGGATTTAGCTCAGTGGTAGAGCACTTGCCTAGCAAGCGCAAAGCCCTGGGTTCGGTCCCCAGCTCTGAAAAAAAGAAAAGAAAAGAAGAGAGAGAGAGAGAGAGAGAGAGAGAGAGAGAGAGAGAGAGAGAGAGAGAGAGAGAGGACTCTTGCCGGGGAGTAGTGGTGCAGTCTTCTCATCCCAGCACTCGGGAGGCAGAGGCAGGCAGATCTCTATGAGTTCAAGGCCAGCCTGGTCCACACAGAAAATCCCAGGTTAGCCAGAGGTACTGCTAAGACTCTGTTAAAAGGAAAGGTACAGGCTGTGCACTCCCGATCTAAAAGAATCTGCAATCTAGATTGACCTAGTATCTGAAACTCTCTGAGTGCTGGTGGGTGGGAAATCCCAAACCTGACCTCCTCTGATGGATCATAGCCAACATTTAGATGCTCTTGCTGGGTGTTGTGGTATGAGCCTTTAATCCCAGCACTGGTGAGGCAGAGGCAGGCAGATCTCTGTGAGTTCAAGGCCAACCTAGTCCACAGTGCTAGTTTCAGGACAGCCAGGGCTACACAGAGAAACCCTGTCTCAGGGGGAGAGGGAGAGGGAGAGGGAGAGGGAGGGAGAGGGAGAGAGGGAGGGAGAGGGGAGAGAGGGAGAGATGGAGATAGGGAGGGGAGGGGCAGAAAGGGAGAGGGAGAGAGAGAGGGAGAGGGAGAGGGAGAGGGAATTCTGTGGGTTGTGGGGTATGGTTCACGGATAGAGCCCTTGCCTAACACGTATGAGATCCCGGACTCTATCCCCCACATCACACAGACAGTAGCAGGTGAGTGATTCTCCAGAGCTGATGGATACCAACGAAACACAGGCTGAGAGAAATGAAAATAATCCAGACCTCAGTCTGTGGCACAGAGGCAGCACCATGGGTAGGCAGGCAACAGCCCTGCAAACAGACAGTAGCCAAGCCAGCACCAAGGCAAGCTAGTTAGAGGGAGAGCAGACAGCACAGAAGCCCGGAGGCCCAGAGCCACGGAGAGAGACACCCTTCTGACTGCATGGTTATTACTAGGAAAGCGCCTGGCTAGAGCAGACGACAGAAGCTCCAGAGCCCAAGAACCCAGTCTGGACACAGTGATAGCAGCCTGCTGCTGGCCGGGTTCACAGGAGGACAGCAAGGTCGGGATGTGAGTCGCTGAGGGGTGCAGCCAGGCGCGCTCACTGTGGACTGCTCTTGGGCAGGCTGCAGTGAGAGAGCGGCAGCTCAGAGAATATGAGACCAGGTAAAGGTTTGGGGGAGGATGCATTTGGTGTTGGATTGTGGAAACTGAAAAAAAAAATCCTGGCCACTGGTACCCAGAGGCAGAGAGACTCCCCACCGGAGGCAGGAGAGCCAACCCTTAAGTAACAGGAAGGGGATGAGACACAGCGGGCAGGTAGAGTAGTGCACCGCAGGCAGGAAGGGACCGAGGCCACAAAGGGAGCCAGTTCCCTTGGGCCAGAGCCACCTGCAGACGGTGGATGGAGAGGACCTCCCAGGCTGTGGCAGGTGACCCAAGTTGAGTTTTCGGTGAGCAAGACCTACTGACTATGGCCTTCCTTCCCCCTTATCTGCAGTTCCTGGTTATCGCCATGGCTCCTGCAGACATTAATGCAAGCAGCACTAAAGCAGGGAAACAGAGTCATTCAGGAGCTGAAGTTGTTGAGCAGAGGAGGAAGGGAGAGATGGGGGTACCAAGCGCCCCACCCCTCCTGCCTTCCTCCTTTCCAGATCCACTTCCTCTTGTGTGCTAGGTGCCCTGAGATTAAAAAAAAAAAAAGAGAGAGAGAGGGGGAGGGAAGGAGGAGAGGAGAGAGAGAGAGAGAGAGAGAGAGAGAGAGAGAGAGAGAGAATACAGAGGGAGAATCTCAGCCCCACATTGAATGCCAACAACTCTGTCCCATCTTCATTCAGGGCTCCCACCTCCAAAGTTATGCACACAGCCATTAAAAACCCAGTGACTTCCCCCCCACCCCGGTGTGGAGAGCCCCCCCCAGGACTCCCTGGGGTCTGCTAAACCTGATCAGAGGCTTGCTGGCTCCCTCCTGCCGCCTCCCTGCCTCCCTCACGGTGCTCCTGCTGCAGAACCTGTGGGCTGAGGCTCCTCCGGTGTGTGACTCACCTCCTCCCTCCCCCCTCTCTGAGTAAATGTCAAGTCGCATCAGTTACCCCCTCCCGCAGCACCCCCCCCCAATTTTGGCGGTGCTGTTTACCTCGCCTAGATCAATCGGTATTCTGGGAGAAAATAGAAACCCTCGTAGACCCAATTAATGAAAACCAGGCAACTGCATCCCTACTTCAAATCCACTCCCTAGGCAGGCAAGGGCGGCGCTGGCCTTGCTTTGGGAAGGGGGGGCAGCGTGGGCTGGCGGGGGCCTTAGCCTGAACCCGGGTCAAGCTGTCTTTGTGGGAACTGGCAGATGTGAAACCTGGCACCTCCTTGGCTGGGCCACCGAGATGGGGGGGGGGGTCCATGATGGGGTGATGAAAGGCTGGAGGGCCAGTCAGGGCAGGCGGAAGTCAGGATGTCGGAGCATTCATCTGGGTGAAACTTAAATGGCTCCTGGTATGCAGAGGGGTGCTAGGTGGTCCCTGACCACACCGGAGGGCTGGTCTATTCACCCCCGACTGTGTTCCAGGGACCAAGCAGGGGAATGGGCACTCGCACCGAGGGGAAGGACATTGACAGTCGGGCAGTAGACCTGGCTATCGCCCAGGCAGGATTGCTGCTGACCAAGTGGCTGACCCTTTTGTTTATCTGTAATGGGACAACACACATGTGCCTGTCAGACACAGATGAATGGTGTGGCTCTGGGGAAAGTCTGCCCTAGCCACCGCCAGCCTTGAGCTCCTCAATGGGACATCCGCCTGCCGACACATGTCCCCACTGATACAGAACCTTCGGCAAACCCCTCGCCAGCTTGAGAAAGCTGCGGCTGTCCCCTGGCTCCTGGGACCACCCCTGACAGCTCTGGGAGGTTGAGGACCATGACTACGCACGATTTGAAAGTGAAACCTGGGGGGGCAGGGGGATGGGGACGAAAAGGCCCCTATGGTGGGTCACCCCATGCCAGGATGTGACCTGGTCCTGCTTGACCCTGTGATCTGGAACTGTAGCCTTGGCGCTGTGAGCGTCCAACAGCACACTTTCAGAGCCACTGTGACGGGCACAGGATTTTGAAAAGAAGAAAGCGTTCAGTCTCAACCTTCAGAGTACCCGAACACCAAACACGTGCAAAGCAAACAGTCATGTGTTCTCTCTCCCCCCACCCCCAACACCTCACAGCCAGCACCCAGCATCGAGCCCAGGAGGACTGTGCACACGCTGGGCAAGCGCTCAACTGCATAGCTGCTGACTGACCTCTCTGGGCCTCCCCTTACTTCTTTGTAAAAAAGAAACAAAAAGCAAAGGAAAATGGGAGGGGCAGTTGGATGCTTCCCATGGCTGCCTCCAGGTAGGGAACTGTGCTGGGTAATGTTCGTCAACCTGACACAGGCTAGGGTCATCTGGGAAGAAGAGATCTCCGCTGAGAAAACGTCAGGTGGCCCTGTAGGGAAGCCTGTGGTGTGTTTTCTTGGTTAATGAGTGATTCGGGAGGGTCCAGCCCACTGTGGGCGATGCCGCCCCTGGGCAGGTGGTCCTGGGCTGATGGAAGGCAGGCTGAGGAAGCCATGGAGAGCAAGCTGCTGAGCTGCCTTCCTCAAAGCCTCTGCTTCAGTTCCTGTCTCAGGTTCCTGCCTTCTCCAGTTCCTGTCCTGACTTCCCTTAATGGCCGGTAGAGACTGGGACATGTAAACCCTTTTCCTCCACAATTTGCTTTTGGTCATGGTCTTTGTCACAGTACAAAGCACAGTGGGACAGGGGCATATCAAGCTGGTCCCTCCATCATTTCCACCTCCCAAAAGCAAGGAGAGATCCAGTAGGAGCCTTTTTCAGTGGCCTGTTTTCTTAGTGGACTCAGGCCTGGCCACCAGCTACCTATAGAGCTTCGGATGATGGGAGTGTGGGGGCTAGAATGGTCTCCAGCAGCCCCTCAGGAGCTCCCAGCTTGGATGGAGTCCCAACCACCCACTGGCAACTCCCTGCAGAGGTCTCTCCCTCACCGCCCCCCTCACATGCACACCCACACAGTCTCCCCAACCAACCCAGACCTCATTTCTGGCTCTGTTTTCAGAGTAACTCCAGCCAAGTCAGAAGCAACAACACAGGGACGTCCTACGTTTGTGTGATGACCATGTAGCCGGGGGGGTAGCCTCTAGAGAGCCTTAGCACAGCAGGGTGTGAAGGATCTAAGACCTAAGCAGCAGCAGGACAGATGGCTGCAGCTCTGCGAATCAGAGGGCACAGTGCCGGTCCCATGCGCCAACCAGAAAGCAACCCTCTTGTGTCAAGCCAGGCCCGGCACCATCCTTGTCCATGAAGGCCACATTCTCATAGGGTAAGTCGACCATGGGACACACAAGCAAGTGACCAGGATCACGCCAAGGGGCAGAGTGTACAGCTCAGGAGTAGAGCGCTCTCCTCGTGTGAGGGTTACTAATATTCAACCTGATGGCGCCCCACATCACCTAGGTGACCGACCTCTGGGCATGCCTGGGAGGAAGCCTTTAGAGTGTGTTAACTGAGGCGGGCAGACCCGCCATCCCGTGGGCTGGGGACCCAGACTGGGAGGAGAAAAGGAGAAAGTGAACCCAACGCCAGCACGCATCTCTCTCTGCTTCCTTGCTGTGGATGCCTCCAGCCCCTGACATCAAACTTTTCTCACCACAATGGACTGTACACCCTAAAACTGTGAGGCAGAATAAGTCCTTCCTCCGGCCAGCTCCCTTGTGTCACAGTGTGTCACAGTGTGTCACAGTGACAGAACACACAACTCATACATCTCGCATGTGTGAGGTTCTAGGTCAATCCCCAGCAATGTGGAGAAGAAAGGAAGAGGGTGGGAGAGAGGAGGACGAAGAGGAGGAAGAGGAAGAGGAGAAGGAAGAGGAGAAGGAGGAGGAAGAGGAGGAAATCCTAAGTTAGGCATGATTGCTCACACCTGTATTTCCTGTGCTTGGAAGGATTGCCATGAATTTCCTGCCTGGGCTATATAGTGAGTTCTGGGCTAGCCTGGGCTACACAGTGAAACACTGCTTCAGAAAAAAAAAACACACACACACACACACACACACACACACACACACACACACACACAGAGTAACAGAATCCAATAGGGAAAAGAAGAAACTGAGTGAGTTACTTCAAAAAGGTAGGTAAGGATGTGGTCAGACGTGAAGAAATGGACTACGTTCACCAGGCAGGTGGCTGGGACGACGTTCCAACTGGAGCTGGCACCTGAGACACAATGAAATGGGGTGGGGGAAAATGGATATGGGCCAAGAGGCCCAGAGCCATGAGGCCCCATACACCAAGTTGCAGTTAGCCAGATCTTCCTTGGCCCAAGGATGTCACCTGGCTTCTGAGCTGGCAGAAACACCTGAGAGAGGCACAGATGTCCCTCCGTCCTGCCAGCAGCAGCTGGGCTTTTGTGGCTGTGGCTGACTCCAGAGGGTGCTCGCTTGAAGGACCTCAGCTGTGGGCAGGCTCCATGTGGCTCTGCCAGGTTTAGAAGGACTCCACAGACAATCAGGGCTGCCCTGCCTCAACCCAGCATGCAGACATGACAAGTCGCTAAAGCATCGTGTCCCCTGTGGCACTGCAGCCCATTAGGTCATTTCATAAGGAAGTAATGGAGCTCCACACAGGACAGGGTCATTGTCGTTCACCCAACTTTTCATGCAAGGGTGGGACCCGACATTGAGAGTGGAGTTAGCTGTTAGGCTGGACTCTGCGGCATGGACAGAGAGCCCCCCGACTTCGGCAGCTCGGCACAGAAGTGAGTCAGGTAGCAAAGCTCCATGGCACAGCCTCTTGGGACCCAAGCCAGGGCAGCGGGCAGCTCTATTGCTTCCTTATGAAATGGTCCAAGCTGTGCCGGACTGCAGTGCCACAGGGGATACGATGCTTTAGCAACTTGATGTCATGGCTAAGCCCGGTCTCTGGCTGTGTCTGCACGCTGGGCCGAGGCAGGCTAGCCCCCTTACTCTGTGGAGTCCTTCTAACCTGGCAGAGCCACATGGAGCCTGCCCACAGCTCAGGTCCTTCAAGCAAGCACCCTCTGGAATCAGCCACAGCCACAAAAGTCCAGCTGCTACTGGCAGGATGGAGGGACATGGCCTCCTTAGACAAGAGAAGGGAAGCTGACACAGGCTCCTCTCTGCCCCAGTCCGAGATGACACATGTCACCTCCCTCTCAGGGCAGGGAAATGAGAAGGCTCTGATGACCCCTTTTTGAGCACAAGAGTAACAGGAACATGGTGTAGCCCCAGACCTGATATGGGATTTAATCTTTTACAGTCTCCTCTAAGAGACGTTCCAAGAAGTAAATCAGGAAAGCAAGGGCTTCCTGCCTCCCTGGCCCTGCAGCAGCCAGGCCCATTGGGATTCCTGAGCTTCTCTGGTCCATGCAGTGTTGTCAGAACTATCCAGACCATGAACTGCGTTTCCTCTTACCCATCCAAAAAGGAAGGGGAGGGCTGGAGAGGCAGCAGCTCAGTCGGGAATGCTGCTATACTGAGTCAACCAGGCAGGCTCTGGAGTGTGGGAGACAAACATTTGGAGAGCTCAGGGAGAAAGTTTCCAGGCTGGGCTAAGAGAAGAAGCCCCATGCTAAATGTGGGAGGTACCATTCCAAGGGTGGAGGTCCCTGACTGAGTACAAAAAGGTAGTGGGCTCAGATGCAACCCTCATCTCTCCACTTCCAGGAGCAGCTGCCTGGAGCTCTGGCCGCTGTGCCTCTCCTTCCATGATGGGCTGAACCAAAATAGAGGCCTCCCTGTTGCAGGTTTAGTGGTGGCAATGGGCAAGTAACTGATACACCCCAGCACGGAAGCCAACAACTAGGTGTGGAGGTGTATGCCTGCAATCCCAGCCCTCTGGAAGTAGAGGCTGAAGGGCCAAGTTCGAGGTCAGCCTTGGGTGCAGAGCGAGTTCAAGGCCCGATGGTGCCATATGAGATCAAGTGCTAGAAACAAGCTCACAGGAGGGACGGGAGAGGGAAGGATGTCATCATGGAAGAGCTGGGGAGATGGCTCAGTTGGGAAGGTGCTTGCCACAGGAGCAGGAGGGCTTGAGTTCAAATCCCCAGCACCCACGCAGTACCCATCCATAATCTGTAACTTGTAAAATAGCAATCAGTGCTCCTGTGGTGAAGGCAGGAGAAACCTTGGAAGCTCACAGGTCACCAACAAAGAGACTGTCCCAAACAAGGTGAAAGGAAGGACCAACACCCAAGGTTGTCCTCTGATTTCCATGTGCACGAGAGAGAGAAAGAGAAAGAGAGAGAGAGAGACAGAGAGACAGAGAGACAGAGAGAGAGACAGAGACAGAGAGAGACAAAGACAGAGACACAGAGAGACACAGAGACAAACAGACACAGAGGAGAGGAGACAGAGGAGAGAGAGAGAAAGGGGAAGTGGAGGGGAAGGGAGAGGGGGGAAATAGAAAAAAGAGGAGAGGAGAGGGGGGAGATAGAGAAAAAGAGGAGAGGGAGGAGGAGAGAGAGAAGCGGGGAGCAGGAGGGAAAAGGAGAGTGGGAGGAGAGAAAAAAAGAGAGGAGAGAGAGGGAGGGAGGGGGAGAGAGAGATAGAGAGGAGCGAGAGGGAGAAGTGATTAAACAAGGTATAAGATGTCGACCTCTGGCCTCCGTGTGCACTCGTAGGATGAAGGAGAGACAGAGCTACAGGCCCAATGGGTCCATGGAGTTCCTTGATGCAATGTGACCAAGGGGCCACCACAGGCCCCATCAAGAGCATGGCACCAGACCCTCCTGGACATGGCACCGGACAACTTGGGAGCAGTGAGGAGAAAGCACTAAAACACTGGAGACACTGGCTATGCACGCAGAAGGTGGAGACCATGAGCAAGACCTAATGTCACAGCCAGCAGGGAGACAGACTCAGGCAAGCCAAGTACAACAGCCACGTTCCGGCATGCAAACAGTATGCAAGGAAAGTATGTAACAGGACCCAGCCTGGAGGAAAGGGAGCCATCCCCAAGGGACGAGAAGGACAACAGGAGGCTGACAGTAAAAATCTGGCCAAAGCTGCAGGCAGGTATAACATTTTTCATTGACCCCTGCCCTGCACTCCTATCCCAGGGCGCCTTCCCCCTCTGTCCTTCAAGCACATCTGTGGTGCACACCATCAGTGCCTCTACAAATGTCTCTTCCACTACACTGAGCTCCTGAGGAGCGATTGGGATTGGCTCATAGTTTTATACCCCACTTGCAGTTCATGACCCAGCACAAAAGAGACCCCAACAACTCTTGGTTAAAGAAAAAGAGACAGATGAACAGATAGAAGGATAGATGGTGAGTGAATAGATAAATGGATGCTGGATGGATGGATGGATGGATGGATGGGTGGATGGATGGGTGGGCGGGTGGATGGATGGATGGATGGGTGGATGGATGGGTGGATGGATGGATGGATGGATGGATGGATGGATGGATGGATGGTGAGTGGATGGATGGGTGGATGAATGGATGCTGAGTGGATGGATGGGTGGCTGGTGAGTGGATGGATGGGTGGGTGGATGGGTGGATGCTGAGTGGATGGATAGGTGGATGGATGCGTGGATGGATGGATGGTGAGTGGATGGATGGGTGGATGGATGAGTGTGTAGGTGAGTGTGTAGATTCAGGCATGGATGATGAGCAGCTATGTGTACAGGTGAGTGAACGGAAATGAGAGTAGATGGATGCGTGGATTTGTGAATTGGTGAGTAGACACATGGATGATGCATGGATGGGTGGAGGGCTGGGTGCTTGTCCATTACTGAGGACATAGCCCTGCCTCACTTCCAGTCTTTTCTCTGATTCATGTTTGTGGTAAAAGAGAAGATCTCTCAGCTTCTTGCTTCTGCCATCAAGCCTGCCTCCCATTGCAGGCCTCCTGCTGTGGACTCTTATCCTTCTGGGACTGTACGCTAAGATAAAATTTTCTTCCACAAGTTGCCTTGATGGGTAGGGGAGTAGATGGATATACAGACAGAAGGATAAATGGAAGAATGTTGGATACCTGAATGCATGGATGGATGCATGGGAAAGTAGGCAGATGGGTGGATGTGTACATGCATGGACGGATGCATAGGTAAGAAATCAGACGTGTGAGGAAATGGATGGCTATCTGAGCAACTTGGATAAGAAGATCAAGAGGTATGGTTCTATCCATGGATAGATAGATAAGTGATTGGATGGATAATGGGTGATGGGTAGATGGATTAGTGCTAGATGGGTAGGTGGAGGAAGGGATGATGGGTGGATGGATGGGAACAAGTGGGTAGGAGAATAGCAGGTGTCACTAAGGCTACACCAAGTCTGAGGGAGGCAAACTCAGGGACTTTCCCAGGAGTAGCGACCACCATCCCCCTCAATACACTGCAGGTTATCCTAGAAGGTAGTACTCAGTCGTGTGGAATGTGGAGGAACCTCTCTAGGCTTTGCCCCATCCTCAGCCTACTGTATTCTAATTCACTGGATACCCACATAGTCCACATGGTGCAGAATCATCTGGAAGCTCCTAAGAGCTGGAATATCATGACCCTCCCAGGATGAATTAAATTGGAACTTGTGGGAAGCACAGGCACGCAGGAGTGCTAGTGAGAGGCTGGGACTGGACACCTACTCAAGGCTTAATGATGTCAAGGAGGCAACGTGGGGCAGGAACAGAAGCAGAGCCTGGTTTCTGCGCTGGCTTCTCCGCTAGCCAAGGCTACCTCTGCCAGAGAAGAGGAGCTACCTGAAGGAGGGAAGCTAGTCCCAAGAGCCCACAGGGGTTCTGCCTTTGCATGCTGGGGTTGACCAGGTGTCCCTACATCTTTGAGCCTGGGTTTTGATATCTATAAGAAGGGAAGTCCTTGTGAGACCCAGGTAACAAAGTCAGGGTAGAACTACAGCAAGTCCAGGCTTGTGGGGGCTGTTCGTGGTTGTCAACTTGACTATACCTGAAATTAACTAAAAGCTAAGAGGGCACACCTCTGAGGGATTTTTTGCTTAATTTGAAGTAGGAAGATCCACTTCTAATCCGGACCTTAAGGAAGGAAGACACACCTTTAATCTGGGCCACACTTTCTGCTGGGATCCTATATAAGGACATGGAAAAGGAAGCTCTCCTTTCTACCTTGCTGGGAAGCCCACCCCTCCACTGGCATTAGAACCTTCTTCAGGATTCCAGCATCCACTAAAGACCAACTGAGACATCCAGCTTCCCAGAGTGAGCAGCTTCTGAATTCTTGAACTTTCATAGCCAGGCATTGTTGGATTAACTGGACCACAGCCTATCATTCTAATACATCCCAAATCTATCTGTCTGTCTGTCTGTCTGTATGTCTTCTGTCTATTATCTATCTATCTATCTATCTATCTATCTATCTATCTATCTATACATCTATCTATCTATCTATCTATCTATCTATCTATCTATCTATCTATCTAAAGAATAGTTCCTCCATGTTCTGCATTTCTCTACCCATGACTGAGCACCTTCTAGGAGGATAATCTGAAGCCTATCACAAAACGGGGAGAGGGTGGCAACAATGGCTGGTTGGCTATGAAAGTACAAGTATATCTATATCTAAATCTATCTATATATCTATATCTATATTTATATCTATCTATATCTATATCTCTATATCATGGAATATATATAGTTCTGTTTCTCTAGAGAGCCTTGACTAGCACAAGGCTAGACCCCACCCAGTGCTCACAGGATTACACCATGAGGCCATCCCTGGCTGACAGATGTCCAGCTGCTGGGACCGGGAAGGACGCTGCCCTGGCTGACACTGTACAAAGAGCCATCGTCTCAATTTCACTTCCGTGAGGCTCATTTTGGGGGACAGGCTATGGGGAAAAGATAAAGGCCCCCAAGCCGGGGAAGAGATTCTGTGAGAAGCAACCTACCTACACCGGAGAGCACTGGATTCCCAGCAGTCATGTGCGGTGTGCAGAGAGCTAGGGCTGGAGAGAGGCTCAGTGGCAAGAGTGCTTGCTGTGAGTTCAAATCCCAAGCACCCACTAAGAAGCTGTGCATGACCATCCCTGTAGGTTACCAGGGTACTGCGTCCACTCCACCACAGGGCTTGGGCTGCTCGGGGAGGCAGGATGCAGTTAGTTGATCGTGCTTACCCCATTCTGCAGCCCGGTGGGTGGGTGTCAGGAAGTAGGGTAGCCTTGGGACACCACTCCAGGAGTGGGGCAGCTCAGTCTGGGAGTGGGACACAGCCGGAGCTGGCTTGGGGGTCCCCAGGCCTTCAAGGAGGCCGGGTCATCAGTTTACAGGCTCTTGGTCTCCAGATGCTACTGGGAAGCCATAGAAGAGCTGAGAACAGAGTGGGAGCCATGGGGCTGAATCTAGCCCGGGATCGAGGGGGAAAAGAGGGGCACTCCAGCTGGTCCCATGGGGGTCTTGACTGGATGGTGGTAGACTTGAGCTTGGCGGTCGCTGCTGGGAGCTCAGGGAGGCCTTCTTTGGGAGATGAGACTGCAGCCCTGTAGGTGAAGGCCTTCTCTGTGGCTTCCCACAGCAGATCCTAATGAAAAGAGACAGTCTGTGTTTTAAAGACATTGTCATGGTGGAAAGTGGATGAGTAAAACTGTCCCCACTTCTCAGGGTGGGCCTGAGATTAAATACCTTTTGCAGGGAGGAATGTCTGGGAAGGAAAGTTCATTGGCTAAGCCTCCAGGCCTTTGAGTACCTCATTATAATGGAGATCTGTCTTGAGCCTGCGTGACCTGTGGTCACATCCTCTACCTGTGAAGGGGCTTGGGGCGTTGCCCTTAGGTGACCATGGCCACAAATCTATGGAGGGCTGTGGCTAGTGACCGGCCTGGTTTCCTAGGAGTCAGGAGAAATGCCTACCGTCCCTACAGGGTCACAGGGGTTTCAAGCCTCCTCAACCAGAAACCAGGGAGCCTTTCGCTGTCCCACAATCCTCGGCACCGAAGTGGGGGAAAAGAGTGGATCCTCAGAGCCCTCTGGGCAATGGCCTAGCTGAAATGGCTATCATGTGCTGAGTCATGTCTCCAGGAAGAGACCAGCAAGCCTCCTCATGCATGTGCACAAGTGTGCACACACCCACACTCACATGAATACACCACACACATCTACCATACACCATACACATACATGCATACATATACATGCCATACATATACACATGCCACATACCATACATATACATAACACATACACACATGCCACATACACACCACACACATGCCACACACCATATACATACATAACATATATACACATGCCGTATACACATATGCACATATATACACACAAACCAGACCATGCATATACTTACTACATACTATAAACACCATACACAAGCATAGCACACATACACACAACACTGCATATATTCACACTACACACACCATGCACTGTCCATACCATATACACAAATGTACAATACACTCACCACACACCATACATACCACATACATATGACCACATACCACATACCTTCATACACAAACACACCCCACACATATACATCGTACATACCACATACTACACAATAACACAATAAATAAATGCAAAAAAGGTTAAAATTATCATAAAGGACACTTAGTCACACTTGAAATTGAGATATTAAGATATTTCATAGACGGTAAAAACATTATCCACTGTTGATCTGATATTTCAGTTTGTGTGTCTTGTGTTTTATGTGGCAAGCCATTGTAAGGAAAAGAATTCCTATGTCATATCCTCTCTTAAACTCCATCTGTAGCTCCCAGGGCCATTGGCCAAAGCTAGGACTGCAGACGCCCACACGCTGTGGGCCCCCTTCAGGAAGACCTCGCTGAGGTGCTGAGGTGGGATGGGCTGAGAGAAAATTCACAGCTTGGCCCCTCTGCTCACCAGTAAGGGGCTTAGAGAAGTCCTGTAGCTAGGGGGTTACCCCTGACAAGGATGGCTTCCAGGTTCCTATCACCTCATCGGCAGTGACAAGACCCAGCCCTGTCAGTCCCATGCTGGGAGCTGGCTCCTCTGGCTGGGTCTGCCCTTGGAGTTTTCTGGAATCTCTTGCTTCTACATCCACCCATTCCCATCATGCACTTCAGTATGTAACTACATTTGTGTGGAGTCAGGAGAATGTCCAGCCTTGCCACAGCGCCTGTGTGGAGGTCGGAGGATGGCTTCCAAGGGTTGGCTTTCTCCTTCGCCATGTGACTCTCTGAGATCCAAACTCATGCCATGCCTTTACCCCGAACCCTGCTTCCTGCTGGCCACCATGTGTTGATCAGGAGTTTTACCTCCTTCCTCCCTCCTCCCTGTGAATGGGAAACCTTTGACTTCAGATCAAAAGTACCCCTAAATCCACGGGGTGCTTGTAGTCAAACTGCCACCCAGCTGTAGAAGACAGAGCATACCCAAGAGTTTGTGGGGACACCCCCGGCTTACAGCAACCAGCATCATAGACCTCAGGATGAAGGACAAAGGACCAAGGCCTCTCTTCCTGAAGGCTGGGCAATAGACTAATGCGACACTCTCCTGTTGGTACGCTCACACTCACTTGCACTTTGAGCTGGCCTCAACGGAGTGTGGCTCAGTTGGTGACAGGCTAGCTTAGACAGCCCAAAGTACCTCAAAACCTGGGTGTTGAGGCATCCAACGGGGGCGGGGGGGGAGGGAGGTGGAGGCAGAAGGCCCAGTTCAAGATTATCCTTGGGGTTGGGGATTTAGCTCAGTGGTAGAGCGCTTGCCTAGGAAGCGCAAGGCCCTTGGTTCGGTCCCCAGCCCCGAAAAAAAGAACCAAAAAAAAAAAAAAAAAAAAAAAAAGATTATCCTTGGCCACACACTGAATCTGAAGCCAGGCTGGTGTGCATGAGACACTGAAGGGAGGAGGTAGTGACTGACTGGCATGGATGCCAATATGGCCAAACTGGGAAACACCAGGTCCCCACATGGCACTGCCCACGGCGGATCCTAGATAAGTCATGTTCATATGGGGTCTGGTATTGAGGAAAAGCCAATTCTGTGTGAAGACTTCATGCCTGGCTCCCAGAGCCCAACCCTAGCCCCATGCCTGGCATAGAGTGGGCATTCACTCGGAGAGAGGAAGAAGATGGTGGACTCCGGGACACAGCGCTCTGGCTGCATCCTGGGCCCAGCACACCGAGGATGTACTATGGGAAGAAGACTGAAACTCGCCACCTTCAGGATCATCCCGAGTCTCAGTCACCAACCCTGAAAGGGAACCCCAAAACCTCCCTTCATCACTTCCTCTTCTCCTGGAACCTCTTACTCGGAGCTGGGAGAGGAGATGGCCTCCTGGCACTGACGTCTTTCTGTGGGCGACGTAGCTGACCCAGTGACAACAGTTGACCTAGTAAAGAAAAGCAGAAGCAAGCAAGACTCGGGCTCATTTCTCCTTAGGTTCTGGAGACAGGAACAGCTCGGTAACTCACAGCGGTCAATGCTCTCCTCCCAGAGACAGGAGAGCTAGCAGCTGAACATCCTCGCCATGCGGGACCAGAGACGAAGTAGGCAGCCGCTTCTCTGGGAAGCTTAAATGCTGTGAACCAGGGCGCACTGGCCACAGCATTGGCCTGGGTTGAAATCTCAGCTTTGCCACAGAGCAGCTGTAGGCGTGAGCAGGTCGACGCCTCGGTCTAAAACGGGGGAGCCGACGGCAGTGAAGAAAGAGGGCACACTGTTAGCACAGAAGACCCAAGCCCAATTCCTAGCACACGAGGCAGGCAACCCACAACCACCTGCAACTCTGGCTCCCGAGGACCCAGTGCTTCTGGCCTCCACGGGCACCCGCACTCACATGTACCTGTCCCCGCCCAGACACACACTCATACACTTCATTTAAAATAGTAAAAATACATTCTTCCCTTTTTTGAGGGGTACACCTCCAAGCCTGACTACCTGAGCTCTATCTCCCGAACCCACGCGGTGTTTGGAGAGAAGCAACCCTCACAAGCTGTCCTCTGACATCCCCCGCCCCATGCCTCCCTCCACACAAAATGTAAATAATTAAATAAAATTATAAAAACGGGAGTGGTTGGTCGGGGAAGTCGTGGGTCTATGGAAGCTAACCAGTTAACCCAGCAGCACAGACCCAAGACCAGCAGGGAGGCGTTTGGGTCGCCACAGACGATTGTGAGTGGACAGATACCTTTGCACCCTCTCCAGCCTTTCTTTGAACAAGCCATGCAGCCACGCACTAGCAGCAACCTGACTCCTCTTCCCATAGAGGGACGGACACAAAGCCAGGGTGCGTCCACCCCTCCCCGCCCACCTCCGTGCCTCACTGGAAATACTGTGTCCCCAGCCAAGTGTCCCCTCACAGGCATCCCTCCCTCTGGCTTCTGCCTCTTCATCTGCCCGAGTGAATTGCTTCTCTCTCTGTGCCACCGTGCTCCTGGCTCCCTGGGGGCCTCTGGCTGCACTGGTAAATGGTAAGAAATCCCACGGCCCTGAGGGAAGGAGAAATGCATCCTCATGAACTCTCAGAGCTCACAGCCAGGTTAGCCTTACACACCTACAGAGATCACCCCCACATACACATGCACATGCACACGCACACGCACACGCACACTCACGCACGCACATGCACGCACATGCACACAGAATTCTCAAAGTCCATCTGTGCCACAGAGCCATTGTCCCCACCAAACCCGCACTGACACGCCACCCCCCACTTTCCACGGGAGCGGCTCTCCTGTCAGTACACACACTGTAGGAGTGATATTCTGCCTGCTTTTCAACAGGTCTGCAGAAGAGAAATGACCAGCATGAAGCCAAGGTGAGGCCGCTGTCAGCCTGGTCACAGCCTAAACCAGCAAGGCCTGGAAAGCCAGAGCCACGTGACCCTCCCCTGTCTGGCTCAGCAGGATCCAGAGGTGGACGCTATAGCTATTATACTGTGCCACCCGTACAGAGCAGACATCCCGTCTCTGGCCCAGTCGCCTGCCCCCAGCAACCACCCTGCCATCAGAATGGGTCTAGCTATCAGATATCACAAGCCCTTCTATCACTATGACAACCTATCTGAGAGCTCATGGCCACAATCAGCTAGACAAGATTATTCCAAAGCTGGAATGGCATATGCAACGGCCCTGGGGCAATCTGATCTATTGTCCAGGCTGAATGTAACCCCTCAGGGCAGAGAAGGAAAGACAGGGCAGTGGGATGTGTAGGTAAGATCTTCAGAGGCACACGTAGGGGAATGGGGGCACAAAAGTTGGTGGCTTTAGTCAGGACATCAGGCTCTAAACTCCACAGTTCTTCCATAAACACCCCAGAGACTGGTGGTTAACAAGCACTTTGGCCAGAACACCCATCTCTTTAGTCCTTCTTTCTCTCCTCTATCACACAAACTCCTCACCAGAGAGACCCAGCAGAGCTCTGCATGCCCACACACTTATCACTTATTCACACACACACACACACACACACACACACACACTCGTGCACATACACACATGCATGTGCATGCAGGCACATGCAAACACATGTACTCACATGCATATATGGACACACATACATACGAATATTGGCTGGCAGGACCAGCAACTTTGACTCTTTTTCACAGAGCACCACCACCACCATCACCACCACCACCACCACATCCCTCCTCCCAGAACACCCTAGAGGCCTGTGACTTCCTGCAATGGTCCAGGACTATAAGGAGAGTGGACAAGGCTAAGCTCTCCTCAAACACTTCCCAGCCTGAGGCCACAAGATGTGAAGGAGAAAGAAGGTGTCGGGGAAGAATGGAATTCTCCAGATGTTCTCCCCCGAGCCATGGAAAGTCCTCTGGAGATGCTACATAAGATTCCTTTTACTTCCGGATCGGTGGACCATGCCTGTAGTCTCACTGCCGGAGAAAGTGGAGGTTGAAGGATGAGGAGTTTGAGACCAACCTGGTGTACACGAGACCCTGTGTCAAAGAAGGAAGGGAGAGAGGGAAGAAGGGGGAAAGTATACGAAGGTCTTTTGCAAATAACAAATATTAAGAGGTCACACCCAGCAATGTACGGTAACTTGTGCCTTTAATCCCTCACTTGGGACAGAGGCAGGCAGATCTCTGTGAGTTACACAGCAGCTTGGCTTACATAGCAAGTTCCAGGCTTCCCAGAGTGACACAGTGAGACCCTGAGTCCTAAAAAAATTAAAGAAGAACCCCGAGGGACTGAGGAGATGGTTTTGTAGATAAAATGCTTGCCACCCGAACATAAGGATCAGAGTTCCAAGATTCGTGGGTACCCAGAAGCCCTGTAAATGCCGGGTGGGCATAACAGCTCACCTCAATTCCAACCTCAGAATGGACGACAGAGGCACTCTTTCCTCTAGGAGCAAGCTGGCTAGCCCGATGAGCCATGCAGTGAATGGTGATTGGGCTGAGATACCCTGCCAGGTGTACAACCCCGAACTCGCCAGGGTCAGACCTGCTTGGTGGATAGGAGAGACCCCGCCTCAGTGAATAAAGTGGAAGAATGATCTAGAAAGAGTCCTCCGGCCTCCACTTTGCAAGTGCAGACATGTGCACACACCCTACCCATGCACATATGTGCACATATCCATATCCATGCATACCCTGTACACACATATAAATGCACACCGTGTACATATATACAAATGCACACTCTGTACACACACAGAGATGCATGCACACCCTATACACACATACGCATGCATGCCCTGCACACACATACACACACACACCCTGCACACACACACACACACACCTTGCATACACACACACCCTGCTCACACACACACACACACACAAACACAACCACACACACCTGCACACACACACACCACACACACACACTCCGACCACACACATACACACACTACACACACACACACACACACCACACATACACACCCTGCACACACACACACCCTACACACACACACCACTGCACACACACACACCCTGCACACACACACACACACACACACACACACACACACACACACCCCTGAGTAGATGAGAACCGGGCCAGGCCAATGCACAGGTTGGATCCTGATTGGGACATTGTACAGCTGTGTCCCCAAGCCAAGTTTGTGAAGTCCTGGCAGGATGAAGCTCCCAGGAAATATGTGCCGATTTAATAAAATTAAGAAGGGAGCTGGAAGGAGGGGGCACGGCTGCAGTGAGGGGCGCCCAGTGCGGAGGGAGAGCTGGCAGGCACAGCTCCAGCTCGGCGGCGCGGCGGGCAAAAGTGCTGAGCTAACCCTGCTCAGAAAAGGCCCGATTATCCTTCTAAGTCCTTATATCGCTCCATTCCGGTTTAAGCAGCTACAAATATTTGAAATGAGCCCTTTCTCCTGATGAAGAGACCCTGATTTGGATTCTGCCTCATTTATTTTGGGATTTAGGGGAGCACCAGGAGGGGGCCACTTGACTCTCTGGCAGCCCCGACCTCTTCCCTCACTCCATGCTCAGTATCTACCCAAGTTCCAAGGCTGGGAGGGAAGATTGGCCAGATCCCACAAGGCAGACATAGGCATGCTTGGTCCTAGAGGCACGAACCCCCCCCATATTTTCTCTACTGGCGACAGAGACATGGGCCCACGCCAGCCTCTGCCCTCTCCACCGATCTGATCATCCACCAGCCATACCTGATCCCTCTCTCCTCACACAGCATCCACAGCTTCCTAGGACACATCCCGAACCTGGCTCTCAGATCTATTTAGTCTCTGCCTCACCTTCTCCAGAGCTTCTCTGACCTCTTCCACTCACCCCGACCAACAGGACCCAGGCTCAGGCACCTAACGCCAGCACCAACCCTACATTCACACGGCTGGTACCAGGCAACCCTGATGTTACTACTAGGCTTGAGCCCAGTGTCATCTCCTCTACAGAGAAAGGGAAGGGACACTGGGGCCACCTGACCCTGCAGTGGCCCTGTCCTGTCTGCCACTGCTTTCCCTACCAGCTTAAGGACCGTGACTGCCTCCAGAGCGTGTTTCTCACACTCAGTGCAGGGCCTGCACATGAGGCCTGGGGACATGTGGGTGGGAACCTGTCATCATAAACACACAACTGCAGGAGTCATAAATGAAGACACTTGAGCCAAGTCACGATTAACTTGGAACTCTGCTGAAATGACAGAGGCTCCATCTCCACCTGGGCCTAACCCCCACCAGGGCCCAGGCAGCCATGGGCTGGAGAGGGAGCCCTCCTCCGTATCCCTGTGATTGACCACAGTTGTGGTCCTGCTCTGCAGGTGAGACACAAAGGGACAGAGAGGGGACATGTTCAAGAAGTGAATTCAAGAAGGGAACATCAGGGCATGAGTGGCTTGAATTATCTGGCAGATCCTAGCTTGGGGGACATTCAGCCCTAAGGACAGCAGGAGACTCTGACAGCCCAGGTCAAACAATTCGGGACAGATAGGGGACAGGGTGGGGACCTAGAAACAGGACATGCGGGGTTGGGGGAGTGGTAGAGCACTTGCCTAGGAAGCGCAAGGCCGTGGGGGGTCCCCAGCTGAAAAAAAAAAAAAAAAAAAAAAAAAAAGAAAGAAAAGAAAGAAACAGGACATGAACTAGCATGTGCCGTGTGTGTGTGTGTGTGTGTGTGTGTGTGTGTGTGTGTGTGTGTGTGTTTAAAGCTGTAACAAGAAGCTAGGCTGGGGTGACAGAGTGTCCTTTAGCACCTGCTATGGCTGCCAGAACATGCACTCTCCTGGGGTGACAGTGGCAGGAGATAGCTCCTGGTGTCACGATGTGCAGTGCACTTCTGCAGAGGCCAGGGAGGCTTGGCTCCTGCGGGGGACACTGGAGCACCCTCCAGGGCCGTGTGCTGGGAAGAGAAAACCCATTCAAGCATCTCACACTTTGAGGACCTTCCAAGCCCTCACAAGGCAGAACTGGCTTTGGACCCCCGGGGAGAGGCAGCTTAGGTAGATGGCTTCTTGTTCCTGTCATTTTGAGATCTCGTGTTCTAGGGTGAGAGGCAGTAGGGTTAATATGTGGGGTGTCTTGGTTTAAATGTGGGCCCCCGGACCCCTTCTAGAGGCTCTGCCTGGGCCCGGCAATCAAATTTGTTTGAAAGCCCCTGTAACTGGTGTGAGAGGTGGTCCTGAGTAGGCGACTCCAGCCTGCAGTACACAACTGTAGGGACAGGTCCCCTGCTGTGTGGCCTAGGAAATGCCCCATAGCCATCACTGAGGCAAATGGGCAAGGGGTCCTGTTCCCCTTAGGGTTTGCATTGCTGTGATAGAAGCCACGACCTAAAGCAACATCAGGAGGAATGGCAGGAACTCAGTCAGGGCAGGAACCTGGAGCAGGAGCTGATGCAGAGGCCGTGGAGGGGTGCTGCTCACCAGCTTGCTCCTCGTGGCTTGCTCAGCCTGCTTTCTGAGAGCACCGAGGACCACCAGCCCAGGGGTGGCCCCACCCACAGGGAGCTGGACCCTCTCATATCAGTCAGCAATCAAGAAAATGCACCGGACTCCCCACAGACCAATCTGGTGAGGGCATTTTCTCAGCTGAGGTTCCCTCTCCCCAGATTACTCTGGTTTGTGTCAAGTTGACATAAAACTAACCAGCACAAGGCCAAAACTAAAGCCCCAGGGCAGACCCCGGGTTTCTCTCTCACCTCTGCAGCTGCTGCCTCTGCGACCTTCTCTACTTAACCTTCTGCATGCCGGTTCCTACACTGCAAGGGGCTGCCCGACGGTGATGTTTCAAGACAGATACACTGACCACCAGCTCCTGCCCCACTTCGGCAACAAGGGAATCATGTGACACTCTGGTCCTATCTCATTAGTCCACCGGAATTCGCCTGTCCTTCCACTCAGCCCTGCCCATCCTGAGGGCTGGGCACCAGCTACACCCTCACTGCCTTGTGTGGCCCCTTCTCCCCTGCCAGGCCTCAGTGCACAGGTTGGCACCACCTTCTTATAAACAAGACACCTGTAATTGGTGGGTCCACAAGCTTCCAGAACAGTGCTGGTAGCTGGGGGCGGGGCGGGGCATGTGTAAGAGACTGAAGAAAGGGAGTACTGCATGGCCTCTTAGCCTCCCTGTGTGCTGAAGCACATGAGTGCACCAAAAATGTGGAGATGGCTCAGCCAGTAAACCACCTGCTGCATGAGGATCTGAGTTCAAATCCCAGCACCGGGTAAAACACATGGTGCTGTCATGGTGGCAGAAACAAGAGGATCACTGGCTAGCCATCCTAACCAAATTGATGAGTTTCGGGTTTAGCGAGAGACCTATCTGAAGAAGTATGGCTGAGTGACTGAGGAAGACCCACCAGGGACAGCGGAGAGAGGAATGGGGTCGCTTTGAAGCTATCTCCAAGGAGAGCTCTCCCAGCCAAGCCTAGTGTGTCTGCTCTGTTTTTATTCCAGTCCCGCCCCTAACTGCTCTCACAGGAAATGTGCAGTCCTCCCATCAAAACATAACTGCTGTGCATTAAGTCCTGCCACTGAGTCAGGAAGCCTGACCTGGAGGGAAGAGAGAAGGCCGTGTCACTCTGCCCGCCTGACCTCTCTGATATCACACTAGGATGGAGCAGGTACACCACAGGGGCTCAGTAAATGTCTGTCACATGAACAAAGAAATGGATGTCTGGGACCTTCAGCCTGATGGGTCAAAGCCCCCAGCCAGGAGCAGCCAGCATACAGTAGACACTCAGCAGCAGTGGCTAGGTAAGCAGTCACATCATCGAAGACAATGTCCTAAGACCCCCATGGACTGGTGTCTGTGCTTGTGTATGCTCATTTATGTGTGTGTACACAAGCATGTATGTGCTTGTGTGTGTGTATATGCACGTGTGTGCACATATGTGTGTGCTCATGTATACACCTACATGTCTGTGCTCATGTGTATACATGCATGTGTGTGCTTCTATGTACATGTGTGTGTGCTCATGTATGCACATGCATGTCTGTATGCTTGCATATTCCCATGTATGTCTGTGTGATCATGTATGCATGTACTTGTCATGTGCTCGTGTGTGCACATGCATGTGTGTGTAGTTTTATGTACACATGCATGTGTGTGCTTCTGTGTGTATATACGTGTATGTGCTCATGTGTGCACATCCATGTCTATGCTCATGTGTATATATGCATGTGTGTGCTTCTATGTACATATGGGTGTGTGTGCTCGTGTATGCACATGCATATCTGTGTGATTGGGTATGCATGTGCATGTCATGTGCTCATGTGTGCACATGACATGCATGTCTGTGCTTGTGTGAGCACATGTGTGTGTGCTCATGTGTACACACCCATGTCTATGCTCCTGTGCCCACACATATGTGTGTGTGTGCCCGCACGCTCCTGCTTGTAAGTCTGCATATCTGAAGCCTGCCTGTTCAGCAGGCTCCTGTGATGCTCTTGTCTCTGCCTCACCAGTGTTGACGTTGCAGGCACAGAGCACCATGCCTAGCATTTGTTTTTAAAAAATTGGTTTTTTTGTTTTATGTGTATAACTGTACAATGTAAGTACATGCATCTAGTTCATTCAGTGCCCTCAGAAGCAAAAGAGGGAATCTGATTCTCTGGGACTGGAGCGACAGACATTTGCAACCCCCCATGTGGGTGCTGGGAACAGAACCTGGGTCCTCTGCAAGAGCAGCCAGCGCTCTTAACCATCGAGGCATCTCCACAGCACTCCTGTGCCCAGCTTTTTCCTGGATCAGGTCCTCATGTTTGTGAGGCAAGCGGTTTATGGTCTGAGCCGTGTCTCCGTGCTTACTGCTTTAGGCCCCCATGGGTGTGATGAGACCACCTGTGCAGCTGTCCCAGACATGTACAGGGAGCCAGCAGCACTGCCCTGCACTGTGGGGTGTCAGGAATGAAATAAGGGACTCCTGAACACAGGCACCAGGATACCATGGTGGCGGACCTACTCACCGAGAGACCCAGTGACCAGCGGATAGACACCACACACACCGCACAGATACACTAGCCCCCAGGCGACTCGAGTCCTGGAACCAGGCAGAGGATGGCATGAGAGTTGGTCAGATCCCTCACAGCTTGCAAGTTCAAACTCAGATTGTTTCCTGAACTTCCCACCTAACATTTTCATACCAAATTTAACTGCAGACAACTGTGAAGATCAGAGCAGAGTCACTGATAAGGGGTTTTACTGCTAAAGTGTAGATGGCCTACCTTGGCCTCTATGAATGCAAAGAAATGGGCCCAGGAGAAGAGAAGTCTTTTGTGTTTTGTTTTGTCTTGTTTTGTTTTTAGAAAGGGTCTCACTCTGTAGTCCTGTCTGGCCTGGAGCTCACTATAGAGACCAGTCTGGTCAGACTTGCATCCATCTTCCTGCCTCTGCCTCAAAATGTTGGGGTCACAAGCATGAACCACCACAGCTGACAGCACGATCCTAGAGACACAGAACTCCTCCCGGAGACGCCTACACTGCTTATATAATTTCCTTTTTCCTTTCAGAAGACTGGCCATGTGTGTGTCTTCTCACCCGCCCTTCATTTCTGAAGAGCTCCCAACAGTTCAGGGTCACAGAAGCCCCGAAACCCCATGGGTCCCACTAATCAACAGCTTACCTGGGCTGGGGGCGGGGAGCGGGGGCGGGGGGAGAGTCATCTTCTAGTTGTGTGTGTCTGTGTCTGTGTGAGAGAGATCCCCCTGTGTACGTGTGTGTAATTCTCCTGTGTGTGTGTGTGAGATCTCCCTATGTGTGTGATCTCCCTGTGTGTGTGAGATCTGCGCGTGTGTGTGTGTGTGTGTGTGAGAGAGAGAGAAAGAGAGAGATCCCCGTGTGTGTGATCACCCTGTGTATGTGTGTAATTCTCCTGTGTGTGTGTGTGAGATCTCCCTATGCGTGTGATCCCCTTGTGTGTGTGATCCCCCTGGGTGTGTGATCCTCATGTGTGTGCGTGCGCGAGTGCACGCGTGCGCATGTGTGTGTGTGCGTGTGTGTGAGAGAGAGAGATCCCCCTGTGTGTGTGATCCCCCTGTGTATGTGTGTGTAATTCTCCTGTGTGTCTGTGTGTGTGTGTGTGTGTGTGTGTGTGTGTGTGATCCCCCTGTCCCCATCCTGTTTCTCCAGACCCCGCTCCTACCACACAGGGAAACCCAGAGCCTGACCCTGAGCCTGAGAGTCCTGTCTTTACCGAGCTCTGGGTTGCCTGGCACATTTTCCCAGTCACCCTGCACTCTGCTTCCTATGCCTGGGGCTAGCTCATCCCCAGCCTGCTTAGGAGGGGCCCCTGTGACTGGCCATTTCCCACACAAGGAAGGGAAGGCTAGAACCATCCACTCCCACTGGCCAATGAGCGTGTGGTATCGTGCTTGGCACTCCCTTCTGTTTCAGCCTCTGTTTTCCTCTCCCGAGGTGTAGGTGATGAGGCCTCCCTTTCAAGTTGGTTCTCCATACTGATCCTTCCCTCTTTCCCTCCCTCCCTCCCTCCCTCCCTCCCTCCCTCCCTCTCTGGAGAGGCCCTGTGTCCATCCCTGGCTGCAAAAGCAGCCTTGATCTGAGACCAGGCTAATCCCTTCCTCCAGTTTCCCTGGGGAAAGGGGAATGTAGAGTTGGGAAGCAGAAGTGAGCTGTGTCACTCTGTGTTCTTCAGGGGCTAAGGGTTCTGCCCACCTGTCACCACAGGGTCCAGCAGGCCTGGATAATGGGAGAAGACAGGCCCTCCGTCTCCTGGTCCTTCTTCTTTCCTAGTCCTGGGTGTGACTGTGTGTGTGAGTGCATATGTGTGCATGTACTCATATGATATGTGTATGTATGTATGTATGTATGTATGTATGTATGTGTGTGTATGAGTGTGTCTGTGAGTGTACATATATGATTATGTGTGTGCATGCATGCATGTGTGTGTGCGTGTGCGTGTGTGTGTGTGTGTGTGTGTGTGTGTGTTTAAATTCCAGCCGCAGAGCTGTGCGTTCCCATCCGGGCCTCCTGCCTCCTCCCACCTCCTCACTGGTGGCTGTCTCACGACAGACATTTTTAGTGGTGACAGCTGGCCTTGTGGAACTCAGCTGAGTACGGGAATGAATTTTTTTTTAAAAGAACGAGGCAAACCACGGCCACTTTAAATAGCTGTGCAGAGAGGAAAGGCGAGGCAGGAAGGCGCGGGCCGAGCTCCTCGGTGGAGGGGAAACCGAGGCCGGATTGAGGGGGCAGACGACCCTGCCTTGCCACAGCTTGTGAGTGGCAGGGCTGGGAATCCAACCCGGCGTGGGCAGATCCCATCGGCTACCTTCCGGCTGAGCTCACCAGCTCTACATCCACTCCAGAGCACCAGGAGGAGGGACTGACTGATGCAGGGTCCCCAGGGACCAGCTGCACCCACCCATCCTTCTGCAGGATGGGCCTGGCCCCCAGGTGCCTCGGCGGACCGCCCTCACGGCTGCTCCTCCCCCTCTCACCAGACTCAGATCCTGTCACTTTTGTCCCCTCTGATGCTGCGACTGGTTGATAACTCGGTTATCCATATAGGATCCTCGCAAATGGTCACATAGCATCTGCCCTCTTCCTTGGCAACAGACACATTGCCAGCATCTGGTGGAGCTGGGATGACCCTAGTTCAAGTCCTGCCTCTTCCACCTCGGAGTCTGTAGCAGCAGCTCTGTGGAGCAGGAATCCGAGTGGGTGGGTGGGGCTGGGGGTGGGTCGCACATACTCAATGCTGGAACCACCTTGCATGTGCCAAAAGTATCGTGCATGCACGTGTGTGTGTGTGTGTGTGTGTGTGTGTGTGTGTGTGTGTGTGTCCTGCCCCACCCCCAGCCAAGCTGAGTCTCTGGACCTGAGTCCCTTCATCTGTGCCATTCCTAAGAGGACCAGCACAAAGCTTTGGGAGACATAATTTAGGCTCTGAGTGGGGTGGGTGCACTGGTTCCTTCTTGTTCTAGTGTCACTACAGGTCACTACTCCCCTCTCAGACCTCTCCCCCCTCCAGATACTGTGATGTAACCATAAGCACCCCCCAGTATCTCTCTCACCCAAGTAATGCATCATGGATGTAGAGCAGAGGAATACCACCCTCTGTCTAGAGAAAAGCAGTAAGAAACCTAACAGGAAGTATGAACACAGCAAGACTTCCCCCATCCTGGGTTACCCTGGCGCGAACATGCACCTGTATGTCTCCTCTACTGGACCCCCTGCGTATCTCTAGATTAACATAACATCCTATGAACAGGCTTTTTTAATGATACTGAGGCTCAGAGAGGTGAGTACACTTGCTCAAGGCCACACAGCAGCGAGTGCGGGATCCAGATTTCTGATTCCTGTTTGTATCCTGTTACTAAGAACTCCTAGGCCCTAGGGAAATTACTTGGTGCTTAAAGTGCTCAACATGCAAGATCAAAGTCTGGATTTCCAAACCCCAAGTGTATACTGGGAGGGCCCAGGAGCCTGCCCGTAATTCCAGCGTGCAAAGGTGGAGACAAGATCCCCAGGGCTCTGGGTTTCACCGAGAAACCCTTCCTCAATGAACAGAGTGCAAAACCCATCACTGAAGAGTGCCAATATTAACCTTGGGCCTCCAAATGTGTGTGTGTGTGTGTGTGTGTGTACGCATGCATGCATGTGTGTGAGCGTGCATGTACACACACAGGTACCCACACACATGCAAACACATACATACACTACACACATGTCAGAATGAAAAAAAAAATTTTTTTTTTTTTGGTTCTTTTTTTCGGAGCTGGGGACCGAACCCAGGGCCTTGCGCTTCCTAGGCAAGCGCTCTACCACTGAGCTAAATCCCCAACCCATGAAAAATTTTTTTAAAAATGTCTAGTCACACTTGAGAGTGTTCTCTGTACTGGGCCAATGAGAGCCGTATTCACCATGGGGAAGGTTCTAGAACTTCAGAGGAAGCCAAGTAGGGATTGAGCAGGCCCTGGATGGCAGGGAAGGAAGGGCTTTGGGGTTTCAGTGAAGAGGTGTCTCTATCCTATAACTCATACCCCAGGCTGGGCTGGGTGTCAGATGTTCATTTTAAACACTCGGACAAGCTTGTGTGACGAGCATTGGTCTCTATGTGGCGTAGTCAGGATTCTGGTTATGCTGTGGAACAAACAGCCCCACCGATCCATGGCTTGCCGCTCTCTTCTTCAAAGAATCTGCCACCACTTGACATGGCACTGTGCTGTTGTGAGATGCAGTCCTAACTCCAGACTCCTTGAGCAGGCCAGCTCGGGGGTCTCTCCTTGGGACCCATCAGCTACCTGGGGGCATGTGGCAGAAGTTGAGTCTGTCCTTCATCCTGACCATGAGTGTTCTGAGTTACGATGCCACCAGACTCACAATGCAGTGGGACAGGGACAGGGTCTGCCGGCTCCACAGGAGTCACTGCAGGCAGACCTCAGGAGTCTGGGTCCACGGCCCAGGGTGGAGCTGGACATTAGCACACGTCTGTCATTCCAGTACTCAGGAGTGAAGCTGTAGACACTGTGCGGAGATCAAAACCAGCTGAAGCGACATAGCAAAACTGTTTCTAAGCATGAAGGAGGGAAGAGGTCTCACTAATAAGCCCCACATACCCACAGGAGGTCACACTTAGGAACCTGGAGCCCCCCACAGGGACACGAGTAGCTCAAAGTCTAACAGTTGCCCAGAGTGACCAACACTGAGGTTCTCACCTGGCCACTTGACATCAAAGCTGCTTTTCCCACGGATCACAAAATACACAGCAGGCACATAATAGGTGCTCAATTAACTAATCAGATCATTGCTGGGCCCTGGTGACACTCCCCTTTAATGTCAACACTCAGGAGGCAGAGGCAGGCAGATCTCTGAGTTCAAAGCCAGCCTGGTCTACAGAGTGAATTCCAGCAAAGGATACACAGAAAAACCCTGTCTCAAAAAAAATTAAATTAAAAAAAAACAAAACGGTCAGTTAATTATTAAAGCAGACACTTGGAATCTGCTGTGTATCAACTATATCTCAAGGAAATGTATATCCAGAACAGAGCTTAGGAGAGAGAAAAAAATGCTACATTGAGGGAGCAAATGTAACTCCTGGGCTGTGGGGAACGCACAGACAGTAGAGGGTCCGCACAAAAGTATGAGGACCAGAGCTTGGGTCCCCAGCACCCACATGAAGAACAGGGCATGGTGCATACTGGGAGGTGGAGGCAGAAGGAACCCTGGGCTTCTGGCCAGCAGTCTAGCTAATCAGTGAGCTCTGGGCTCAATGAATCACCCTGGCCACAAGGTGCACATCTGCACTTGTGCACCCGTACACGCCAAACAAACAAACAAACAAACAAACAAACAAGACTCGTTTTCTAATCAGCGCATTTGTTTTGGGGGCTCACATCAGCCACAGTGCACATGTGGAGGTGATAGGACAAGCGGCCAAGGTCCCTCCTCTCCTCATCAGTACCTTTACCCACTGGGCCATCTGGCCATCGGAGGCCCTGCTTCTGAAGGACAGCGGCAGGGGACCTCAGCCGAGTCCACACCCAAGAATTAGGGAGGCTTCAGGCTCCTCACAAGGCACTGGGTAGATGGAGAGGGTGCCAAGCCCACTGAAGAGGCTATCAAGATGGAGACAAAGCAAAGCCGTGCCCAGGGAAAGGCAGGACTCTGAGAAGGCCTTGTCTGTTGCCTCACGCCAGCTGCAGTTCAGTGCTGGCCCTTCTGTCTCCCAGACTGTGGGAGTGGCCCCAGAAACACCATGGTTCCAGCTCTTTCCAGCAGGGCCTTCTGAGATTTGTAACCAGAGCTCACATCACACGTTGCCTGGGAACCTCAGCTTCTTCCCCTTCTGGAAGAACAGCACGATGATCAGAAAAGGATCACCTGTTGGGGATTTAGCTCAGTGGTAGAGCGCTTGCCTAGGAAGCACAAGGCCCTGGGTTCGGTCCCCAGCTCGAAAAAAAAAAAAAAAAAGAAAAGGATCACCCAGGCGTATAGTATTGCCTGGTGTCTAGACAGGTGATCCTTTCTGGAATATTCCAGCGAGTAGGTAGAGGGGCAGTAGCACTAGGCTATCTCCGTACTGCAGCCATTCACACAGAAGTGGATCCAGATAAGAAGCAGCTCAGCCGCTGGCCTCTCTGAAAGAAGCCCAGATTGTTCTAGCTTCCTTTCCTTTGCTGTGGTAAAGTGTCCCCACAAAAAGCCAGCTTCAAACATTTGGACATTTGGTTACATCACATCCATAGTTCAGAGCACAGAGAAATGGGTGCTTGCTTGCTTGCTTGCCTTAATTTAAGCCTTGCTTGATCTCTCTCCTTTCAGAGTTCAGGACCCTCTGTCTAGGGAATGGTGCTGCCCACAGTGGGATGACTCTTCCCACATCAATTTATTTAATAACAAACAATCCTAGGCCAGGATGGTGATACATACCTTTAATCCCAGCACTTGGGAGGTAGAGGCAGGTGGATCTCTGTGAGTTCAAGGCCAGCGTGTTTTCCAAAACAGCCAGGGCTCTGTAGAGAGACTCTGTCTCAAAAGAACAAAACAAAACAAAAGACAATCCCCCACAGACATGCCATGGACCAACCCAGTTGTCTTGGTTAGGTTTCTACTGCTGAGATAAAAACAGTGTGACCCATGCAACTTGGGGAGGGAAGGATTTATTTCAGCTCACAGTTCTACATTACAGTTCACCATGGAGGGAAGTCAGGGCAGGTACAGAAGCAGAGGCCATAGAGGGATGCTGCTCACTGGCTTGTTCCTGACTTGCTCAGCCTGCTTTCTTATACACCCAGGGGTAGCCTGGCCCACAGCGGACTGAGCCTTTCAATTATTCCCTTCCACATCTTTAATCACGGATATTGCCTACAGGCAAGTCTTATGGAGGTATTTTCTCAACCAAGAGTCAAAAATGACTGTGTCAAGTTGATTTAGAAGTAGCCAACACACCTGCAATGACCCATTTCCTCAAACAAGGCCCCACCTCCTCATGTTTCCCCCATTCCCAGTATCCCACAAAGCCAAGGATCTCATGGACGGGTTAGTCCTTTAGTGATGTCAGACTTCATGATCCAAATATCCCTCAAGGACCCCATCTCTAAGCACTGCTGATCTGGGGACTAAGCCTTCAACACAGGAGCTTTTCTTTGGGGGACACTTCTGATCCACATGTGACACGCTGACAGTTTGTGTGTGACTGGTGGGTGCCTGAATACTTTCACACCTCCACTCCAGTCTCTCCTCCGCTGGCCCCGAGACTCATGTGCTACCACTGCCTGCCTGGCTTATTCTTTTTGCTCATAAGAGCCCTTTCCCTGATTCACAAATCCAAAAAATCCTGTCTGTGCCTTAAAATACCCCCCAAAGGTCAACACCTACACAAAGACCACCTGCCTTCCCTGTCCCCACACAGCCACTTAAGTCCCAATTGCCAAGCTCACTTTTGCCTTTCCTGTGAGGACCGGAGCCAGTTTGCATATGGCAGCCACCACAGAGCCATGTTTAGATGGTCTCTGTGTCAGTCACATAGAAACCCAAATCTAGGGTTGGGGATTTAGCTCAGTGGTAGAGCGCTTGCCTAGGAAGCGCAAGGCCCTGGGTTCGGTCCCCAGCTCCGAAAAAAAAAGAACCAAAAAAAAAAAAAAAAAGAAACCCAAATCTAAGCTGTCCCAATTGGAAAGTGACAGACTGCCTCAGGCAAGTCTGGATCCAGGAAGACAGCACGGTGGGTAAGGCAGTTCAAGTCACTGGGCTGCCTGGGGGCAGGGCACTGGCTCCTAAGCCTCTTTGGCCAGAGCGCTGAGACCAGGTTGTCCGATTCATTCCTAAGGGAAGAAGGGGCCTCAGGATCCAGGAGCCTGGGGGGGCACAGGAGGGCATTGGTCTAACTGATGGGTCAACAAGCCAGGTCTGGAGGACAGCAGCCCTACTGCTTCGGCCTGAGGGGAAAACTAGACAGAAACTTTCCAGGGGTCCTTCTCTAAAGAGGAAACAAGAAGGACACATCCCATGGAGCCAGGCCTGCAGGGCACTCAGCCTCCGACTGCCCTGGGGTCAAATGGGCTCCAAGAGGAGAAACAGCTGAGCAGAGGACCAAGGGCCTGTGCACCCATACTGGCCGCATGCCCCTGACCTTCCTTCTCCTGAGGAGAGAGTCTACCCATTGTCCTGTACCCCAAGTCACACCACAGACAGCATCCTGAGCAGCCCCCACTCCGAATGGAAGGGTGGTACAGCCCGCCACCTATCTTACAGGACAGGCAGCAATGGCACACGCGGTATGTAGTTGAGGCTGTGGCAGCCCTAGGTCACCAACAAGGATGGGGGGGTCAGAGAAAGGACTCTGTCAGTGTCATGCACTTGGAGTCTGACTGGGACCTGGGACAGGAACGTACTTCAGCTCTAGGCACAGAACACTGCCAGTGTCTGTTTCTGCCTCTCCTGGGGCTCCTTGTATGAGGTCAGGGGCAAAAGTCTGCATCTCACCAGCTAGGACTGATCTGCCAGAGCCAGCAACTGGGCAGTCGTTTGGTTTCTAGAACATCAGCTCTGAAACCAAAGAAGAGGGTGGCACCAGGTCCTCAGGAGCTGGCACCAGTGGGGGAGAGAATTGAACAAACAGATCCTAGCATCATCGTCACCGGCCCCTGGGCCTCAGCCCTGCTCTCTGTCCCTGTTGGGTGGGATAGAGGCCTCTCTAACCACCGCCCTCAGTGAGATTCAGCATCTTCATGCAGAGGCGACATGCCATCTTGCTACAGTGTGACCCGTATGCTGATGAAAGGGCCATTACTCTGTGTTCACCATTTTTTAAATTAATCACAGATAAACCATAATGGGGGCCAGGCCTCTCATCTAGTGAACAAGTTCACAGTAACATGGTGGTCCACTTACCAGGGCAGACGCAAGACCTAGGAGGACTCTATCTCTGCCAGGCTTTTGGAAAGTGGGAGGTAGAGATGGCTCAGAGCTCTTGAAGCTCTTTCGGTGAACCCCAGTTTGGTTCCCAGCACCCACATTGGACAGCTCTTAACATTAATGCCCTCTAAGGGATCTGACTCCCACTTCTGGACTTACACTCACATGGACACACACACACACACACACACACACACACACACACACACTATTTTTAATAAAAATAAAGTCTTTAAAATAGAAATGAGTCAGGTATGGTGGTGCACACCTTTATTCCCAGCACTTGGGAAGCAGAGGCAGGAAATTCTTTGAGTTTTGGGCCACCCTGGTCTACATAGTGAGTTCCAGGACAGCCAGGGCTACGCAGTGAAGCCCTGTCTTGAAAAACAAAGCAAAAGCCAGAAGATGAGATCCCCAGGGCGGGAGGAGATAGAGAGAAAGCCTAAGTTTCAGGCAGAGTCAGAAGTGTGGAAGATTGGCCAAGGCACGAGGCCCAAGCATGACTGCCTCTGTCTCTGCCACATCTGGGGGGTAAGGGAGGGCTGGAGAATGATCCTCCCCCAACTTTTCATGTCACGTTCCTGCAGCTGGGATATATCTGGGAGAGTCTCCCTGAGAGTCTCACTCAGCAGAAATTCACAAGGGTCTCAGTTTCCCTGGCAAGGGGCAAAAATGCTGAGACCACCTCCTCATCCCTACCTGGGTTCTGTAGACAAGCGAAGGGTGGCAGCAACCTTGCCCTGGGAGGTGCCTGCCCCTGTCACAAGCCAGGCTATGAAGCCCGATGCCAAGCTAGATTCAGATGCCCTCTTTCCCCTTGTCAAAGGGGACCCCCTCCCCTACATCGCAGTCAACACAGCCTCCCTTACCCTGAGTCAGCTTGCAGCTTACTGGCCCTTCCCAGTCCTCTCTCCTCTCCAACTGGCAAGAATCTTCTGCTTCCCTCAAAGCTCTGAGAGTCTCCCCCCTGCTCCTGACCTCGCCCACCCAGCCCAGTCTGGATGCCTGATGTACTCAGACTCAGGCAGGCCGGGCCACCTCTCTGTTCTACTGGGGGTCACCTAGACCTCTGTAGTCCCCTCCTGCCAGCCCCATCTCAAGCCCTGTGCTCCAAAGGGTCAGATGCACAGGTGACAACCAGTGTTAGGGATTCCAGGACTTGAGAAAAGTCTCAAAGAGACAGGGTTTCAAAACACCATGTGGGACACGCCCTAAGGTGGAACAGTCAAGGGTGGGACACTCTCGGCCTCGCCCCTTAAAGGGACCGCAGTTCCAAACCCGGAGTACTAGACTCTGCGGAGTTGCCCAGGATACCCAGGTCATCAAAGTCAATTCTTAAGAGACTGAGGAGGTGAGCATTCCAGGGGACCGATTCCCGGGTACTTGACCGCTCAGCGAAAGCCCCGGCCACGTGCACCCCGGCCACGCCCATCCCCAGTAGCATAGAACTACAACTCCCGAGTAGCTGCGCTCTGCACCCTCGTGGACTTCTGGGGACTGTAGTTTTCCCAGGGGCGCAGCCTGGGTTCTAGGGCTGCTCTATGTGGCCAAAGCCCTTCACTAGGAAGCCTCTCTCAGAATAGCTTCCCAGGGACAGTGAGAAGCAGCACTCGGGTCAGGCCAGGTGCTGCTCTCTAGAAAGAGGAGGAAAGTCACCGTCTTTTCTTTGCTACACACACACAGTTACTGGGGACAACTAACCTGCCACACTTCCTTATTGTATGGGTGCAAAGGGAAGTAGCGAGGTTATACAGAAGGTGAAGATGGCCATTCTGCCAGCCAAGATAGACCTGGAGTAGACAGATGACCTGGAACTCATGGAGGTCAGAAGACAACTTAACAGAGTTTTCTTCTTCCACCATGGGGGTCCAGGGATGGTCAGGCAAACACCCTTGCCTGCTGAGCCATCTTGCCAGCCCTATGTGTGTGTGTGTGTGTGTGTGTGTGTGTGTGTGTGTGTGTGTGTGTGTGTGTGTGGATGTATGTGTGGTGTGTATGTATAGTGTGTGTGGTGTTAGGTAGTGTTTCCTATGTATACTGTGTGCAGTATGTATGTGGTATATGTAGTGTGTGTTTATGTGTGTAATAGTGTATATATGTAGTGTGATGTGTGTGTAATAGTGTGTGTTTTGTATATATATTATGTGTACGTGTGTGTCTAATATGTATAGTGTGTGTGGTATTTAAGTGTGGTATGTGTGTGTGTTGGTGTGTGCATGTCATGTGTGTGTGTGTGTGGTGGTATGTGCTTGTCATGTGTGTGTGGTGTACATTTATGTGTATAGTGTATATATGTAGAGTGATGTGTATATAATGTGTGTGGTGTGTGTGTGGTGTGCATGTATGTGGTATATGTATAGTATGTGTGGTATGTAAGTGTGGGGTGTGTGTGTGATGTATGTATGTGATATATGTAGAGTGTGTATGGTATGTAAGTGTGGGGGTGTGTGTGTGGTGTATAGTGTGTGTGGTGTATGTATGTGGTATATTAGAGTGTGTGGTATATAAGTTTGGTGTATGTGTATACACACTATGTATAGTATGTGTGGTGGTATGTGCATGTGTGTGGTGTATGTATAGTGTGTATAATGTGGTATATGTATAGTGTGTGATATGTAAGTATGGTGTATGTGTAGTGTATGTATAGTGTGTGGTGGTATGTGCATGTGTGTGTGGTGTGCTGTGTGCATGTGTGTAGGCACACATGCCATGGTACCACATGTGAAAATTGAAGTTAACTTCCTGGAATGGTCCTCCCCTCCCTTTCTGTGAGTTCCTGGGCCTTAAGCAATGTTGCCGGCCCTCTCCCTAAATTTGGCAGGTTTTGCTCCAAGCTTCTATAGCCCTGGTGGAAATCCTTACTAAATGCCTTGCAAGAGGCAGGGAGCAACAGAAGAGGAAGAAGAGGGTCCAGAGCCCCACAACCCCTGCATGGGTGCCCCGCCCCCTCAGCCTTGCCTTCCTTCCATGAGGTCCACCTCCTCAAGGTCCCAGAGCCTCCCAACAGTGCCAGGGATGGGGATGACACTGTGAACGTGTGGGATTGAGAGACAGGATCCCAACTGGTGCTGAGAGGACTGCGGGCTGATGAAGTCCCAGTCAAGCAGCCCTGAGCTTGACCCGATCGTGGGTCCCCAGGATTCATGGAAATGGCAGGTGCAGGTCTTTCTTTTGCGAATCCCAAAGCAAGATTGTGCAGCAGGTGAAAGCATTTGTCACCAAGCCCAATGGCCAGAGTGCGATCCCTGGGTCAGTCCACGTGGTAGGAAGAGAGAAGGGACTCCCCTAAGTGTCTTCTGACCTCCACACATGTTCCCTCCCCTCCCCATTAATGTAAAGAGATAAATATAGAAGCGCCATCGTGGTCAGGTAACACCGGAAGGGAGGAGGCGGAGACTGAGGATCCCTGAAGCTCAGTGGCCAACAGGCTTTCCCACAGATGAGCTTCAGGTCCTGCGAGAGGCTGTCTCAAAAACTAAAGGTGCAAGGGGGCTGCAGCGACAGCTCCACAGTTAGCTGCTTTTCCACACAGCAGTTCACAGTTCACGACAGCCTGCAGCTCCAGCTCCAGGGGATCCGAGGCGTCCTTCTTGCCCCCTCCAGCTTCTCGCAGTCACCTGGTGCACACAAATTCATACGTACGCCATTACGTTAAAAAAAAAAAAATCAGCAAATCCCTTCAAAATCATAAAGCCGGTGATCATGGAAAGGCATTCGACGTCTTTGGATAATTTCCTCCGGCGTACATTAACACACACTTACCAGCAGGGAAAACACACATTCCAAACCGTAGCAGAGTACAGGCGTGGAATCCTAGAACTCAGAAAGTCACTGGTTAAAGCTAGTGGCTTTAACAACTCAGCAAGACTGTCTCAAAACTGTGTGTGTATGTGCACGCGCGCGTGTGTACGTGTGTTTGTTGGGGGTGGGTGGTAAAATTACACAAGGTATCAGAGAAAATGGGTCCAAGGAGGCAGGTCCAGAGGGCAGATATTACTCAAAACCCTTCCACCCAACCCTGCACACAGTGCCTAGTAAGGAGAACGTGTGGGGGCAAACACAACTCACACCTAATGTCCTAAGTCACTGCGAACGCACAGCTGGGGGCTGGTGATCACATGGAGAAGGAGGAGTTTGCTACATAGGACCTCCAAGACTGTCATTTTATCTCCAAGAACATACTCAGCCAAGCAGAAGTATGGGCTAGCACAGACTGGACATTCAGCCTCGTCCTGGGTACAGTGCGGGTGGCGTTAGGCCTGCCAGGATATAGCCGTGTTCAGGTGGCCACCCTCCCCACTCCTAGTTGCCCTCCCCATCTGGAAGCTCCGCAGAGCCTTATAGATCTCCCTTATGTGCAGTTTGGACCAAACCCTGAACGCAATGGACGCGCGAGTGGGCTTTGCAGGCAGGAGCCGTCTGTCTGAGTCGCTTTCCGTTCACGTCCAGGTACTGTGCATGGAACTGCCAGGAGTCTCTGTGGGCCGTTGCCGGGTGTCAGCTGAGGCTGAGGGGCCTTCTCCAGGTAGTCAAGGTTACTAGAGCCCTGAGGACGCTTCTGGTTTGTCCCTGAGGTACCCATGGACAAGGTCCTCCTGAGCAATGTGTCATACATAGGTATTCGATTTAAAAAGTAGACACTTGGGGTTGGGGATTTAGCTCAGTGGTAGAGCGCTTGCCTAGCGAGCGCAAGGCCCTGGGCTCGGTCCCCAGCTCTGAAAAAAAGAAAAAAAAAATAGTAGACACTTTAGCACGAATCTACACATGGCCCTGTAACACCACAGTAAAGGCCGTGCAAGTGTCACTATGCCCCCCTCCCTGAAGGAGTCCATTTTTTTTTTTTTTTTTTTTTTTTTCTTTTTTTTTTTGGAGCTGGGGGCCGAACCCAGGGCCTTGCGCTTCCTAGGCAAGCGCCCTACCCCCGAGCTAAATCCCCAACCCCGGAGTCCATTTTTATAGCCAAATCCTTGCCCAGTCCTTGCCTTTTCTGACCCTTGACTTCACCAGTGCCTTCTCTCCAAGAGGCCTTATGAACTCATGATTAACTAACGCTATGGACCAACAAAGGCTTCCTGAGCCTGCCCACCCTCCTTCCTTCCTTTCTTCCTTCCTTCCTTCCTTCCTTCCTTCCTCCGCTTTAGAGACTGAGTCTCTAGGATCTTCTGTAGATTGTGGTGAGCATGGGACCCACTTTCAGTGAGACAAATCAAAGTCTCTGGGGAGCAACACCCACTTTTAGTAAAGAGATAGAGTCTGGCAAAGAAGAGGCCCTTGGCGTCTTTGCGCTTGCCTAGACGCAGACGTAAGAGGCAGGAGGACTAACTACATTGATTTGGGAGGTAGCCAACAGGAAGGGGTGAGACCTCCATACTTGAAGACACTGAGATGGGAAGACAGAGCCCGGGGGCCTGGCAACCTTCACAGGCCATCCCACTGTCGACAACCCGCTCCAGGCTCATTGCTGACTAAGGCAAGTTCTCCTGCTTGTTTAAGACCCTGTAGTAGTTTCTTGGTGATCTGCAATGTTCATGCTAGCAATCACATCCCTTCAGGAGCGAGCGGGTGGATACTATGAACTTGCAACCTATTACTGCCCTTGGGTCACCCTGGATTCACTCCTGTCCCAGGGTCTCTGCACTGTCTGTAGCTCCTTCTCTTTTGGGTCTCAGCTTCAACTCCTCATCTTCAGAAAGGCCGGCTGTCCTTGTGCACGATGTGCAGAGCCCCTGCGACCCACACCCCGACACCCCTGCTTACCCTCACAGCTTCTCTGATGAGTCCCCTGGCCCTTCCCCCCCACACCCCTCCTTTTTGTTTTGCACCAGATGTGGGCTGCACAGAGGATGAGAGTCCTTGCTTGGATTCTGTCTCTAGAGCCCTAGCCTAGGGCACACAGTAGGTACTCAACGGAGGTTTGCTGAGTGAAGTACTTTGTGGACGGGTCAATGTCATTCTCTAAGAATCATGCTACCATGCTCCTCCTGCTTGAGAGCTGGAAACCCCTCTTGGGAGAATGGTCCTCTCATTCCACGTTCTGGAGTCCAGGCAGCTATGGGAGCACCCTGATTCTCGGAGCCTGTCCTGCACCTCGCCACACACACCTACTGGGTGACTAAGAGCTTCCTCTGCTGCTTGCTACTCGCCTCCAGGTTAGACTTTGAGAGAGCAAGAGCCGTCTTCTTGCTACATGTTCCGCAGACAGTGCTTGGCACCACAGATATGCTGATGAATGAATGAATGAATGAATGACCACAATGGTCCGTTTCCCCAACCTGGAAGATCTTTGGTTTGGATCTGGTAAGGTTCATGTCCTGCAAGCACGAGGGCCTGAGGTGGATTCCCAGCACCTGCATAACAAGCTGGGAATGACCGCCAAGGTCAGAGAGAGATCCTATCTCAAAACATAAGGTTGGGCCAGCAAGATGGATCAGCAAGTACAAGTGACTTTGATTCCCAGAAGCCACACTGGAAGGGGAGAACAGACCCCTGAAAGCTGCCTGCTGACCACAATACATGTAACATGGCACACGTGTGTCCATGTTCTCACACATGTCATTTGTACTTATACTAATGTAAATAAAAATAAACATTTAAAATTTAAACATGAAAAATAAGGTGGTAACAGGAATATCTACACACATCCAACGTAGACCTCTGCCATGTATACCTGCACACACATGAACATGTATGCACACGCACATGTGCACACACACACACACAAGTATCTGTCTAGCCAGGCATAGTGGCACACACCTTTATTCCCAGAACTCTGGAAGCGGAGAAAGGCGGGTCTCTGCAAGTTTGAGGGAAGCTGGTCTGTATAGCGACTTCCAGGCCAGGCAGAGGTATTTGGTGAGACTCTTGTTTCAAAACAAAACCAAAGTCAGTCTAAAAGGGAGGATCATCCCTCCCTCCCATCCTATCCCCAAGCCCCTGCTACAAATCCAACCAATCTGGGACGTGTGTCCCCCTGGAGAAAACTTCCCCCAGCAGAGAAGAGATAACAGGCCTAGCTCAGAGCAGTCTCATTGGCTACTTGTCAATCAGGTTTTGCCTCTTCCCCCAGCTCTCTCCTCTCTCCTCCTCTCCCTGGGTGCACTGAAGCTCCCATTCCACAGAGGTTCTTTCTTCACAGCACTTCACAAACATGGGCTCCTGGCCAGGGAAGGCAATTGACCCCAGGAGCCATCCCCAAGGGGTCTTGAGTCACTGTGACAGAGCTGACCCACTGTGACAGTGTTGGCCGAGCTCTCTGTTACACACACACACACACACACACACACACACACACACACACACACACAGACACGCACGCACGCACGCAGGCATGCAAGAAGGCAGATTGCTCTGACAGTAGCCCGTACTAGGCCAAGCTGGCTTCAAGCACCAGAGGCATCAGGGACCCTCTGACATCACTGATGCTGCCAGACCTGAGGCAGGCTGAGGTCTTCTGCCCGCTAAAGATGCTGGGTACACCTGCTACCTGCTATCAATTCCTGCCCTCTCTCCAGGCAGTCTGCTTCTGTGCCTCTGATATTCTCGAGGTTTCTGCACAGCCAGAAGCCCGGTGAGTGAGTGACCACTAACCTGTAAAGGAAAAGTGCTATCTGTGATCGTTATTATGGAAATGGATAAGCAAGGTTTCAAGACCTGAATCTGCCCCTGGAAACCTCCAGGACCTTAGGCGAGTGATGCAGTGTTTGCCTGTTGACTGTGGGTCAGACCAACTGTCCCCAGGGCTGCCAGGCCACGGACAGAATGCACAGGGCCCTGGAGAGTGGCCAGGCCCTTAGCAAGGAAGCATCGGTCTCTGTAGTTACTACCAAGGACTGGAAATGCACAGAGGGACTGTGTGCATCTGTGAACCTCTACAGGAGAGAAAGGGCCTTGTGACCCGCTAAGGAGGACCTAGTCAGTCACCCAAGCCCAGATACTGCTGTCAGTCCTGTGTACATTGCCAGAAGCTCCCTGGGTTCTAAGAACCTGGGAATGCTAAGACTTAGAGACACCTCCCAAGTCCCCAGTGACTGAGCAGCCTGGGCATCCCAGGCCTGTGCTGTGCACAGACGCTGTTTCCAAGCCATTCCAAAACAGAAAGGCACTGACTGGCGACTTCCCACTTAGATGGCAGATAGAAGACCCCAAGGCAAGTGGCCAAGACCACTGACACAGAGGCAGGACACTGGCTTGCCACTGAGTTGTCATTCTTTCTCCAACTTCCTTCCCCAGATAAAAATATTCACTTCCCAGACTCCTTTGCAGCTAAGCGGGTCTCCTGATGAAATTCTGACCAAGAGATGAAATCACTGTTGCGAATGTCCAGACAGCCAATGTTTTTCTGATTAAAAAGAAAAAAAAAACAGAAAGAAAGAAAAAAAACTCTCCTGCAAAGGGTCCTTTTCCCTTCCCTGCTTCCCCAGTTTTTCTCTCTGGCAGAGGTGAAGCAGCCACTTGGTGCTGAGAATGAGAGCTGTGTGCTGGAGAAGCCAGAGGGCTCCTGGGGAGGCTGCCTCGCTCTGCCTCTCTCCTGCAAGGCTCTGTACTTCCAGTGGAAGCCATCGTGGTTGGTTTTCTGTGACTTGTAGCAAACTGCAAGCCCTGAGTCATCATCAGGCCATCTTGGGGACCTTCCGATGCTCGGAAGCACATCAGCCAGGACAGCTGTCTTCTAAACACCGGGCAAGGGACAGCTGCATGAGTCAGTTCTGGGGCTCTGGGACCTGAGCAGCCGACTGCCCAGAAAGGGAAGTGCTGTGTGCTGGCTGGAAACTTAGGATACCGGGCTCCCTGCAGGGCCGTGCTGTGTGGCCCCAAGCAAGTTCCTTTTCCTCCCTGGGCCTCAGTTTCCTTTACTGAGTGGGAGTTGGGGGTTTTTGGGAGAGGAGTGGGAAAAGGAACTCAGTGAGGAAGAAGCCGTTCCCAACAGGCAGGGGGAGGGTTTGGGAAGGGCTGGCTCTGGTTCAGCTTCCCCAGGGCCACAAGTCACTTGTCAGGAGGATGGGGAGAAGCTGTGGTCAAAGCACTTGTTGTGCAAGAGTGAAGAGTGGAGTTCAAGTCCTTCCTACCCATAAAAATGCCAGATGTGTATGCAGAGACAAGGATCCTGGAGCAGGCTGGACAGCTAGACTAGACAGCCCTTGAGCAGTGGGGTCACTGCAAAGATTCTACCACAACGACAGCAGTCAGGGAAGGCCTCTGATGTTAACACTGGGCCTCCACACGCAATGCACACATATGCACACACATGTGCACCCACACATATTCCAACATGCATATCCACCCGCCCCCCCCACACACACACACGGTGGGAAGGGTCAGCAAGATGGTTCAGTGGGTAAGGGCTTGCAGCATGAGCCTAACAATCTGAGTTCAGGTCCCAGAACATGTAGTAGATACACACACAATAATATATGAACTGTAATCAATGTCACCAGCCATCTTTCTGGATCTGCAAGCCATTCTAGAAACAGGCCACTGTGTAATCACCAAGGAAGCTGAGGTGCAGGGAGCTAAGCCTAGCACAGGCTGGCCCCTGCAGAACTACATACAGATCTGGGGCTATCTTTCTAGCTATGGGGAGACCCTTAGGAAGTGAAGTCATTGTCCCCCAAGTCCCAGGGAAAATGCAAAAGCAGTGCCAGGCCAAGCCTTCCTCCTACGAGGAAAGTAGGCCCCCAGACCACAACCACTGTCCCATCACTGAGCACTGGGGACAAAGTCTGGAAGAGTGGACAGAGGCAAGTATGGGGCTGGGAATGTTTGGGAAGAGGGCACTATGCTGAGCCACCGGGCAGAGCAAAGAATGGTTCTAGTGGGGACATTGGGGAGGCTCCCTGGAGGATGTGGCATCGGCAGGGGAGCATCAACAGTAGTGGGAGTGGGACTGACGTCCTGATGTAAGCCCACAGGAAGGCTGTGCTCTCCCAAATGGGAGACGATGAAGGCGGCTTTCCCTGAACACATTACATGTGACTCTAGATGTGACAGAGATGCCGAGAGCCAAGAAATGGGAGGTAGGGAGGGCTGGGAGCAACTGAGGGCAAAGTGCTCCCTCCCTCTCCTCTTCCCTCTCTCTTCCTCCCTCTTTCTCTAGCCTATGTGTCTCTCACAGTGGGTCCTTCCCAGGACTCCCCCCCAACACACACACACACACACACACACACACACACACACACACACACACACACCTCTGAAAATAGGCAAGTTTAGGAAGCTTAGACTCAACCTCTGTACTGTTTGCTTTTGTGGAAAATGGTCTCCCATTCCACGTAGCTTCACACCCAGGTATGACTGTGGAAAGGGAAGACTGTGGTGTTCATTTAGGTGTGGGCTATTATCCCACCGATGCTGGCAGGGCTTGAACCCACTCAGGAGTCCTTAACCACCATCCCACTGAACTGTAACAATGGATTTCATCTCCACAGTGACCAGGAAAGGTCTGGAGACCGCACCGTAGCCAGAAGACGACATCATTGCCCAACCATTCCTCCTGACCAGTAAGGCTCAGTATCCCCCAGATCACTTCTAAAATGCAAGATTTCAGGCTGAAAAAATGGCTCAGTGGTTGAGAACCCAGAGGACCTGGGTTCAGTTCCCAGCACCCACGTGGCAGCTCACAACTGTCTGAACTCCAGTCCTGAGGGATCCGATACCCCTTTCTGGTCTCCACAGGCATATAGATGGTGCACAGATGGGCATACAGTGTAGACAAAACACCTACAAACATTAAAAAAAAAATTCTCAAAAAAGAAGAAAAGGCAAAAATGAACAAATCCCAAACTCACCCTCACCCCCACCCAAACGATGTCAACTGGAGTCAAATACCAATGTCGTGCTTGCTCCTTTTGGAGCCCTGTGTGTGGGATCCACTTGTGCTTGTTATAACAGAGGGCTAGCTTTTCACAGAAGCCCAGTCACCAGCAGAAACACACCCAGGAGGGGCTAAGCCTGCAGGAGATGCTCTTCAAATAAGTGCATGGGAGTTTTCAGTCCTTTGTATTGTACGGGACACAGTAACAGACCAAACTGGGACTAAGCCAGAGTGGTTACACTGACTGTGAACAGAGTATCTGCAGCTACTTGAAGCTGTCAAAATCTTGCCCAGCCAGGAGACATGTTTCTAATCCCAACTACTCAGCCTGCTGGCCCAGAGGTCCGAAGTAGACACTCAAAGCTGTTAATACAGGATTCCGGGGGAGAAAAGTCATCAGCAGTTCTGTTTGGCCTTGAACCTTGAGAAATATAGCACCAACCTGCTAGGCAAGATGTGCCCCTGGTACAACAGTGGCATGGCTGTGGCGGGGGTAACCATCCCCTTTTCTGTAGGGATTGACCAGGGTGCTCAGAGGCCCTAGGGGGAGACCTATGACTGTTGCTTGGCTAACTGGACACAGTGTCAAGCCTGCTTCCAATTATTACTGTCTGTATCCGTACATCTCAGCCTTGGTCAGAGAAGCTTCCATTTGCAAAGGGCATTGATTACTACAGAGTCTCAGGGCTGAGCATAAACGATTTCAAATACTCAGCATAAGCAGGATGGCTAAATCACCCTCTTCAAGATTTAAGAAATGGGACATCTATGTCATCCCCTCCAAGACTCGGGGGACATTGCAGGAGAAAGAACATCAAAGTAGTAAGACCCGGAGGACAGGGAGGAGGGCTGTGGAACTCTGCCTTCTGGACACGGGCTGGGTGATGCCCTCATGAGCTCACATGGTTACCTGAGAGCTCAGAAGATGCCCTGTGCCATATATACTCGTGCGTGTGTGTGCGTATATAAGTGCACATGAGTGCTGGAGGCACAAGACAATATAGGGAATCTTTCTCACTAGCTGTCAAGGCAGAGTCTCTCCTGAATCTGGACGCATCAGTCTTGACTGGCCGAGAGCCCTAGGGAATCCACCTCTCTGCACCGGGGTCACTCACGTGCACCTCTCCTGCCCTCCCAATGGACGCCTGCCAGGGTTCTGAACTTATGCCAGGATCCCAATGCCTGTACAGCGAACGCTTTACTGGATGACCCATCTATTCATGTTTGCAATGAGGACCGTGTCTCTTTCCTAGCCACCCTCTGCCCCCGATCCTGTGGTACTGCATGCAAATCTGCTACAGTGAGTTAGATCATCTCCCTTGTTGCTTAGCTCTGTGGGCACCAGAACCTATCTGGCCAAAAACTCACAGGGGTGTGCATTCAACCAGAACCCAAGGAGGTGGGGCTTGCAATAGACGTTCCACACCAGCTCATCTTTGAGGCAGTCGGAGACTGGAGTCCTTGGCATCGGGTTCTAACCCCAGCCTTGCACTTTCTGATATCATCAGTCGAACAGCACAAGGGTGCCTCAGACACCTCCATCTCAACTGGAAAGTGAACCAATGACCACATATGTGGGTCGGGTGGTGGTGGTGGTTGTGGAGGGGAGGCCACATGTTATTGTAGGGTATGGGACAATCCAATTCCTGGGCTGGAATGCAAACCCTTCCCATGAGGGAATTATTGAATTGTCTCCTCATCTATAAAATGGGTATAAAGGATGACATCAGTGCTCGTTGTGAGAGTCAGCATGGGTTCCCTGCCCAGTGTTACTCACATGTCAGCAAAGATCCGCCCCCATCCCTTTTCTGAATGGACTTCCCTAACAGCCTGAAGTGGAACTTGCTCTTAAAGGTGTAGACATGTCATGGCATCTGCCTGCCCTGCTAACTGTCCAAGGGGGAACATACTAGCCTGTCTCAGACCCAAGGTGTCACTGATGGAAGACATGTTTTCATACATGTTTACAGACGTTAGAATAAATGACATGCTCGTGATGTAACAGGGCAGAAACTGTGTTGTGCTCACGTGGCTTCTAACCCTGACTGTCGTACCTTGGAGAAGCTTCATCTGTCCCTGGAATGTCCTTGGGAATCTGGAATAGGGGCGAGAATTCAGCAAATACCAGTGGACCAATGGCTCACCCATCCCTCCATTCGTGGAACAATCAATCAATAAATCAACCATATGGTACCTGTTGATTAAAAACTATTTCCTATGGCCAGGCGAGGCAATTGAATGACTTTAATCAGAGCACATAGGGCCAGCTTGGTCCGTAGAGGGAAGTTTCAGGACAAACCAGGGCTACAAAGAAAAATGCTGAACTAGGTCCTTTGTTCCTTTAGCTTCTAAGAACTACACACACATCCAGCCTCCCTTGCAGCTAGACGATACCATGTGACTCTTCTCTGGACTACTAATACATTTCATCTTAAAAACTCCCAACACACACACACACACACACACACACACACACACACACACACACACACAACACACACACACAAAAGCTCATGAAGAATTGGAAAGATGTTAAGAGCCAGACAGAGACTGGGGGCTCTGGAGTGAAATACCGTCACCTGAACATGCTCCCACAGCTCAGCTGTGGTTGTCTGAACAAGACCTGTGCAGGGGAGGGCCATTCCTCCCCACCCATGGGTGACGAGTTCATGATTGCTGTTCACCGCTGGGAGAGGAGAGTTATTTTCCTTTAAGGGTGCGGCTTCTGAAAGGTCAGACATGCCCCAGTAGATGGCTCCATACCCGCGGGTGTATGGACAGTGCAGTGGACTCAGTGGGTAGAGTTATTATTTTCTAGACATGAAATTGGAAGTGGAGTAAATATGGGGAGGTTGAGGGGATTAGTGGGGGTAAATATGATAAAAGGCTACATTGTATAATGCATGAAATTCTCAAAAATAAAATGTATTTTATTTATAAATACATTTATAAAAATATTTATTACACTAAAAAACAGCTGGAGAGACGGCTCAGGGAAAGGGCACTTGCTCCTATTACAGACGACCCAAGTTCAGTTCTTGGCACCCAGCTAAGCCTTCACAAACACCTGTAACTCCAGGGGGCCCGACGCCTTCTCCTGGCCTCTGCAGGCACCTAAAACACGCGTGGTAATCATTCGCACAGATACATAAGTAAATAATAAAATAAGTCCTACCAGAAAACCATCCTGACTGTATATCTACACACACACACACACACACACACACACACACACACAGGGGCAGGGTGGGGGTGGGGTGGTCTACAGCTAAACCTTGGATATCAGGACTGCTGGGCCACAGGAGCTCGGGGCCTGGAGGACAGTGGTCTGGCCCACATTAGACGTGACTGAAATGAAAACACATGTCTAGAGAGTGAAACTCTGCCGCTAGGTCACTGTTGCTGCCTGAGGCCGGCTCATGAGTGCCCTTCGAAGGTAAAATCACCCCCTCCTTCTTACGAAGGAGAGAGGGCTGGAAAACTGGGAACTGAAGGCAGACCCCAGCAGAGAAGAACAGGAGGGGTTGAGGCTCCAGGCTGGGCCATCGCAGCTGTCCCTAGAAGGGCAGTCGAAGGCAGGGCACTAGATGCCACAAAATCAGGCTGAGATGAGCCAGAGCCAGGTTCACACCATACTCATGAACCCAAGCTCTCGGGGTTGGCGGCATCCCAGAGGCCACCTACACCTGACAAGTGTCTCCATAGAGGTCAGGACTAAGAAGGGTCTATTCTGGCGTCAAACAAGCCCACCCTGCCTGTGAAGTGGGTATGACAGTAAAAGTACTTCAGCCAGGTCCCTGAGGGGTCCTCTGAACTACTCACGTGGAGAACTTGGTGACACGCACTGATCCTTCAGAGGAGGACACAAGAGCCACCACGGCAGGCACAAGGCCACACTGTGGGTTAGGTCTGGGGAAAGAAGCCCTGTTCTTCAGTCTTATCTATGTCTCCCTGTCTCTTCCCCCTTCTCAGGCCCTCTGAGGTCACAGGTGAGAGCCGCACTTCTATACTCTGCTAGAGGCAGAATGGCAGCTTTGAGAAACACACCTGGGTGAGGGGAGACCAGAGACAAAGACTCAGCAGGTCATGGGAGTCAGCAGAACCGGAATCCCCACCACCCGTTAGAGGGAGGATGACACCCCAATTTCTGTCTCAGTGCCCCATCTGCATGGCCACAGTGCGTGAATCCCAAAGCCAGGCAGGATCCATGAAGACGTGGATGTGGGAGCTCTTGGTGCCCTTCCCCAGCACCGGAAGTGAAAAGGGAGCCCTTGGTTTTTGTTTGTTTTGCTTTGACACAAAGGCTCAGGTAGCCCTGGCTGGCTTAGGACTCAATCGTTACGTAGCTGAGAACGACCTTCATCTCTCTCCCGCTCCCCAGCACTGGGACGGCAGGTGTGGGCCTGGGCCGCGGTGCCTGGTTCATGAGGTGCTGGGCGACGCGTTCCTCCAATCGAGCCACATTCCCAGCTCCATTCCTTGTTTTAGCTTTGTTCTGTTTTTGTAGCAGCGTGGACAGAACTCAGGGCTTGGCGCATTCGAGGCAAGCATTACCTGCCCCACACCTTTAAAAAGAAAAAGCAAACCTGTTTTAAAACAGGGTCTTGCCAAGTTGCCCACACGTGCCTTAAACTCTTTTGGTAGCTCAGGCTAGCCTTGAACTTCCGACCCTCTGGTTCCACCTTTGGAGTAGCTGGGATTCCTGCCTGTACCTCGGGCTTTGCTTTTGCCTTTTAATTGAGATTGGAAAGGGGGTTGAGAGATGAATTAAGGACAAAGGAGTTAGAAACAGTGTCACTGGGATCTGTGGTGCTCATTCCCTTCACACATGCAGGTGTAAACACACATGTGCACACATATGCTCACACACACACGTGCATGCATATATACACACACACACACACACACACGCATGCGCACGCGCGCGCGCACACACACACACACACACACACACACAGAGGAGCGCTCTCAAAACAAAAACTCTTCTTTGTTCTGTGACCAGCATTAAAAATTCACCAGTTTGGGGCAGCAGTGATGGAGGAGAGCCTCAGCTTCAGGCCCTGAACAATGGTAGGGGTATCACAGACCAGTGAAGGGGACCTGACCCTCCGCCCTGTGGCCTGAGAGGTTGGGCGCTGTCATTTCCCTCCAGCCTCCCTTGTTTCCTTTATTCTTCAAGGTAGTCTTGCTTGCTTGCTCGTGACAGAGACTAGCTGTGTAACCCAGGCTGGTCTCTCACTCTCTAGCCTCTTGCTCATCCCCCACCCTCAAGTCCAACTCGCAGGCACTGGGCACCATACTCAGCTTTTCCAGTGCACTTCTCTGCCCGCTTACTCCTTCTGTGCTCCATCGGAAGTAAATGTGAAGATGGATCCTGACAGCAGGGCTCCCACGGCTCTGGGAGCTGACCCAGAGTTCAGTACACAGTAGGCACTTAATTGACAGGAAGGAACCGATGGGTATGGGCAAGGTGGTAGGGCAGGGGGGTGAAGGCTACCTCTTCCTGGCTCAGAGAGAAGTTGGTCAGGTCCACATGTGGAGCACAGAGGACAGCCCTGTGGTCTGTTCTCTCCTTCCACCTCTGGGTGAGTTCTGAACTGGGTCGACAAGTGCTTTACTCGGAAAGCCATGTCAGGGTGTAGTCTGTCCCTCTGTCTACTTCTCTTCTACAGTCCGTCCATCTACCCGTTTCCCTACCACAGTCTGTCCATCCATCTGTTTCTCTACTACAGTCTGTCTATCCATCTGTTTCCCTACTATAGTCCATCCATCCATCTGTTTCCCTACCACAGTCTGTCCATCCATCGTTTCCCTACTCCCTTTTTGTTGTTTGTTTTTTAGAGACAAGGTTTCTAAAACAACTGAAATCTTCCTGACTCTGCTTCCCTAGAGCTGGGATTAGAGGGGTGGGGCCACCATCACCTGGGCTACTCCTGCTTTTTTTTTTTTTTCTTCTTTTTTTTTCGGAGCTGGGGACTGAACCCAGGACCTTGTGCTTGCTAGGCAAGCGCTCTACCACTGAGCTAAATCCCCAACCCCTACTCCTGCTTTTTGAACCAAGGTCCTGCTATGCCATCCCATTTGGCCTGGTACGAATTATGTAGCACAGGCTGGCCTCCCAGGTACTAGGATTACAGTCAGGAGTCACCACACCCAGTGTCACTCTGTCATTTGGTTTAATTTGGTTTCTACTGATGTTGGCCTTGAGATCATCCTGTAGTCCAAGCCTCTCTCTTGCACCCCAGGTGCTGGGATGACAGGCAGGTACCACCATACCAGGCATGGGACCCTGCTTCCTTGGGCCTCAGTCTACTTGGCTTTCATGTGGGTCTGCAACACTGCCCACTACATTCAATTGCTTTGACTACCTCATGCCAAAGCCAGTGCCAACACAGTGGGATCGGGGTTATTGCCTTTAAGGTGTGGGACCAGAAGCAGATGTTATTCTCCTCAGCAGCTTCCACCACCCAAACAAAAATCAAATTCCAAGTCCAGTTTAGAGCCTTAGAAGCTCCCAGCAGAGCTGTGCAGGGACAAAGGTCTGTACTACGAACAACTCCCAGACAGGAGGGTTTGGCTGCTGCTGTCCACACCATGCCCCCAACTCACCTAACAGGTCAACAAGGCTTGACCAGCCTGCACTGGGTACAGTGTCTGTCGGGAATCTGAGAAAAAAGAAAGAGCTGTCACTCCTTCCCAGCTCTGCCTTCCCCTCCTCCAGCTTCTCGAAGGACTTCCCTGCCCTTTGATGCTGGACCCACAACCTGTACTCAATTGTTGGAACCCCTAGGTATCCAAATTGCCTAGCAAACTGGTCTTGAAGGCTCCTGCTGAGCCCTTGGCAGACATCACTAATCAACTGGGGCACATACCAAATTCCTTCTCACCCAGAGTTCCAGGCAGACTTAGCAATCAATTGGATTGGTCAGGGGATGAAAAGGATACTTCAAATTGGACTCCAGGTAGTAAGATCTGCTGTGTGTTCTTCCTATAGCCTAGTCAGTGACTGCAAGTAGGCTAGCCTGCAGCCTGAGTGAGAGAATAAACAAGTGTACACCCAGCTAGCCCACGTGTTCAGAAACCCAAGATACAAGAGATAATAGCAACACCATACATTCTGTCCACAAGTCCGGAGTCACCTGCAGGGCCAGTGAGTGAGAATGGTGGGGACCGTATCCCCTTTACCCATCTCCTCCAGATCCCGCCACCTTTCCTCCTTGCTGCATGACCTCAGGAAGGGCACATACTCTGGGCCCCTGTGAATTCTAAGAGGCCCCGCCTTAAGGCTGGTGCTGGCTTCAGATCTGACCTGGTGAGAGTAAGAGGTAAGGGGCCTTGAGGTCATTGAAGCCAGGCCTCATTGTCTTCCTGGGACTGTAACGCTAGCTAGGACCATGTGAGGCACTGTGAACACCAACAGACACTGTTGGGTTCTTAAAGTCTACCTAGTCCTTTAGGGCTAAGAACAGCTGCTATCCTGGCTGCAAGACCCCAAGCCTGCTCCCCAACACTCCTGACTGCATGATGCCTTCCTGGGGTACAGCTACGAACCCCTGCATCTAAGAAGCGCCACTCTCTTGAACTCAGGCTCTAGCAGCGCCATGCCCAGCTGTCACATGAGGCCCAGGGTTTGTGACCCTGTAGAGCAAGTCACATATGAAACCACAGCCTCAGAGAGAGGCTGGAGCACAGGGAGATAGGCTGGTGTTGAAGGGGCATCTAGGCCAATGCTCAGAACACGCCCCAACCCCTCTCTGGACCTCAGTTTACCAGTCTGGAAATGGGAAGAAGGGGTGCTTGACCTTAATCATTATAGCTTCTACACATTACACTCACTGTAATCTTACAGATGTTTATTGATCACCTACTGTAAAATCAGGCCCCTTCCTAACCTCTGCTGGAAAGCATCTCTCCCTCTTAAGGTCCTGGTTTTATCACAAGGAGCTTCCTGGGCCTTCCCTGGGTCTGCTCAGTGAGATACCATCTATTTCTTCCCCTGCAGGGGACAACTAGGTCTTGTTCTTCCATACATTTCCATGGCCCCCAGGCATAGATTCCAAAAGCTTCTCCCAGGAGAGTGATCGTGTAAACAAACCTAAGAAGTCCCTCCCCACCCCCTGCCCCGCCTCCTCCTAGCACAAGCCCCTGCCCCCAAGATGCTTTTCACCAAGGCATCTCCTGGAAACCATTCCAAAGCCCCGTAGGTTAAATGGTTAAATCCCATCACTGGCTAAGTACCTCCTAGATGCCCTGAGGTCTGGTGTCTGCACCTTCTATGTGCTCACAAGGCATAAGGGCACTGACCCATGTGGGGCTGGCATCGCTTGGGGTTTGACTGGAACCCGCGGCCCCAGTGATCCTTGCCCTGCTCTGAGCCGCCATCCCAGCAGACACTTGGTAAATATTGAGGCATTAATTAACTTCCTTTAGGGAATGGTGCCTCAGACCAGATGTAATCTCCCCAACTCAAGAAAGAAAGGTGAATGCCCCAACCTTACTCAGGTGATCTCTAGAAACCTTATCTTGTGCACTGTTCCCCTCCACAAGGTGACTGCTGAGGGCCCTGCTCACTCACAGGAATACATGCATGCGGGCGTGCACGTGTGTGCGTGCAGGCACACACACATGCACACACATACACACACATGCACACATACACACGCAGGCACACACACATGCATGCACACTCACATGCACATACACATACATGCAGACACACATATACACATGCACACACACATGCACATACACACTCATGCAGACACACATATATACACGCACACATGCACACACACATGCATGCACGCACACATGCACATACACACACATGCACACACGCACACACATGCATGCACACACACATGCACATACACATACATGCAGACACCCATATACACGCGCACACATGGACACACACATGCACACACACAAACATACACACATATATACACACACACACACGCACACACACACATACACTTACACACATACACTCACATACACACACAGACACACACACACATACACACATATATACACGCACACACATGCACATACACACACATGCAGACACATATACACATGCACACACACACACACGCACACATACACACACATGCATATGAATACACTCATAGTCTTGAATGGTCTCTGTAGCACTCCGCCAAACCATTGTGTGCCCACGCAGAGGTCTGCACGCAACTGACCCCACTCTATCCATATTTATAAATCCTTACTGAGTGCCATCCCCAGTCACAGCCATGCCTACCCCAGGACACACACACACACACACACAGAGTTCAGCTGTGCTTTTGCCTCCTTTGGTGGGAGGTTTTTTGAAACATCTGCAGCAACTCCCCTGCCCAGAGCTACCTCAGAAAAGATCAAGGGGTTTTATTAAGCCAAACAACTGCTCAGCTTGCTGACCCCAGAGCCCACACATCATCCATCCTTGAGAAGGAAGACTGAGAACAGGCAGCAGAGAAGACCCCCCAAGGGGGCCACGCAGGCCTCCCAAAGTGGCCGAACTTTGCCTATCTCCGCCCCTCACCCCACCCCACCCCTAGCGCTCACACACACATTTTGAGTTAGTTCAAAACTCACCTTGGCGCCCGGGGGTGTGGCTCAGTGGCGGCTTCAACTGCCTCAGAGTGTGAGACTTCATCATTTGTACTTTATAGTGGTGGCTGGGGAAGGGATGGGTGGGTACCAAGCCCAAGAGAGGGGCCTGAACCCACTCTCATTCCCAGGCTGGTCCCTGGAGCCATCTTCTGTGTCACAGTGCTAAGAGTGACCATGAATGCAAGGAACCAAGAGTGATACCTGCCTCCCCAGGAGCTCTGGAGAATCCTGGTCCTGGGCACTTGGCAAAAACAAACAAAGAAACAATATATGGGTCAGGGGCATTAAATCATTCACCGGGAGATGGGCCAGAGTAAGTGCACTTGAGCCCACTGACATATTTCCAGGCACCTACAGAACTGGGTTCAAATCATGCCACCACCTCTCTCAAGTCTCAAGTTTCTTCAGTAAATACTGGGAAAGGACAGCGCGCATTAAGAGCCACAGACTCCTCGGGTTCCAGCTCAGTCCTCCCAGCTGTGGGAGCATCCCACTCCCTTCCTGAACCTGTACACTTCTGAGGTAAATATTCAGGAGGTAGGCAGAGGTATGGCTTTATACCCCCAGGATTCATGAGGGTATATCCCACCGCCCACCCCCACCCCCAGCCCCACAGTGTATCCCTGGCCTCTCTGAAACAGGGTGAGGAGAGCTGTTGTAACAGTTACAACTTCCCAGATGGAGCCTGTGATCCCAGGCAAAGCCTCTTTAGAGCTAGTGTCCAAGTTTCCTCATCTGAAAACCTGAGCAAACTGTTCCCTGCTTTTGACACTTGCCAAAACTTAAAGAAACAATTCATGAGTTCTTTCCCTTAAGACAGCATCCATGGGACAGAAGTGCTGAGAGGGTCCAAAGACAAAAAGTTTCAGAAGAGCCTTTGATTTGCCATCAGTCATCTCTGTGGATGCTGCTTGCCCCACAAGGGCCCAGTCCTGAACTCTTCCTGGGCCAATTTTCTGACTTAGGTACTAAAAGGAACCTTGAACACTGTGGATGCAGCTTCTGGCTGGCAACTTGTATCATCCCCCACCCCACCCCGCTCCACGCCCCTTACTCTCTTTAAGCTTCTCAATGCAAAAAGAGACTCCTAGGTATCTTCTCTTTTTCTAATGTCTGTCTCCAATTGGTCGGTAGATAACTCAGAGTAAGGACATAAAAGTCGAAAAGACCGTGGCCTGGGTACTCCTGGGGCTCAGGATTGCGACCAAATCATAACAGGTTGCTCCACTCAAGCGGGTCTCAAGCCTGGGCTCCAAGAACCTTGAGAGAGGAATTCAGACCTTTCTGGTGACAGATCCAAGCTAGGCACTTAGTAAGGGCTTCTATTGTCATTGATATTAAGTTGGGAAAGAAGAGGTCACCCTAAGGGGGAGGAAGCTTGGGGCGGGTTCTTGGCCCAATACCCCACCCCCCCCCCCCACCGCAACCAGGGTAGGCTCACGATCACAAAGCTTCTCTACTAGAGATCAAAATTCACTGGATTTTGAGTCAAACAGAGGGGAGGCCTTTCCTTGACCATTCCCAGAGGCCCCTGGACTAATACATCAGGTAATCAAGCCCCAAACTATCTCTTCCAAGAAGATACCCTAGATCCCAGGTGCGCCCCCTCACCACCAGCTTTTCTCGGAAGAAGACTCAGCTCGCCCAGGTTACCCCCGGCCGTGGCAGGTGGAAAAGAGGAGGCGCCGCGTGGCCCGAAACGGGGAACCGCGCGCACCTGCGGCAGGTGAGGCCCAACCATGCGGAAGGGGGCGGAGCCATCTTCGCTGCGCTCAGGTGAGCCGACCCCCAGCTCGCAGCAGCCAGGTCCAGGGTAGCTACGAGTTTCCACGCGGCTTCAAAGAGGCGACCCAAAACTGAGAGCCACGACCTCGGAGGCCCTGAGTCCCACGAGGTGCCGCGGCCCCAGGAGAACATTCGAGGCAGCGGCGGCGTTGGAGGCCCGGGGTCCGTTCGTTATTTGAATAGCACAAAGGAACCGCCTTGGTCTGATTGGCTAGCCAAGTGGCCCCGGGGCGGGCAGCGGCTGTCAGTTGGAAGGCTCTGCAAGCTTCTATTGGCTAATCTACAGTGGGGCGGGGCGCTGCTGCCCAGCTAAATAGTTGGGGCCGGGGCCGGCCGAGGCTCATTGCTTTGGCGCCGTCTGGGGAGCGTGAGCCTGCGGGTGGCGCGCAACGCATGGTGGCGACTTCTCTCGGAGTGTCGCCGACCCGCCGACCCGGGCTCGGTTCCCTGTGCCCGGCGCGCCCGGGCGACCAACTGGAGACACACGCAAGCAGCAGCATTCGCAGCACCAGAGGCGGCTGCTCCGCCGCCCGCGTCTCCGCGGGAGCATGGAGTGCGCCCTGGACGCCCAGAGCCTGATCAGCATCTCCCTGCGCAAGATCCACAGCTCCCGGACCCAGCGCGGCGGCATCAAGCTGCACAAGAACCTCCTGGTGTCCTACGTGCTCCGCAACGCGCGCCAGCTCTACCTGAGCGAGCGCTACGCCGAGCTCTACCGGCGCCAGCAGCAGCAGCAGCAACAGCAGCCGCCCCACCACCAGCACCAGCACCTCGCTTACGCGGCGCCCGGAATGCCGGCCAGCGCGGCCGACTTCGGCCCGCTCCAACTTGGTGGCGGCGGGGACGCGGAGGCGCGCGAGCCGGTCGCCCGGCACCAGCTGCACCAGCTCCACCAGCTCCACCAGCTGCACCTCCAGCAGCAGCTGCACCAACACCAGCACCCGGCGCCCAGGGGCTGCACGGCGGCGGCGCCGGTGGCGGTGGCCGGGGCGCCCGCGGGCTGCGCGGGGGCGCTCTCGGAGCTGCCCGGGTGCGCTGCGCTCCAGCCGCCGCACGGCGCGCCCCACCGCGGGCAGCACTTGGAGCCGCTGCAGCCGGGTCCTGCGCCGCTGCCGCCGCCCGCGCCCGCCGCGCTCTGCCCGCGGGACCCTCGCGTCCCGGCCGCCTGCTCTGCGCCCTCGGCGCCTCAGGGGGCTGCTCCTCCGACCGTCGCTGCCTCCTCTCCGCCTGCCTCTCCAGCCCCTTCCTCATCCCCTGGCTTCTACCGGGGCGCGTACCCGGCCCCCTCGGACTTCGGCGTACACTGCAGCAGCCAGACCACTGTGCTGGACCTGGACACTCACGTGGTGACCACGGTAGAAAACGGCTACTTGCACCAGGACTGCTGCGCCTCCGCCCACTGCCCCTGCTGTGGCCAGGGCGCTCCGGGACCCGGTCTGGCGTCCGCCGCTGGTTGCAAGCGCAAGTATTACCCTGGCCAGGAGGAAGAGGACGACGACGAGGAGGACGCGGGCGACCTGGGAGCCGAGCCCCCCGGGGGCACCCCGTTCGCCCCCTGTAAGCGCGCCCGCTTCGAGGACTTCTGCCCGGACTCGTCCCCGGACGCGTCCAACATCTCAAACTTGATCTCCATCTTTGGCTCGGGCTTCTCGGGGCTGGTGAGCCGACAGCCGGACTCCTCGGAGCAGCCGCCGCCGCTCAACGGGCAGCTGTGCGCCAAGCAGGCGCTCGCCAGCCTCGGCGCCTGGACTCGAGCCATTGTCGCCTTCTAGGGACCCCCCGAGGGCATGGGGACCCTGGGCCCCGCGGGGCTGGGGCCAGACAAAGACTCGGCCAAGGGGCGATAGGGAGCGAGCGGGTCCCGGCCACTCGGGGTTGAGCTGGGGGCGAGCAGAGGCTGATGTTTTATAAATTGTAAAATAAAAAAAAATCTAAAAATCTTGGACTTTATTTTTGCAGAGAAAAAGCCTATTTAAGTATGCTTTGTGTTTATCTTACTCTTTTCCCCCCTTTTTATTGTACTGATTGCAGTGGTGTTTAGCGAGGAGCCTGCCACGTGAGGCAGGGCTGCTGCCCGGAGGAGGTGCCGGGCCGCCGGGGGCGAGGCTGGGTGCCCGGGGGTGCAACGCAGGAGGGCGCGGGGCCCAGGACGCCGATTCTAATCAGTTGTCAGAGCCTGGAAGCCCGTCGTTCCGCTCTCCTGAGTGCCTCTCTGGGGTGAGGAACGGGTCTTGTGAAACCCTGAGCAAAAAAACAAAGGCAAACTATCTCCAAAAGGGACGTTTCGGTCACATTTCCTCTCTGGGGGCGGCCTCCAAAGTTCTCAAAATGAGAAGGCAGAAATGAAAACACTTCAACTTTTTTTCTTTTCTTGCCGGGTTGGGCGTCTAGAACCCCTCCTCTCCCCGCCCCTCTGGCTCGGTCCTCCTCCACCCGCCTCGCGGACTCGGGCGGGGGTTGGGGGGGGCACTCTGACACTCTTAGCACAGTTGGGAAAGGGGTGGAGGGCGAGCAGGGCGAACTACATCTCCCATCATGCCCAGCACTGCGGTCCTCACAAAACAAAAAAGGAAGTCGATTCCTTCACCTGGATCCCCGGGGGAGGGAGGGGCCCGGACCGCCGACTGCGCTGGAGACTTTTCGCTTAGCTCCTGGTCAGCTGTCGTGTTTGTGCGCGCTTCTAAGTTACCTTGTCGTGCTTCAGCCTTTGGTCCCATCTCATGAAACCAGCATTGTTCCAGCCTGTGAGAACCCTGTCTGCGTCCTCAGCTCGATAGATTTTGTTTAATTTAAAAGCCTTTTGTTGTGAGAAGGTGAGGTTTGCCTAGTGCCCCCCTCTGGGTCTCTGCCATCAACACCCCAGGGACTCCAAAACAAGTTGCCAACCTTGCCTTCCCTGCCCTTTTTCCTCCTGTGGTTTTGTGCATACTGAATTGTATCTCACCGGGTAAAACTGTTCGGGTTATTTGTTTAAATTTATAATCTTAATAAAAAGTCGATTGTAGAGTGTATGGTGGTTCTTTACTTTTACATGAGCCTAGAGGTGAGAAAACCTAAACACAGACACACGCACACGCACACAAGCAAACTCCAGCTTTCCAGGGCCGGATCTGCCTCCACATCCGCAGGGCCAGGGTTGGGAGTGGGCTCTGTGTGTGTGTGTGTGTGTGTGTGTGTGTGTGTGTGTGTGTGTGTGTGTGTGTGTGTGTGTTCTGGGGATGGAGGCTGGTGCTACAGCTCTACTCCCTACACCCTCCTCACCAGCGGGTCTTGCCCGCTTGGGAACCTGCTGCCCCGGGGTTTCCAGCAGAAAGCTGAGCCAGCCTCCAACATATTTCCCTACAGCACCAGGGTTGCAAGGGCCTAGTTGGCTCCTAGTCTCTGCAGCAGGGAGACTTCTGGGCCACCCACACTCCCTGCCCCGCTCCTCCGACCGCACGTCTCAAGCAAGCAACTTGGGGAAGTTTTTTCCTTTCCTTTTTCTTTCTTTTCTTTCTTTCTTTTCTTTTTTTTTTAAAGTTGAGTTTGTTATCACTGCTCAGTGCCACTTGGTGGTGTGCTGGCGGCGTCTCCCTCCCTCCTCGCGCCCCTCCCCTCTCCTTTTCTGCTCCCTCCCGCCCGCCTCTCCTCCCTCTTCTGTGGATGGAGCAGGAAGGCTCCAGGCGCGCGCTCCCCTCTGACCACCTACGGAATGACCTCAGAGTGGGAGAATGTGCCAAGGCACCGAAGGAAGCTCTGGTTCTTCCCACTGGATCCAAATTCACATCTGGAGCCGCGGCTCCGGCCCCAGGGCACACGGGTGGTTCCAGCCTTGCTAAGGGGATAGGAAAGAACCGGGTAGGCGTGGAGGGCGGTAGGGATGAGATAAAACGGCAGCCTTTGCTGTTTGGGGGTAGCATCTCTCGCAATGTCTCTCGTCTCTGGCTGCCTCCCTAAAGATCTCTCGCTCTCACTGGCTCGCCCCCGTGCTCCCCTTCTTTGCGCAAAAGCTCCCAGCCACCGGCCAGGCGACTCACGCCGCCCCACCCCATAAGCCTCGCTGGGCGAGAGGAGGCGCTGTCGCCCAGCGCCCCAAGCCCAGACGAGAAGCGGATGCTATTCACTCTCAGGGGGGCTGCTCGGCTCTGGATCTTGCTGTCGCGCGTGGGGAAGTTCTTGGGGACACTCCAAAATGCGGGGGCGGGGAGGTCGCGAAGGTCCGCGATCCAGGTTGGGTAACAGGAATGCTCTGGAGGTGTGAGTTACCGGGAGAAAAGACACCTTCACCTCACCCACACACCCCAAGACTGCTCTCGGTCTCCCACGGGAAGAGACGAGCTAAGGAGGGGGTACATCTTTTCCCCCCTCCCCATTTCCCTCTGCAAGTCCAAGGAAATAGCTGTTGGTTGCAGTTTTGAGTCAATCCAAGCCAGTTGCCACGGCTCCCCCTAGCGCCAATTGAAAGGCGCTGCAGCGTGTGCGGATGGGAGTGGGCGAGGCGCAGTCGGGGGCGGCCGGGCTGCTGGGGGAGGCTCCACATGCACCCGCGACCTAGCGTCGCGTGCCCACCCAGCCCTGGTCTGAGCAGGGACCCTGAGCCCAGAGCTTTCCCACTCCAGGTCCGCGTGGAGGAGGGCACATGGTGGGACGCCTTTGTTGGGAGCGTGGAGCTGGGTACGGCGAGACTCCCCTTGAGGGGCTTGGGACCTTCGCATCTATCCCTGGGACCCGTGTGGCGAAGACCTGTGTGGGGGTGTTTGGGTGCGAAATAAAAGCTCTGAGACTAGCAAGACTACAGACGAGGGTTCTCTCCTCCCTACCCGCGCAGGTTTTCTGAGCTTTATCTCAGGACGTATTGGGTACTGGGATCTAGTGAAATTGGGAGTTGGGGTAGATCTCAGGGAGCCGAACAAGAGAGGAACCCCAGCCCCACTTATGCTTTCAGGGCCCCAGTCCCTCGAGCAATGATACAAAGGGTTAAGGACCTGCTCTACAGGGGACACAGACATCCCCCCTGAAATACCAAACAACAACGGCCGGCCACAGAGCCCTGATACTAAGCTAAGGCCAGGCACCATATTGAGAGCCACACCCGCCTTCCAACTGCTTCGGACACGTGAATCTGCAAGCTCCTCCTCTCCTCACCCCACTCACAGCCCCTGGAGCTTCCTGTGCTGCATACAACGTGGCAGCCCGGAACTCCCCGGGAGAGACTGATGCGCCACAGGCATAACACCACAGAAACACTGGGGGGAAAGGTGGTGCTGTTTAGCCACGAAAATCCTAGGCTTGGGGTCACTGGTGTGGAGCCCTCAGGTCCCCTCCAGCAAGACCAAGGTTGAAGGGGAACTAGAAGAGACTGAGGGCGCCGCATGGTTGGCAAAAGGCGCCATCCAGAGAACAGAGGCTCAGCCCCTGGCCATCCCCAGCTAATCGAATCTCCCCCAACATAAAACATACATCCCAAGGCAGACTGCCGCTCATGCTGGGGAAGGGCTAAGCCAGTCTCTAGCTGTGCTTGGAGCTAGATGCCAGGATGACGGCTATAGATCCTCACAGAGCTTTGAGCTGCCTTCCAGAGAAGAGTGGGGCCGGGGATGCTCTAAACTCCCGGGAGGGCCACTGTGCAGGGAAGCAGGATGCACAGCAAGTGCTGTGTCTTACTGTCTCTGTCCGCTGGACGCACATCTACAAAGTGTGTGCTGGTTGCTTAGCCCCAGGAAAGCTCTCTCAAAATCACCAAAGCAGATAAATAGCCGGAACAGGAAATGCCTCTGCGGATTACTAATTTCAACTTCCCAGCCTCCCTCGGACCCCTGTATACCCTTTTGGAAATGTGAGCATACGTCCAAGGTCACAGCATTTGGTAGCCATCCTCTACCTGTTGGAGCTCCCAGTCTGGTGGGGAGGGATTTGTAGCTTCATGACTGGAGCTGGCAGTTGATCTGGATGTGGCTGGATTGAGAATTCACAATTGAACGCATACTAGGCTACAGCCTCTAACATGAGCTGGCAGCTTAGAAGCCCACATTCAGTGCTTTCTTCTGCGGGGGACAGGACAAAGGCAGAGAAGACAGAGAGTTTGTGATTTACACAACGCAGGACTCTCCTGTTCCTGTGTCCTTTAAGACTTTGGGTAAGTGACAGCTTGGGCAAAGGGAATTGTGGCACTGAACCCTGCAGTTGCCAGGGATGCCACTGGTTTCAGGCACAGCTGGATACAGTCAAGGGATTTCCAAAATGCTCTCTCAGTGTCCTGAGGCTCCCTACTCTTAAGGTAGACCAGCTTCCTGCTGCAGACAAGGCAGCTCTGGCCTCCCAGCTCACAGATTTGCTACCCAAAAGGCACCACCTTCTTTGCTAACTCAAAAAATTCCAGGGAAAGACTGTTGGGTTCTGAAAGCTGTGGCCAAGCCTGACAGTAGTTGAAGGCTGTCACTGGAAGCTCATGAGCAGAAAAGTCTTTTCTCAGAAAAGGGTGTCACCGGGTAAGTGTGGTGTAGAAGCTGCCTCCAGAGACAGGGGGGCTGGGAGCTGGGGTGCAGCACTTGGGGCTGAGGAGGGATTTTCTGATGGATTTGGTAAGACTTGAGGCCTGTGCAGGGCCACTTGGGGACCTGGATGACAAGATATGGCCAACACAGGTCTGGAGAAGACGACCTGATCTTGGGCATGGGACCATCCTGTACCTTCCTGATTTGCCACTCAGGAATAAAGGAAGGAAAACGGCACACCCAAGTCAGGGTCTGGGTTCTCCTAATAGGCCCCAGGGCAAGAGGCCCATAGGGGTCACTCCCAGGGGACTGGGGGCAAGGACATTACATGCAAGGAAGCTCATGTAGGTCCTTGAGGACTTTAGATAGAAGTGAAAAGGGCTTTGACAGGTAGCCAAGGATGTCAGTCAGCAGCTCAAAAAGAAGAGGGACCCTGCAAGGCCAACATGGCCTCTGGGAGGGGCCCAGGGACATCTGCAACACAGGCAGTATGATCTAGTCACCTGTTCAGATAGGCAAGGCTGAATAGGTCCTTAAGAGTTGAGACCACAGTAGGCAGGGAGGCCACAGATGACCTTGATTCTATGCATCTTCAGGTACACATCTCGGTAGTCCCTGAATTTCTACAATAAGCATGTTTTATATTTAGAAGGGAAAAAATGAACACTGTAGGGCAGCAGGCACTGTCATTAATGTAACCGAGCAGCCAGTAGAGAAAAAGGCTACAGGCATGTCTACAGTCTGCTGGGGCAAGCACGGTTGAGAAAGACCGGAGGGAGCAGAGCCCAGCCTCTGAGCACTGCTTTTTCCGTTTGGTTTTCTGGTGCTGGGGATGGAACCTGGGGCCTCCCCGGTGCTCTGCAAGACTCCAGTGACAAGCTCTCCTCTTCTCGTCTGCCCAGCCCTCTGTTACTGTTGAGTGAAATATCAGACAAGAATACAAGTCCGTGTCAAGGGTGTCGTGGGTGGAGGAGCGTGCACAAGGCCCTGGGTTTGATCACTGGCTCTGAAAATAAACAAATGGCTGGAGGGACGGCTCCTCAGTTCGAAGCATTTGCTACTCTTGCAGAGGACCTGGGTTGGGTTCCCACTATGATGAGTCACAAATAATCTTTGCCTCCAGTTCTCGGAGATCTGATGCCTTTGTGTGTGGGAGGCGTGCACACAGTGCACATGCATGCATGTATCACACAACTAGAGAAACAAAATAAACAGTGGAGTCTAGCAGAGTGGCACACGACTTAATTCCTACACTCGGGAGGCTGAGGTAGGTTTTAGACCAGCTTGATCTACACAGCAGGCACAAGGCCAACCTATCTGAAACCCTATCCTGGGTGGGAAGAAACCATTTAAAATGTTTATTTCAAAATATAAAGATGATGGGGAGCTGGAGAGATGGCTCGGTGGTTAAGAGCACTGACTGCTCTTCCAGAGGTCCTGAGTTCAAATCCCAGCAACCACATGGTGGCTCACAACCATCTGTAATCAGGTCTGGTGCCCTCTTCTGGTGTGTCTGAAGACAGTGACAGCATATGCATATACATAAAATAAGTAGATAATCTAAAAAACAAAACAAAACAAAACACCTAAAACATTTATTTCTGGCCAGGCAATGATGGTGCACACCTTTAATCCCAGCCCTTGGGAGGGAGAGGCACACAGATCTCTGGATTCCAGGACAGACAAGACTACACAGAGAAACCCTGTCTTAAAATACGCACGCACGGGGCTGGAGAGGTGGCTCAGTGGTTAAGAGCACTGACTGCTCTTCCAGAGGTCCTGAGTTCAAATCCCAGCAACCACATGGTGGTTCATAGCCATCTGTAATGAGATCTGATGCCCTCTTCTGGTGTGTCTGAAGTGTACTCATATACATAAAAATAAATAAATAAATCTTAAAAAAATACGCACACACACACACACACACACACACACACACACACACACACACACACACACACACACTTCTAGCCCGACACAGAAGCCTTTAATTTCAACACTTGGGAGGCGGAGGCAATAGAATCTTTGTTAGAGTCCACCTTGGTCTATCGAGAAAGTTCTCAGGATAACCATGGCTACACAGTGAGCCCCTGTCTCCAAAAAAATTAAACAAAAATTATTTCTTGGGCTGGAGAGACAGCTCAGTGGTTAAGAGCACTGACTGGGGGTTGGGGATTTGGCTCAGTGGTAGGCGCTTGCCTAGGAAGCGCAAGGTCCTGGGTTCGGGTCCCCAGCCCCGGAAAAAAAAAAAAAAAAAAAAAAAAAAGAGCACTGACTGATCTTCCAGAGGTCCTGAGGCCCTCTTCTGGTGTGTCTGAAGACAGCTCCAGTGTAACAAATAAGTATTTTTTTAAAACCTGCATTTAAAAAAAAATATTTCTTGGAGCTGGAGAGATGGCTTAGCAGTTAAGAGCACGTATTGCTCTTACAGAAGACCTGGGTTTGGTTCCCATCACGCAGGTGGTGACTCATAACCATTTTAACTTCAGTCCCAGAGAATCTGCTATCTTCTGGACCTCACTGGCACTGAACATACATGGTGCACACACACACACACACACACACACACACACACACACACACAAATAAAGCAAAACATTTTTGTGCATATGAGTCTTTTGCCTATACCATGTGTGCCTGGTACTGTAAAACAAACCTACAAGCTTATCTTGTTGGTGACATTATGGAGCCCCCTGCAGAAGACCCGTGTATCCGTGTGGTATATGTATGCATATGCCCATGTGGCAGCCTGAGGTTGGCACTGTCTTCATCAACTATTCTTCACCAGATTTCCAGAGACAGGGTCCCTGGAGCTGGCCTCATCCACTGATAAGGCTGACTTGTCACTAAGCTGCAGAAATCTACTGTCTGCCCCACTCTACCCGAAAGGCTGGGGACCTAAAACTTGTATGAGTGTTGGGATCCGAAATCAGGTCCTGTTCATAGCAGGCACTTTCCTAATGGAGTGATCTCCCCAGCCCCGGGAGAGACCCTCCTGTGTCACCTCTGAGCCCCATCCTATTCCCGGCTGCCAGGGGTGCTGTTACTTGGTGCACTGAGGCAGGTGTTGGGGAGAGGGGTTCCCCCCCCCCCCGAACATGGCGGGGAGCTGTGAGGAAGCCACTAAGCTGTGAAGGAGGAGCTATCGACCAGGTGTCATCTACCATGGCACTTAGGAGGGACCACGTCCCTTCCCTAACCGATCCATGTCGCCTCGTCTGTAAAGCTATGGAGAGAGGTCCTGGGAAGCTTTGACTCTGATACTTCAGAAGTCAGAAAAACTAACTACAGCTTCCAACTTTCAGATCACACAAATGCAGTGAGAGTTAGAAACACATGGGCAGCCACAGCACATCACAAAGACACCTTGCCCGGAGCGTGGGCAGCTGGGTATAGCACTCAGTAATGAAAAGTCAGCCATTCGAGTGTTTCTTGCCAGGCACTGGACTAGGAACCAGGCAGGAGGCAGACAGTTGAGGGCTCTGCCTCAGAGAACCTGGAGTCTAGTGGAGGAAACTGAGGACAAGAGGTCAACAAACTGTTAAGCAAGTGCCACAGCGAGGTGAAATCAGAGCTTTGGGTTGTTCGGAGGCGTGGGTCACAATGTTTGGTGATCTGAGAAAATGTCTGAACCCTAAACCCAGCAGCAGATCAGCCAGAGCTGGACAGACAATTAATAATTAATCCCCAACCAGAGAGATCCGACAAGGACAGCGTTATTCTTGATTGTTTTATTTATGCACTTATGTGTACGTATGTATAGGGGTGCACATGCTGTGACACGCATGCAGAGGTCACAGGACAACTTGAGGAAGCAGGAACTCTCCCTCCACCATGTGCATCCGGGAGACCAAACTCAGATTGTCACGACTTTACCAGACCAGTTATCCAGATATGCTCAAGGTTTATTTGTTGACTATGCAAAGTCCAGCTAAATCAGACTTCTCTCGTAGTGACTCCGTGTTTCAATTGCCTCTGCCTCAACACTGCCACAGTGGCAGAAAATCAAAGCAGAGCCCTGCGTAGGCTCTGTGCACCTCAGTCTGACAGCGACCGCCTCACCTCCACTCCTCGTCATTGGTCAGAACGGGTCTTGTGCTTCTGCCTATCCCAGAGGACTGGGGCTAGAGATGCAGAGTTTGTGGTGAGCACTAGGATCTCTATCTCACCAGCAGATGGTGGAAGGGTACGCATGGCAGGGCTGACAGAAAGGGGAAAGATGGCCCTCAGAGTGGCGCTGCCACGTGGGCAGGAGTGGCAGGTGGAGCCCGCATGTCAGGGATGGGTCTTGCTGGAGGTGTCAACCATCAACTGTGGAAGCCCAGTTCAGGGAATGAAAACTCTTACTGGGATGTGGGGGGAGAATCCATCACAGGTAGGCTCTGCCCACCTCCAGTGGTGGGGAACCATTGGTTCTGAGCTTGGTTCCCTTACACAGCACGGACCTGTAGGGACCCAGCAGTGCCTGGCATCTAGGCAGCAGTCAGGAATAGGAGCAATTCTTAGTTACAGGAGACTCTTTTCTTCCCCTGGGCAGTGGGAGGGGTTGGGAATGAGTGAGGAGCCAGTGGTCTGGGCAGCTGCCCCAACCAGTTTTCCTGGTTGTACCTGGCAGGCTGGGGCTCCACAGAAATCTTGTCTGTTGCTTTTCCTGTTGGACTGAGCCTGACACCCCTATGTCAGCGACCCTTAGTGGGGGTTGGGGGAGGCCCTGGCTGTGTGCTGGATTCCTGCTGGTGAAAACCACATTCAAATAGGTTCAATGGCTGATGACAGACTGGCCACCCCCTCTGGAATGCCGGCCCCAAATCCAGGCAGGTGGCTCCCTGTGAGCCTTGAACCACACTGGGGACCCACCGAGCTCTGTTTATAGTAGATGGCAATAACTGATTTACCTTCCCAGTGTCCTGTCCTTCTTCCACAAAACCGGGTTGCAGTGAGTCCTGCCCAGCACAGTGTCTTACACACAATGGGGTGCCCAGCCAGAGAGACTACCGTTTGGGTGGCCATCTCTTCTTGGGTTGTCACTCTCCTGAAAAACTATGTCTTTCTCCTGAGGCTGCCCTGTTAAAAACTGAGGATTGAGAAACAGAAGCCTTTCCAGGAGGTCCCTGGCCCTGCCTTCCTGCCTGCCCGAAGAGACTCATGGACTGGTTTGCTGTTCTTGCAGATCATGTTTTTGCTGTCAGGTTTGCCTGATGGTTTTGCTTTTATTTGTTGTTTGATTTGGGCGGAGGGAATGTCTCACTATGTAACCCAGGCTTGATCTTTCTGCCTCTACCTCCTAGAATTGCAGGTATGCACCACCACACCTGGCCTGGTAGACGCTCCTTGTTTTTTTTTTTTTTTTGTTTGTTTGTTTGTTTTGTTTTTTTGTTTTTTTAAGGATTTATTTATTTATACATAGGAGTGCTCTATTTGCATGTATGCCTGCATGACAGAAGAGGGCATCAGATCCCATTACAGATGGTGTGTTACTATGTGGTTCCTGGGAATTGAACTCAGGACCTCTGGAAGAACAGCCAGTGTTCTTAACCTCTGAGCCATCTGTGCAGCCAGCACACACGTTTTTAAAAAGGTTAAGGGTGGGTATTCAAATAGAAAACCCTGTGACCCCGACAATACAAATGATGAAATCTTCTTCAGACCGTAACAAAGATAAAAAGGCTACACCCATCAATAGACCTAGGGACGTCTGGGGCTGGTTTGTGCTAACAGTTAACAGTGTCTCCGGAACAGGAGATGTAGCTTAGCTGTTAGTGTGCTTGCTTAGCATCTACAGGACCCTCGTTTGATCCCCAGTACTGCGCAAACCAGATGTGGTGATGCACAGGAAATTCCAGAACTTGGAAGCTGGAGATAGGAGGGTCAGAAGTTCAAGGTCATCACCAGCTACATAACAAGCTTGAAGCTAGCTAGCCTGGGACATTTGAGAAGCTGAGCTGTTTTGTTTTGGAGGGTGGGGGCAGGGTCTGTGTTGTGCACATAAGTGCAGTGCCCACAGAGACCAGATCCCCTGGTGTTGGCAATTCTGAGCCTCCCCAGTGTGGATGCTAAGAGCTGAATCAGGGTCATCTGTAGTAGGGTCAGCACACACCCTTAACTACTGCAGCATCCCTCCGGCTTTTTTTAAATTAATTTACTTATTTTATGTATGTGAATACACTGTCACTCTCTTCAGGAACACCAGAAGAGGGCATCAGAGCCCATTACAGATGGTTGTGAGCCACCATGTGGTTGCTGGGAATTGAACCTCTGGAAGAGCAGTCAGTGCTCTTAGCCACTGAGCCATCTCTCCAGCCCCCACCTCTCCAGTTTTTATTCTGTCTTTACAAAAGAAATTTCAAGCACAAACCTCTAATCCCAGCACTCAGGAGACAGAGGCAAACAGATCTCTGAGTTTGAGGCCAGCCTGGTCTACAGAGTAAATTCCAGGATAGCCAGGGCTACACAGAAAAACCCTGTTTCAAAATAAACAGAACAAAACAAACAAAAAGAAAATTTCAACCATGTATAGTGGTGCACACCTTTAATTCCTGCATTTGAGAGGTAGTAGTGGGTTGATATCTGTGAGTCTGAGGCTAGCCTGATCTACATAGTGAGTTCTAGGACAGCCAGGGAGAGGTAGGTTGGATTTCAGAGCTGAGATGGCTCAGACATTCCTGAGTTCAATCCCCAGGACCTAGAGATCAGGGAGAGTGGCCTGACCCCTGCAAATTTTCTGACCTCCACATACAGTCCCTGGAAGGCATGTGCTCATAAATATACACCAAACAAAATTTTTCTAAGGTCTAAAAAAATTTATAAGGCAGCGAGAAAGGTAGCTCAGAGGTCAAAAGATGTATAGTTGCATCAGAGAACCTGAGTTCAGTTCCTAAGCCCAGCTTAAGGGCCTGTAACTTCAGATCCAGGGGGACCCCCCAGTGTGAATGTGTGCAGGTATGCACGTGTGTACACACACACACACACACACACATACACACACACACATGAATCCTTAAATTTCTGTCAAGATGTGTAATTGCTGCCTGGCTGAACAGGGTGTTAAAGAGGAAGCAGTTGGCTTGGGTAACCAAGGACCTAAGACTGGAGGTCTAGGGAAGGGTCTAGGGAAAAGCCAAATATTCTTCTTCTTGTTAAAAATAAAACAGGAAAGCTAATGCTACGGTACCCACAGGTCAGTGCAGCATTCAGTCCTCGGAGAGGTTTCTTCTTGCAGCAGACAGGAACCAACAGAGACCCACAACTGCTTAACATGCAGAGTGAAAGGTTCTGGAGCTCCTGGCCCTCCCGGCTGGGCTTAGAGAGCAAGATAGAAGAGGAGGCAGAAAAACTGTTAGAGCCAGAGGGAGGAGGTGACTCTAAGAAGTGTCCTCCAGACACCACAGGACTGATGTCCGTAGGAATCCAGTGGGGAAGCATGAACAGGCCTACCCAGGTTCAAGGCAGATGGGGCCCCGGTCCTGACAAGGGGAAGTGGACATGATCCCATCCCTACCCAAAAACTAGCGGCAACTGAGACCGGCTTACAAAGGAAAATAGTTTTCTCCAATGCTCACCATTTATATTAACACAGCCCCAGGAAGAGCTGGCCAACACAAAATAACTCAACCTGATTTCTGTACACTTTTTTGTTTTGTTTTGTATGGGCATTTTAAATGTTGTGTGCTAGTCTTTGTGCTTATATATTTTTGTATGTGTGTGGTTTTGGTTGTGTGTTAGTTTCTTGGTTTTGTTTTGTTGTTTTTTTTCTTTCTTTCAAAGCTGGGGACCAAACCCAGGGCCTTGCGCTTGCTAGGCAAGCGCTCTACCACTGAGCTAAATCCCCAACCCTGTTTTTTTTTGTTTCTTTTGGGGAGTTTTGGTGGTGGTGGTTTTTGTTTTGTTGAGACAGGGTTTCTCTGTGTAGCCTTGGCAGTCTGACAACTGGCTGTATAGACCAAGCTGGCCCTGAACTCACAAATTTCACTGCTTCTTAGTGCTTTGATTAAAGATGCTTGTTGTTGGGGATTTAGCTCAGTGGTAGAGTGCTTGCCTAGCAAGCACAAGGCCCTGGGTTCGGTCCCCAGCTCCGAAGAAAAAAAAATAAAGATGTTTGATTTTTTGAGACAGGTTTTTTTTCCTGTGTTCTGGGTTAGTGTGGCTTTTTTCTTTTTTGCGATGGGGATGCGGATGAGCAGGCTGGAGTTGGGAGCAAATGGAAGGAGTTGAGGGGAAAAGTGTGACCAGAATATAATGTAAGAAAAAAAAAGTTACGGTGGACCATGCCTTTAATCCCAGCACTCAGGAGGCAGAGGCAGGCAGCTCTCTGAGTTTAAGGGCAGCCTGGTCTACAGAATGAGTCCCAGGATAGCCAGGACTATAGAGAGAGCTTGCCTCAAAATAAAATAAAATAAAAATAAAATGGCTGCTCCCCTTTATTCCCTATCCAGGCCTCCCACTCCCATATCTCTGTGTAGCTTCCCACCCCTAACCCTGCATCTTCTGGTGAGTTCCCTGGCTGAATTGAAGGTTAATGAGCCCAGGGCCTCAGCTTGATAGGCAAGAGCCTTTTCTCTGGGTTTCTCTTTAGCTCTGGTGTGTGCGCGTTGCATGTGAATGCAGTGTGGGCTTCAGCCAGAAGAGGGTGTCAGATCCTCTGGAACTGGAGTTAGACTTTGAACTGCCCCGCTAGTGCTGGGAGCTGAACTTAGACCTGTGGAAGAGCGGCCAGCACACTCAAGCTCTGATCTGTACCACCGCCCCCCCAAGCTCTTTATTTTTTTCAAGCTCTTTATTTTTGAGATAGGGTTTTGTCACATACCCCAGGCTGTGCTTGAATTCACAGCACTCCCCCTGCCTCTGAGGGAACAAGTCCTGTGCTGCAAAGATCACAGAGTACTCACTGCCCCATTCCTGTCTGTAAGTCTCAAGTACCTTGTGGAGTCACACCTAGACACGCACCAGTCCCTCCACTGACTGGGCAGGCAGCCTGGGGAGAACCTCAATGAGAGGGAAACCCGGCCTAAGAGGGCTGATGCACAGGACAAGTGGAGCTGTGAAAAGTGGGCTCAAGTTAGGAAAGAAACCCAGAGCCAGGCATGTACAGCCTGAGCACTCAGGAGGCTGAGGCAGGAGGATCATGTGTTTCTGGACAGCTTAGGCTACATATGTAGACAAACCTCAAAAAAAAAAAAAAAAAAAAAAAAAAAAAAAAAAAGGAAGGTAGGAAGGTAGGTTAGGTAGGTAGGAGTGGGGAGTGGGGAGCTGGCTCCCTGTGGTCTGGCACCGGCAGTTTGGCAAACCAGCTCCTCAGCAGGGAGGTGAGGCCCGTCGGTGTCTCAGCTGGACACTTGTGATCCCCAGCTCACGTGCCAGCAGCAGAACAGTTGCAGTCACTCACAGGTCAACGCTCTGTGGCTACGTCTACAAACCATTGTTCCGAGTTTTATGAATGAAGTCTAGGACAGTTGGAGAAGCTGCTCAGCCAATTTATCACCTGCAGATGGAAGCCCTGGGTCTGCCCCCAACACCTCACAAAAACAGGTCTGGTGCGCAGACATTGGATCCTAGACCTCTGGAGGTGAAGTAAGCTTGGAGTAAGGCTTGGCGCTCGACTGCCATCCTCGGCAACATTGTAAGTTTGAGGTTGGCCTGAGCACATAAGACCCTATCACAAATGCATTTGTTTGGCACTGGTCACTGTCCTGAAGCAGCCACACACGGGCGATCTGGTGGCCAGCCAGGCTGGGTCAAGCGTGGCATGAGCCTCCCACTCCCCTCGGGCCTGAGACCCGCAGCAGCACTTTTCTGTGGTAAGCTGGTGGGTACGTGTAGGAAAAGGAGGTTCTGGGACTGAGGACATCAGCCTGGGTGCTCTCCTCTTTCTGTAGGCTGGCTGCTGTTTGTCTGTTTTGTCAGCCTTAGTGCAAGTTCAAAAGACAAACTGCACCATTTCTGTGATTCCATGTGAACATTCGAGTGACCTGGGCCTATGGAGCTGGTGTACATAATAGACGGTAAGCAGTACACATAATACTCACCTTCCTTTTTTCCTTATTTAAAATGACATTGAACAGACCATTTAAAACACCATAAGGATGTTTCTGCTTTCTGAGCCCCCCTCTGCTTTACGGAAAGTCTTTTTCTCTGGGTGTCTGTTACGTGTGTTTCCTCACCCGCAATAAATGCCTTAACAAGAAAAAAGCCAGCATAACAAGTCTTGACAGAGATCGCCACATATCATACCCCAGCCCAGCCCTTGTATCCCCAGCAAGTCCCCAGCTCAGGATCCCTGGCAGAGGGGACACGCAATGACACTCAATGGTACAGTCTGGGTCAAATTTTTATCCCTGCACCAACCACACAGTAGGTGGGAAGCTAGGTCCTGCTGACCGGCAGATCTGGGCAAATGACCAGACCTAAGTCTAGGATCCTGATGAGCCCTGTCTTTGCCCCTTTTAATGGGTTCTCTAGGAAAGAGGCTTTTATGCCCAGAGAGAAGGGTCTGCAGAGTGACAAACCTCAGTCTACCCTTGACTCCCCTCACGTTCAGCTGTAAACTGAAAAGATCATCTATGTTGAAAAGACTTAAGGGGCCTGAGAGGCCATCCGTCCCTCCTGCAGTCCAGGCTGTGAAAGTCAGAACTGGGTCAGGCTAGCAGACAGTGGGTAGCCAACAATGGGGGCTGAGCTGACCGTGGTGCAGGTGAGAGAGAGGCAGACAGATCTGGTTTATAATTTGGAGAAAAAGCAAGTAGGGCCTGCTCAGGGGCTGCATTTCTGGGGTGGAAGAAATAGATACCTGGATTGACGTTTGCTAGCAGACCCCAGCCCACACACTGCAGAGACATCTAGAAGTGTATTTATTGCACAGCTCAGCCAGGCCTCACCACAACACAGCAGTCACTGGTGTTCTCAGTGCCAACTCCGTCACCCTCAGATGTGATGACACTTCCTTTGCTTGTTGTGGGAATCACATGAGGGCGCAGAAGCACATCTCACTGTCAGCAAGATTCGTCACTCACCAGGCTGGAGCACTGCCTGCTTCTTCCGGAGGTACTGAGTTCAATTCCCAGCAACCACATGGTGGCTCACAACCATCTGTAATGGGATCTACTGCCCTCTTCTGGTGTGTCTGAAGACAGCTGCAGTGTACTCATATATAATAAATCTAAGATTTCTCACAGCCATCGCTGCGATCTTGCCGCTGTTGTCTCTGCAGCCCCGCACCTGCCTCCTGGGAGGCTTGTCTCCTCTGGTGTCTCTCCGCCAGGACCATGGTTTCTAAAGCAGAGAAGGGGGCTGTTGACCCCCAGGTCAGGCCAGTACTTGGCAGCTGCAGACGAGCCAGCTGCCTTGGTCTCTTCTGAGCACTTAGCCCCACATCTGATGTGCAGGCTCAGCTCAGGAACCGCACCAGCTCCTGACAAGTGCCCGGGGGAGTAGGTTTGATGGCTCAGGACTGTAGTCCCTCAAGGGTAGGTAGGAAAGTTTCCCTGAGTTCTAGGGAAGGCTGGGACACAGAGAACCTGTCTTCCCCAGAGACCAAAATTAGGCAGCTCCCAGAGTGTTTGCACAGGTCAGGAGCTGCTCCAGACAGGGCCTGTTCATCAGGAAGGAGCCACCAGTCAGCCTAGCCCAGAAAGGATGGCAGGCCTGCAATCTACAGTCAGCCAGAGACTTCTCATGAGATCTTCATTAGGACCCTGTCCACAGGGAGACCTTCCACCTAGTCCTGTAGTGCCCACAGCTCTCAAACATGTCCCCATGTCCCCAGAAAGCATCCTCAAATTCAGGAAGTATGCTTGCAATCTGTGCCCTCCCTCAAGAACGAGCACTGACTCTGCTCTTAGCCCTCTGCGTGGCTCCCCAAATGCTCACTGCAGGCCTGGAGAGATGGGATGAGACCCATAAGGCTGTGCGTGCTTACCCACCCACCCATAAGGAAACTAAGGCTCTGAGTGACTAAGATGGCTCGAGGTCACACAGCAGCCAGCCCATGAGCTAGCTCCAGGATCCACAACTCCCTTGTTTACATTAAGAGCAAGCCCAGCCTGAGTAGCCAGAGCCACCTGGGTCTAGGCTCTGGTCACCTGAGAACAAGCCAGATAGACCCTGCCTTTGGTTGGGGTGATTTTTATTTCAGTTCAGCCCCCACCCACACACACCCTCACCCCCCCTTTTGTGGACAGGGTCTTACAACATAGTCCTGGCTAGCCTGAACTCTATGTAGACCAGGCTGGCATAAAACTCCCAGAGATCTGCCTGCTTCTTTCCCGGGTGCTGGGATTCCAGTGTCCCTTTTTTAAAAACCCCAACTCATTCTCAAGCAAGTCATGAGAGCAACAGGTTTGTCTACACCCAGACCCAGAGGGCTCTCTGGGATCAGCAGAGGGCCCGCCCTGCTGGAGAGGTTGCTGCTGCCTGAAGAGACAGCACTGAATGGAGCATGGCCTCTGGCTTTTCAGCTACAAGTCCAGCTTCTATGTGGGCTGCTCAGAGCCACAGCCATCTGTGTCAGAGCCTCTTCCTTACCAAAGAGCTGCTGGGGGTTATCCTCATTGGCTCTGGGGCAGAGAATAGTGGATGAGGCTAGACCCTCCACAGAATCAGTGTTGGATAAAGTAGCCATCTTGGCCTGGCTTCTACCCACACTTCCCGTACCAGGTCATCTGCAGGCAAGAGCCCTCCCTCACCTTGAAGACTGAAGCTGCATCTAACCTATCAGAAGACTCAGGAAAGCCAGGCTGGGCCCCAGGGTGGGGTGGGGGTGGGGGTGGGGGGCAGGGCAAGGAGTCTTCAGACAGACACACACGGGGGAGCCGTCTATCCCTGACAAAAAAAAGCCTGTCACTCCTCAGGACTCTTTAGGAGAGCTTTCCCATCTGTCTCAGTACCAAAGCAATATGCAGGCATTGTAGACAGACAGACTTCAAACTTCATTAAAAAGAAAGGAGCTTAGTCTGGAAGCTCATGACAGTGTCAGCACTCAGAAGGCAGAGGCAGATGAATCACTGAGTTTGAAGCCAGCCTAGTCTACAGAGGAAGTCCTGGGCAAGCTAGGGAATAGGAATACAGTGAGATTTGGTCTCAAAAGCACAAACAACAGGGAGAGCCAACTGGAAGGCCTGCGATCCCTCTCTCTGCGGGTCAGTAGCTCAGCATTCTCATAACTATACTTAAGGGCAGGAAAGCGGTCAGATTTCCCAAACCCTCAGACCACGGGCAGAGTGAGCACGCCAACACCTACGTCCACAGTGGGCAGAGACAAAGCCTAAAAGGGAATGCGTGTTTCTTGGTCTCCTTAGCTGCTTCCCTACTTAAGAGGCCACAAGCCTGTTACCAAAGGAACATCACCGGCAGCCACTGTGCCTGCCCCAGCAGCCTCTAACAAGCCCTAACTGTTCAACACCAGGGTATTTCCAGTGTTTGCTTAGGACAAATCATGAGAGTAAAGGGTGGGCCTTGTCTGCCTGCTTCACTGCTGCTTCCCAGCTCCTGCAAAGCTGGGAGCACAGGGCTCTGCCCACACTGAGCCAGCAGAGGAGCTCAGGCCTCCATGCATCCTGTTAGTCACCGGCTGCAGACGCACTGGGGTCCTCCTTTTCCCTGTAGCCCACAGCACTTCCGCTTCAGGGCTCTCGGAACTGTGTTGTCTGAGGTTCCCCATCTCCGGCTCTGGCCACTGGCTTGGCCTCCCTTTCCTGAATCTTACTAAACGTGCACAGGAAGGACCCTGACTTTAACCTGGCCATTCCCAGGTATAACCCAAGCACCTGCAGTGTAAGGCACACTCCTAGGGACACTGGGGAACAGCACAAGATCCTTGCCCCCCGAGGGGCAGTGATGGGCCCTGAGAAAAAGGGTATCCATCAGTTCCACAAGTAAAGCTGCATCTGCAGCACTAATCAGCCCTGGGTCAAGCCTGTCACTGCCTCTCCTCTGCTCAGAAAGCTGCTGTAGCTTCAGTGGGACAGGCAGCACGGCCCCCACAGATCAGGGCACCCGGTGTGTAGAGTGGAGGAGTGGCTTGGTTTAGAAGGCTACATGAGGCCTTGCAATCAACTGAGGCCTGAGGTGAGCTCCAAAGAACCAGGGGGCTCCCCAGTGGGGGCAAAAGGTCCAATTGATCAGTCGACGAAAGAGGACCAGAGCAGTCAGCATGGCTAAAATTTGGAGAACAGGACGGAGAGCAAGAAGCCAGAGACCCTGTGGCCTGGCTCTCCCCCTCCCAGGAGGGATAAGAGGCCCTGCCAGCCTCTGACCAGCCACACCCAAGATGCTGCCCAGTAGCACCTCAAACCCAGCACCCCCTGCTAAGCAGTGCCTTTCCTCAGAGTCTACTCTTTTCCTCCCAAAGGTGATGGGACCCAGGTTCAATGAACCCTTTCCACTTCTTCACCACCTAATCTTTCCACCTCTCCCCCAGCAGCCCAGACTTTCCTAGCTTGCACGGGGTACCTGTGCCAAGACACTAAACGATACTAGCTTCCAGGCCAGCACCTATCCAGATGCCAGGGAGTGTCCCCACTCTAATAGGTCCCTCAGATGTTCACACAAACCCACAGAGGGGCCCACTACATCTCTTTCCTCGCCCCCTGGCTCGCTTCCCAGTTACTGGTTTACGCTGAGAGGGTACTGCTGCGTGACAGGTTATCTGGTCAATGCCCTACTTCCTGTCGTTTGCCTACCAGAAACTGTTGTGCAGAGTACTATCCTAAAGCAGTTCTGTAGGGAGTCAAAGTGAATTACACAGTGCTATGGGTGCCCCCGAGCATGACTCACAGCTCCAGGAGGCCAGCACTCCACCGGCTTCACGGCCCGCCTACCTGCATGCTTTGCCGCCATGGCCTGTGGTCCTTGTGAGGCCTCAGCTCTCTACCACCCAGAGAGCCTGGGAGCCCAGCTTCCCTGGTAACTAGTCACCTCCTTCCACAACTGCTCCATCTTGTTCTCCGCTGGTCAGTTTCCGGAAGCAGGAAACACTCTCAACTTATGAAGAGCTTGAAATTGGGCAGATCCACGAAAAACATGAAGGAGCAGTGATGGCACACGACTTTAATCCCAGCACTTCAGAGGCAGAGGCAGGAGGATCTCTGTGAGTTTGAAGCCAGCCTGGTGTAGTGTGAGGACAGACAGGACTACACAGAGATACCCTGTCTGTCACATAAAACCGAAACAAAACACATAACCCATGTTGGGAGCAACCAAGGCCCAAGCTTTGTTTCCCAGCAGTGCCCTCTCCTAAGAATGGGCTCTTTCTTCTCACCTCCCTGGGGCAGCCAGGCCAACACATATAGACCTTCGAAGACAAGCTGCACAATCCGGCTTGTTCTCAAGGTCCATGTGGCTCAGGATGGAGGACAGAGAATGCCCATCCACCGGGAGCTCCCTTGGACCCACGTGTCAGCATAGCAGGCATCCTTCATGGGTCAAGCAAGGACTGGCAGTGTGAATCCTCTTATCCATCGCCAAGGTATGGCTGTACCTCCCATCTGCTCATGTCCGCAGGGCTCCCACTGCCCCACAGACCCTCAACTACCCTTGTACAAGGCAGCCGATAACCCCACCTCACAAGCCTGGTACAATCCACTGGTCAGTACCCTTTTGTAGGACAGGACAAGGACCCTCTAGCTACTTGGAAAGGGCTGAAGGACGGACTCCCTCTCCTCTGCCCTCCAGCATCACCTAATCACCATCTCTTTTAGATGCAGAAAGCAACATGGCCCACGCTCAAAAACCTCCTGGCCTCCAGTCTCACCCACTGAAAGGTTCTTCTGTCCTTCAGGCAGACAGGTTGTGGGGTTCAGAGCAGCATGAGTACAAACCACTTCAACGCACACTCCTTCCTCTGAAAGCGCTGGGCTAGACTAACCGGATTCAGGAAACTCAGACACTGAGTTGTGAGGTTAATGCCCAGGGCCAGGCAGCTCCACAGCAATCTCACCTTCCTGTTCCCAGTCCCCACGTCCCCACCCCCAGCACTGGCCTTTGCTGCAGGGAAGCAGTTCTCAGCAAGGGTGAAGGCCAGAGCTCTGCCATCAGAGCCTCTTCCCCCCACTCTCCTCAAGTACTCCTCACACTCAGCAAGGGTCTGCTGGCTACACCTCATCTCTATGCCAACTGTGCCCTGATCACTTTACCTAGTGTTGGAGCAGGGAGCCAGCACCTCCTCCCCACTCCTTTAGAAGGTATACAGCACCCTGGGGCACTCCCTTCTCCTCCCACCAGGAGCAGGCAAGCTATGCAAGCCAAGAACTTCCTTCACTCATCCAACTGGACTACTACTCACTGACCCCCATCCTTGGGCCAGCACAGCTATTGTATTGACTCCCAAACAGGATACTCACTCACCTCACCCCAGGATTTCAAACTAAAACCCAATCCCCAAATCCCCGGAGCCTACAGCAACACCATGGTTACATCACCTCCCCTGGACACTTACCTCCTCCATTCCCTTCAAGGTATCTATCTACTCATGCATTCAAATGTAAACATAAAAGCACCAGGCCACTTCCAACGGGAGCGTGGTGGCTCAGTGGGCAGGTGCTTCCCAGCACGCCCAGAAATCCGTTCTGTCTCCTGCACCACCACAACTGGGTAAGGTGCTGCTTGCCCCTGATTCCGGCACTGAGAGGCCAGACATGGGATGACCAAGGGTTCAAGGTTTTCCTCAGCTACTTATCAAATCCGAGGCAGCCTGGGATACATGAGACAGTCTCAATAAATATTTAAAAATGAGATTTAAAGTTCTGCCGTGTGGTGGCGGCACACACCTTTATTCCCAGCACTCAGCGGGCAAAGGCAGGGGGATCTCTGAGTTTGAGGCCAACCTGCTCTACAGAGTGAGCTCAGGACAGACAGGGCTGCACATAGAAACCCTGTCTTGAATGAACTACCCCCACCCACCCATGCACCAAGATTTTATTTTCAAGGTTTTTTTTTTTTTTTCTTAAGATTTATTTATTATGTATACAGCGTTCCACCTGCATGTCCAAGTGCAGGTCAGAAGAGGGCATCAGATCCCATTACAGATGATTGTGAACCACCATGTGGTTGCTGGGAATTGAACTCATGACCTCTGGAAGAGCAGACAGTGCTCTTAACCTCTGAGCCATCTCTCCAGCCCTCAAGGTCTGTTTTTATTAGCTGGGCAATTTAATCCCAGCACCCAGCAGACAGAGGTAAGCAAATCTCTGTGAGTTTGAGGCCAGCCAGTACTAAACACCCTGTCTCAAAAAACAAGTTTGTGCTTTGTCTGCATGTAAACACACGTGTGCAGTACCTTTGGAGGCCAGAAGAGGGCACTGGATCACCCTGAAACTCAAGAAATTTGTAAGCCACCATGTAGATGCTAGGAACTGAGCACAGGTCCTCTGTAAGATTAGCAAGTGCTAGGGCTGGAGAGATGGCTCAGCAGTTAAGAGCACTGACTGTTCTTCCAGAGGTCCTGAGTTCAAATCCCAGCAACCACATAGTGGCTCACAACCATCTGCAATGGGATCTAATGCCCTCTTCTGGTGTGTCTGAAGACAGTGACAGTGTACTCATATACATAAAATAAAATTAATTAAAAAAAAAAATTTGCAAGTGCCTTTAATCACTGACCTATCTTTCTGGCCCCTATTCTTATCTGAAAAGTTATGTGTATGAATGCTTCGTGTACATGTATGTTTGTGTGTTACATGTATGCACTGCACATGGGAGGCCAAAGAGGTTATCAGATCCCCTGGAACTGGAGTTCCAAATGGTTGTGAGCCCATGTAGGTGCAGGGAGTCAAACCTGAGGCTGAAGTTGCCATGTATATACTGGGAATTGAACCTGGGTCCTCTGGAGGAGGAGCGGCCGGTGCTCTCTACCACTGAGCCACCACTTCAGTCACCCCGCAGCCCTTATGTATGTATCATATGTACGCACACAGCTGTGAGTGTACACCTAAGTGCAGGTGTCCAGACCAAGACATTTTTTACACAGGGCTGCACAGCTCTTGGGTATTAGCTGTGCATAGCCCTGAGTCACAGTATGGAGGTCTGCCTGAAAACGGCCCCCACAGGCACACGAGAGATGTATCAGTGGGGTGAGCTTTGAGGTCAGGCCCGGTGTCTGTCTCCCTGCTGCCTGCTGATGCAGATACAGAACTCTCAGCGCTCCTTCTCCAGCACCTTATCTGCATGCATGCTGCCATGCTTCCGACTGGGAAGACAACGCATGAACCCTCTGAACCTGAAAGCCAGCACCAATTAAATTCTCCTTTATAAGAGTTGCTGTGGTCATGGTGTCTCTTCACAGCGTAAACCCCCTACGATATAATTTCAAAACTTTGGACATACCTATGTGTAACTCAAAAAGCAGCTCTCCCCACTAATGTCTTAATTACCATCCACTAGATACTGTAATTTTCCAGTATGCTGTGGTCACAAATACACAGCTACTGCCTATGAAACAACAAGCCTCTCAATCTGGGGTCACAACCCTATGGGGGCTAAAGGACACTCTTACAGGGTCACCTAAGAACACAGGAAAGCAAATATTTACATTACAATTCATAACAACAAAATTGCAGTTATGAAGTAGCAATAGAAATAACTTTATGACCAGCAAGGACAAGAGCATTAGAAAGGCTGAGGTCCACTGTGGTAGGCCACGGTACACCATTATACCTGTTTTTCAGATTAAGAAACTGGGGCTCAGACCAGTGAGGTCAGCCGTCATGGGTTTCCTCCACTGTAAGCAGCTGACCTTGGGTCTGAATTCAAGTGTGCTGGACACTGGAGACACGGCTTTGGGCAACCAAGGCTGTCCAGAGGAAGAGCAAAGTGACTGAGCTGCGGCTCCTCTTTCTGCCTCTGTGCAAAGCCTCCAGGACCAGCAGAAAGGCTCCTCCGCTCCTCCTCTCAGGATTGCCTGGTGCCTAGCGAGTGCCACTGACAGCTGTACTCAGTCCTAGCATTACAGACCAGAAGGCGGGCTAAGGACAAAGATGGCTACGTCTAACTGCAGATGCAAGTTCCAATGCCAGCCTCATCCTTAGGCTGGAGTCCAGAGCAGTGGTAGAGGCTGGCATCTGGTTCCTTCTTAGCACGTGCCAGGCCCTAGGACACACGGGTACACATGCGCACAGTGACAGCACAGCGTGTGTTCTGAACCAGCCTAGACTCAGGGTCACCAGTGCTACTTATGACTGTACTCACTTTCTAGATGAGGTTCAGAGTAGCTCAGAAACCTACCCACAACCTTGCTGCTAGGAATGAGCAGGGGGATGGCCAGGATGTGAACCCTTCTGTTTGCTTTAGTCACTGTCACATCCCCAGAAAGTCAACTGGTAAGGAGGAGACCTGCCGGGGAACAGTCACTCAGACGGGTCAGGAAAGATGTCTCACACAGGGACAGGTGTAAAACAGAGGCTTTAATCCAAACAGCAAGGAAGGCGCAGGGCTGGGGGTGCAGGGACAGGGAAGGGAGCCAGGAAGGCAGTGGCCTGGCCCTGGAAGGAAGGCTGGCCCTGGTCCTTTTTTGGTAAACTGCCATGACTCTGATAACTTCAGTCCCTGCTCTGCCCAGATCATAGTTAATCCCTGGCCAAGCCCCTGGGTTGTGCTTCTCAGTGTCCACTCCTCAAAAGCTAGGTGGGCACAGGCAGGATGGGCAGTGCAGAAGGGCAGGCCCAAGTGGAACAGGGAAGCCTGCAGGTCCCAGCTCAGCCACTCGCCGGGAGAGAACTGGTGACTGTGGCAGCCCCCTTAGCAGTCTACCCATTCTGAGTTTATGCCCTGGCCTAGGCCAGCACTTATCTCATCTCACAAAGGGAAGCAGGACAGAGGGCTGCTGCCTTCTTTGCCCTCCCACATAAGCCACAAACGGACCTGAGGAAGCAGAGCAGCAAGCCAAGGGCCTCAGGGGAACTTTAAGACCACTCAAAGCAGGTAGGTGGGAGGCAGCAGACTCAGGAGGCCCAAGACTGGAGGAAAGTAGGCTCTCCACAGACACAGCCGTCCTACTGCCTCCCTGAGTCTCCACCTCTCCCTGCTTGATGGCTCTGGAAAGTCAGATCTCACCAAGTAGTGGGCTCTCCCAGGAGCCAGGGCAGCGCCACAGCTAGGCTACCCCCAGGAAAGGGTATGAGCAGTCAGGAACCTAGCAAAGCCAAGGGCCAGAGAACCAAGCCAGCATGAGGGTACAGACAGCTCCCCAGGGCCTAGGATGGGACCTTGGGAAGCCTTATCATCCATGGCCACTACACAATCATCTCCCCACCCCTGCCTCACCCTCCAGCCTCAAAGCAGACACCTAGTGGAACATGGCTAGTGGGAAACCCACCAGCCGGTCTCCAGAGGTGAGCCCCCCACCCCCACCCCCCGCTCTTAGTGAGGGAGACATCATATCATGGGAGGGGGATGGGGAAGCAGTGGGAAGAGCAGGATGTCCTTGTCTCCTCCAAATAGGCCTGGGCAGGAGAGAAAGGAAGCAGGAACACAGGGATGGGCAGGGCCTGGGACCATGTCCAAGTCCCTCTCTTCTTGCTTGTCCACCAGATAGACAGTCAAAAACTGGCCATACTCTGGTTAATTCCCCCAACTCAGACCCTGCTTAGCACCCATCTCATCAAACAGAAAGAACAGAAGGTGGGTGGGAGGAGTGCTGGGTCAGAGAGGGCACAGGAACCTGGCCAGGGTGGCTCTGGTGGTTCAGCCTGTCCTAGCCTGATGTGACCGGATGGATGGGCAGCAGGCTCCCGAACTTGAAGTGCTGGATCACAGGGAACTTCTCCAGGCACTAAGAAAGGAGGAACCAGGGTGTGAGGCCTTTCTTGCCTCTTGCATCCCCAGGGACCCAGACAAACATGAGGTGTCTTACTGAGGCCACCTCTGTGGGAATCTGCCAGTGCTCAAGAGCACCTAGTCAGAGCAGCCCCTGGTCTGTGAGGAAGGTGGTCTTGTTCACTTGTCTCCACCTCTCACTCAAAGGCACAGTAGAAGCCAAGACAGGCAGCCAAGAGACATCACTTGACCCGGAAGGGAAGCAAGCCATAAGAAATGGCCAAGATCCCTCCCACAACCCCCACCCCAATCCTTACCCTAATGGTATGATGACATCTGAACACAACTTAGAAGAGGCTAGGGCCTACTTTCTGTAGCCTTTGGGTCCTTGCCCTCAAAGGGCATCCTGGCTCTTCAGAGTGAGACAGCAGGAGTGGGCTGACACCCCTGCCCTACCTTGGCAGCAGTCCCTGTCATGTTATAGCAACAGCACTGATGGCAGGCAAAGGCATGGGGGGACTCCCTGAGTCCATTTCACAGCCCTACCAGCCTGAGCCCAGGCCCACAGCCTCTATCTTTGCCTGTGACTGGCTTGCTCTGCCTCCCAGGCAGTAGCTCCAGTCAGGATGGGAATCTGCCAGGCTGGCCTAGCCTCCTAAGCAGCCTGGGTGTGCTTGGGACCTGTAGGTTGTTGGGAACAAGACTTACAACCTCAGGGGTGAGGAGCTGGCTCTAGCTGTGGTCAAAGCAAAAACCTGATGGGCTCACCTTCCCTCACCCCAGAGAGCAGCTTCAGAAGTGGGAGGGGCACATGTAGGAGCAAGTAGGACAGAGAGAGGAAGACTGAACTCAAGTATAGAGCCAGGCCAGGCAAAGAAAGTGGCTTCGGAGAAGAAGGTGCAGTCTGTCCCAGGGGAGGAGCAGCATGTCCAGGCCTGAGGCAAGGCAGCTGCCTCGGTGCTGAAGTCATCAGGAAGTGGTGGGAGTTTGGGAGCCACCCCCAGGGCCTGGAATTCCAGAAAGGGTCAAAGGTCAATCTGCCTCAGGCTCTCACAGAGGAAAAGCCAGAAAGGCACTGGGGGAAGGGCCCACAGGACAAGCAGGAGCTAAATTGGTAAGAAGCTGCAGGGGTGGAGAAAGTCCAAGGCCCCAGGGCAGCAGAAGCATCTAGGAGGGCTTGTCTTCCAGCAATGAAGCCCCGCAACTGGCCCTGGGCTTTAGAAACCTGGCACCTCCTGACCCACCCTCTTGGCCCAGGCGGGGTAGTTCGAGGAAATGAGTCTAGGTGTAGTGGGGACAGCCTTCCTTATCGAAAGATCTCCATCACACAAGGCCCAGAAAGCCCCTGATACTTCTCTTCAAAAAACCAGGTCAGGGAACTTGACAGGTAATTGCATATCCTGAGGCTGCCTAATGCCAGGTCTGACCAGACCCCTGTTGGCAGCTCAGGGGTCATCCCAGTGGATGGAGAACTGGACTGAAAAAGTAGGTCCTTTTCGGGGCCCTCTTAGTGCATCCTTAGTGCATGTGGGCTGTTCTCAGGGACTAGAGATTAAGAGCACCAGTAAGAACTGCGCATACTGCCTGGAGGTGGTAGCACAAACCTTTTAATCCCAGCACTTGGGAGGCAGAAGCAGGCGGATCTCTGAGTTCAAGGCCAGCATGGGCTACACAGAGAAACCCTGTCTCTGAAAACAAAAAACGAAAAAAGAACTGCGTGCTACAAAACCTCAAGAAGCGCGTGCCTGTCAGCGCATTGCAGAATTACCCACAAACCCACCCTGGCCCAGGGCGGGTGGCTCCCACTTGTGCATGCCGGGTGAAGTGCCTTGTCTTTAGTCACATCCTTTCCGTCAGTAACTGCAGGGCTCCCTAGCAACGCCTTCAGGACCTAAGGTTTAGGTCTGTGTGTTGTACCCCATCTTGTATCTTGTATGTTCCTCCCTCCCTCGGCCTGCAGAACTCCTCCTCTGAAGGGGAGACAGGTGCTGGCCTTCCTCTTAGGAGGCTGAATCAACACAGGTTTGGAGACACACAAGGCTAGGATTCTAAGAGCAAGGAGGCAGCTGGAGTCCTGCCTTTGATATGGGGGTGGGGGTGCTATGTACCCTCCATGAGGACACTCTCCAGCAGTAGCAGTAAGGCTGTGGAGACAGGACCTGGATAGTGCCAGCCAGCCAGCTGGGGTGCTGGAGCTGGCCCGGAGGGCAGGAAGAGGTCTGGGCAGCTCTAGGAGTGACCTCCGAGATGAGAGAGGTATGTGGGCTGAAGCCTAAACACAGGATGTGAAGTCTAGAGGAAGAGGATCCAGGAGAGAACAGAAAATGCTGGCCAGGCCCAGGCCCAGGCCCAGGCCCAAACCTGGCAGATCATTAACCCCTTCAAGACCAAATCCAAGGGTGCCAGGCCGGTGGGAAACATTTTACTACCAAATCCAGCTTGCCTTTCCTCATTGTCCTGCCTCTGGTAATGGATGGGGTAAGCTCTGAGCTCTGTGAAGGAGAGTCCTCTCATAAGAGATGGGATCACGGTCAAGAATCAGAGATGGGCTGCTCCAGTGAGGTTGTCAGCACGAGTACTGGGGTGGGGATGAGGTGGGAGACACAGTTGGATCTCAAGGCCCAAGAGGCAGTGCACAAGAGAGTCAAAGTCAAGGAGCTCCAGATAGTGGAGGGGCCAGGCAGACAGGTGGAAGGATGCTCTCTCCCTCTCTGTGGAAGGTATAGGAGGCAGGTGCCTTTCAGCAGGGGAGCTCCCCAGCCCAAGGTCCTTCCCAGAAGCAGGGTTGTAAGCTGGACCTAGACACAGAGAAGACCCACCCTCCCACATTCCTGAAGTGCTCATTAAAGAGTACCAGCAAGTTCTCCTGTCCCACCCTTCCCAGGCACCCTCCACAATAGGGTAGCTCACTAGGATCAAACCCACCCAAGGGACTGATGTCCTAGTCACTTTGGGAGACACTGAAGTCATCAGAGCCTTGAGAGGCCTCCGGCCACTTGACAGGTACAAAGAGAGCCCCTAACTTCTCCAGCAGCACAGGTTGTTTCAATCCCTAAGTTATGAAGAAATGAGCTGGGCCTCTGCCCAGTGCCTCGTAACTGCCCATCCATCAGGTTGAGGTTCCCAAGTTTCAGACAGCTGGCCCAAGAGCCAGAGCAAAACAACGTGATGAAGAATTGGAGGTCCTGGGGTTGGGGATTTGGCTCAGTGGTAGGCGCTTGCCTGGGGGCGCAAAGGCCCTGGGTTGGTCCCCAGCTCCGAAAAAAAAAAAAAAAAAAAAAAAATTGGAGGTCCTGAGCTCACCCCCAGGACCAAGGGGCATCAGGGGCAGGCAGGGCAGACCCCACTCACCTCCGCCTTATACATGCGAATGAGGCCCTGGTTCACTTTAGACCAGGACGGGACAGCACTGATGTTCCACAGCTGGTTGGAGTGCTCTGCAAAGGGGCCGGTCTTCATCTGGAAAAGAAGTCCAGGAACTAGAGAGGCAGAGGCCACCTGGGTTCTACCTCTGCTCTCTTGCACTATGGAGACACACACACACACACACACACACACACACACACACACACACACACACACACACACACACACGGGCTTGGCCCCCAAGGCTTGCTGAAAAAATATAACCTCTGTCACCCACATCCTCCGCTCACCTCTTTCACACACACAAAACAGAGGCTTTGTTCCTATCAAATTTAGCAATCCTAGGAAAACAAAATGTCCACCCTGAGAGGGTAGAATGCGTTCCCATCCAGACAGCAGGCAGGCTCCCTTCCCCTCTGTACGTGTCAGGAGGACAGGAAGGGGCTGTGGGAGACTCCACATCAGTACAGGAGGAGTGTTTGTTTAGCAAGGTCAAGAATAGGGCAGAAGGGCCACAGCAACAAGAGGGGCAGGCACATGGAGTCCACCAGTGCGGTTCTTCCTCAAACCCTGACTGCAGGGAGGCAGAGAAGCACTGTCACAGTCCAGTGCTGTGCACAGGGCATCAGAGGCACAGCCCGGGGACAGGGAAGGGAGCCTTTGTCCTGAGTGCATTCTGCCTGCCACTGAGAGCGCAAGGCCAGTGCACTGGGGTTTATTAGCTCAGCGCGTCCTCCTCACTCCCTGCCCAGGTCCCAGGCAGCCCCGCACTACAGAGAAAGACCGACAAGCCCAGGGAGTCTGCCAAGGAAGCAGACCTTGGCGACCGAGAAGGTGGGTGGCTGAGGCGGGGCAGGCTCCGGGAGGAGACAGGATAAGCCAGACTCTCCTCACAGGAGGACATCACAGGCCACTCTACTGTGTAGCCTTACTTGGTGGTCCCACTCCCACAGGCCTCCAGTTCAGGGAAGGGCAGTTTCTAGATTTAAATTAGAAATGCTGCCATCTTTCCATAGCACCTCCCTTCCCTAGCAAAAATCACCAATGAGAGCCTGTCTCAGAGGCCCCGCCCCAGTGCTGAGGACAGGTTTCCAAAGCCTGCCCTGCTCCCTCCCAGGCACTTGTGGAGTCTTTCCTTGACCACAGGCACCAAAACTTACAGTGCCCTCGGCTTCCCCAGATCTATCACAACCCTCCCAAAGACTCCGCCCTCTGTCTCTCTACTTCCGACCCTGAGTCTGCACACTGCAGGCTGGACCCCTGAGCCAATTACCAGGGGCTCTGTTGCACAGCAGGTGCTCCAGGGCTGGCTCTGCAAGGGCCCTGGAAAAGATAACGGATCCTGCCTGGGGGGCCAGCCTCACTCACTAGCAAGGGACACTCAGAAAGGGCTGTCTGGCAGGCAGCAGAGCTAGAGGCAGGCCCAGTATGTCCCCTGAGAGGCCACCGCACCCTCAAGGCCTTCAGGGCCTCAGGACTCCTAAGTCCTTCAGAAGGAGGTTCTGCAACTCAGAGAAAGGAAAAAAAAATGAGGGAGAAAAAGAAATTGGGGGTGAGAAGACAAAAAAAAAAAAAATCAGTTCATTCTAGCCACAAAGGGAGAAGAGAAAGAGCGAGAACAAGCAAGCAACTGCAGTCCCGCAGTGACCCCAGGGGAATCGTGTGAGTCAGAGCAGCCATATTGAGCAGGAAATTACTCACAGACGCTGCGTTCCTGCCTCTCCACTCCCCAGAGAATCGGCCTTTTGTAAATGGTTCCTCTGTCAGTAACTGAGGGGGATGGGCGGGGTGGGGGAGGCTCAGCACAGCGCCTTCCTGTCAGCTCCTTCCCTTCCAGCTGAAATCTGATCCCTCCTTCCCAAAACTCCAAATTTAGAAGCCAGATTGAAACTGAAATTCTTTTCCTGCCTGCCCTGGGCTCTTAAAGGCGCCAGGGCTACATTTCTGAAAGCAGCAGTAGCCCTGTACGGTGGGTTTCCTCCCCCGTCATGCCCAGGGCTATCAAAGCAGTCCTGACACAAGACCCAGCAAAGAGAAGTGGTTTCCTTCCCAACTTCCTTGGGTTTTGTGTGACCAGTAAAGACTGCAGGTCTCCCTGACCAAAAGCCCGAGCATACTGTAGGCTTGAGACCTGGGGTCTGGGTAAAGCCACTCGCTTACTGATGGGGGTTATAAATAAAAACTGCCAACTTCATGACGTGCAGGGGTGGGGGGAAATATCTATATATCTGTATCCATATCTCTATCTGTCTGTCTAGCTATCTATCTGTGAACAGCAGCGGCAGAGCGCTACAACTGCCCAACCCAAGCAGGCAGACCGCCCTTGCTCCCACAGTGCCTAGCAACCACCCAGAGCTTGACTGACCCCAGAGCCTGGAACCAAGAGAACAGCAAGCCTTGCAGAGAAGCTGCACAACAGCCAGAAAGCTGCCTCTCCCTCTTCCTACCTCCGTCACTGACAGCCGCCTGAGCTCAGCGCACTTTAGCGCCTCCTTGTGGTTATTTGGACCTTCCTTGGGGTCCTCCAGCCCAAACTTTGGGGAAAGCTTTTGGGGTTTTATACCGGCAGGAAACAGACACACGCACACTAAATCTGAGCACAGGATCGATCACTAGTCTCTGAGGCCCAGCCGCGCTAGCCTCCTTGTTGGAATCACTGACAGGGGCGCAGGGGCTTGGCCAGTCGCCAGAGGAAGCAGTAACAGCTTAGGCTTCCGCCTCAAGCACAAGCGCTGCACAATCTGCAGCTCCTTCCCACCCAGTCCTGCCCTCTCACCCTAGAGCCTCCCCATCCCCTCACTGCACGACGGCAGTGAGCCAGGCTGCCCCCAGTCCTTCTGACCTTGAGCTGCCACACTGCTGAAGGCAGCACATCTCTAAGAACCAAGTAGTGGCTGCCCAGCCGTCAGTCCTGGCTCCATTTGCTGACTTGGAAAAAATGTGTCATTCCCCTCTGGCCCCTGGAGCTTGGCACAACCCTGAGGCAAATGCTGACCAGAAGGAACCTAGAGTCAAGGCTGCTAACCAGGCTTTTCCCTGCTCAGCTCAGAACAGGGAGCCAAGAGAGCGGTGTTCACGAGCAGGAGACCACGTGTAATCCACAGGGCAAACATATAGGGGCGTGGAAGAGAAGACAGGACTGTGTAAACTTGGGATGGGTGAGACTGACTTGAGAGGTACAGGTAGAGAGAATCAAAGGTTCTAACACTTCCTAGAAGCAAGGCCCTGAGACTGTGGGCCCTTGAGAAGATTCTGGTGTGGGCCCAAAGCCATGGATTTTCAGTCCCTGGGCCACCTTGAGACCATACTGTGGAGAATCCTGCCTCAGTGAGACAAGAGCTTCCAGTCAGGGAATGTGCCAGGTGGTGAGGGCCCAGTGACCGCCTCCACAGGCCGCTTGTTGTCACCTCTTAAACACCACCGAGGCAGACACAAACTACTCCCAGCACTTCCGCTCCTCTCAGGATTTCAACCTGAGTCCATAAACACAGGGCTCTAGAGACTCACTGCACCCCTAATACAATGCATGGCACCCTTTAAGTCTGCTGCGAGGCCACCAAGTCCAGCTGACAACGACAACTTAACCCATCAGCCCATGGGAGCCGAGTGTGGTGGCTTATTTCTAACCCCAGTCAGGAGGCTGAAGCAGGAAGACTATCATGAATTTAAGGCCAGTTTGGGCAGCAGAGTGAGGATCCAACTCAAATGTAACAAAGAAAGGGTCCTCCTGGTTCTGGGAGAAGGCGGCAGCTGGGCAAAGGAGCCCAGCAGCTGAGGTGCCTAACAGGCTGGTGTGGCTCTCACCTCGGTGATGAACAGGATGCACTGGAGGAACATGTAGTCCTTGTGGTTTTCGCTCACCGCCTTCTCGTCCACAAAATGTCTGGGCTCCAGGTGGGGGTGGTCTGGGAAAAGCAGAGGCCTGGGCTTCAGAACAGCTATGACCCAGCCTGAGCACAAGGTGCCCACCTCGGACATTTTACAACCATTGTGTACTAGGGGAGAGCTATGGTAGAGCCTCTGCTTAGTGCACACATCATAATGGGACTGAGAAACCACGTCACCAGCAAGGCCCTCACTGTACACAGCTAGCCATGATGCGTGTACCCATGGTGACACTGGTGCACACGAACCTGATGTGCCACCAATCAGCAGAGGTGACAGACATCCTCTTCACCATGACAACAATTCTGCTCCTAGTTGTCAGCACCAGCCTCTGCTGTAAGCACCATTAGAGAGTGTGCACCTATCTTAGAAGTCACCCGCTGGCTGTGGTGCATTTACCTTTACTCCCAGCATGCAGAGGTAGGTGAGCTCCAGGCCAGCCAGGGAGAGAGTAGCCCTAGTGGAGCTAACTACACCTTCGCTGTGTCAGTCATGGTATCAGAAGCAGGCTCCACAGCGCTCGTGCAATGAGGCAACTAAAGCTACACCCAGGTGACATGGGACTGTGCCCTAGCAAACTGAATGGATGGATGACATGGATGCCTCCAGCCTTCAAGGCTCGGTCTCTACACCTACACAGCAAGACTGAAATCATGCGCGCGCACATATACATGTACACACACACACACACACACACACACACACACACACACACACACACACACCGCCAGATGCTGGGGCTACACTAGGTATGCTATCCTCGTGGAGTCTCTGAGAAGGCTGTGGTCAAAGTGCCTAGCATGGCAAGTTGTCAGCCGTTAGGTATCTGTGAGCACTACTTAGTAGCAGTCCATTCTCCACAGAACTAAGGAGATCAGTAACGCGGCCCAGTGGCGGATCCCGAGACCTGCCCAGGCCTGGGTAACCCTTTTCACAGTAAGGAGCGTGGCAGAGCAGACCTGAGCAGCACAGGAAGCGCACTTGGCAGCGACTCGTCTGCACCCGCAGATTTCCGTCCTAACTGTGGATGACATCGATCATCACCAATCAAAAGAGCCTCACATTTCCAAGGGAAACCCCACAGGGCTGCAGGAGCTGGAGGCATTCACCTGGTCTATCCTGCAGCAGGCACACGGCCCTGGCTCCTGTCCACGTCACTTCCCACTATCCCAGTGGACTACCACCACCACTTGCTCTAGCTGGCCACACTGGCTCACAGCTTAAGTCGACAGCAAACAAGCTCCATCAACAGCCGGTCTAAGCTGGTCTAATGTCCTGCTCTACAAGCTGCCGTTGTGTGTCCTGGGCAGGAGGAAGGGAGCAGGAGGGACCTGGGGAACACGGCTGCACCCATGGGGTACAGGGCAGAGAGGTGAGTACCTATGAGCTGGGAGCTGCCCCAGATGAAGGGCAGGAACTGGAAGTCATCCAGACCCCACACGCCCTGGCTGCCCGCAGGCTCCATCCTGTATGTCTTCTGCAACTTCCGCATAACCTCAAGATACCTGTGCAGGAGGGGCGGGAAGGAAGGAGAGAGAAAGGTAAGGAATGGCATTCTTCAGCACATGACAGGGACGGAGAACGGTGCTGCTAAGTGAGCCAATGGACTTTTTCCTCTCCCTCAGATGTCTTCTGTCAACGAGAGGGACAAAACACCACGTGGAGACCAGGCTTAGTGTTATTAACTGGCAACTTGTAATACCCTAGGCAGGAGTCCCCTTCTCTAATCTCAGGTACCACCGCAAAGTGGGTGAGGTCCCCGGTGTCAGAAATCAGAAGCTGTGCACATGGGTCACCTGCAGAACCGGAGGCGTGCCAACACCAGGACAGCAGTGTGCCCTAGGGGCTGCGCAGCTCGCACAGGTCCCTGCACACTTGCACTGCACAGAAGCGTGCCTCCTGCCTTTAGTGACGTCACAGACACCTGTTTCCTCTTCTATGGGATAAGGTTGTGAAAATCAGCCTCAGAACAGTGCCTCCACGTGGTCAACACCAGGTACCACATGCCCTCTCCTCCCCTCCTAGGTGACTCTCACCTATCAAACACCTTGAAGACAATAGCCACCTGGTCGTCCACCCGGAGCACACCAATCTTGCAGAGACAACAGAGGAAAGCAGCAAAGGCAGCCTCATGCCCTGGGGAAGAAAATGGCCCAAGGTGACGTCTTCTAGAAGTCCCCCAGCTCCTTTGAGCAGGAAGGCACAGACTGAGTTAGATCCTGGGCCTTTCAGCAGCCACGAGCGCTGGCACCCGCATCTTACTTTGCAGGCCCAGTTTACTGAGCATCTACTATGTGAGCAGACACTTTCCATGCTGGGTCCCAGAACAAATGAGTCCTTGCCTCACAGAGCTCACGGTTTGCCGGAGACCACAGACATTGCATTACAGTTACTGCTTTGAGGTTAGCTATTGGGGAGACAGATGGGTAACTAAGGCACATCCTAGGGGGACCCTAATTTCAGAGTTCAAGGTTTTCCCCTAAGGAAATAATGTTTGAAATGAAAGAGGAATAGGAGATGGCCAGCAAAAAGGACAGTAGGAAATCATTTTAGCCAGAGGCAACAGTGTACAAAGGCCCAAGGTAAAAATCAGTGTGCCCACAGCAGAGCGCAGGAAAGGGAGCCGTGGCCAGAGGGATGTGAACAGCCATGGTAAGAGCTTGCATGTGCACTGAGGACAAATCTCGAGGTAAGAGGTACCGTCCTCTCCCCCAGTCCCATCCGACAGCAATGGGAAGCTCTGTACAAGTTTCCGCTGGACTGGAGCCCGCTCCTTATGTGGTAAGACATCTGGAGGGAGGACGAGCCCGGGGTTCCAGCTACAGAACAGACTGCAGAACAGACAGTGGCCAGATACGGATTTGCACACGCTCAGTTATGGTCACCTGGACATTTCCAGATGACAGCCCTATGACATCTCCTACAGTTAGTTGGAGCGCCCTATGTCCCGGGTCTCAGAGCTGTTGCCAGCAGCCAGGGGAACTGAGGACAAAGTTCTCCAAGGCTCTGGCTCCAGGGACGCCTTCCCCAGGGCCTGCTCTAACACCAGGCTTCCTCTGGCTTTCCTTCCCAACCAAGTGGGAGACAGCACATCTCTCAAATGCCCACGTTAGGGAAAGAAGGAAAGGAAACCCTTATCACAACAAGGGTCTCCTGAGCTGTAGAGTCTATCCCAACCTAGAGAACACTTCTCTTTAAGGGGCGTGCAACAGCTTGGCTAAAATGAATGACAGGGCCAAAGATCATCAGACAAAGAAAATGGCTGAGAGAAAAGAGATGTGAGGGGGACAGTGAGCTATCAAACTCTCTTCTCTAGGCAGCTGCCTTTAATAAGTGCTCAATAAACTATCTCCAGATGATGAGGCACCTAAGCAGCAGCCGCTTCACCCGGAACAGAAATCAGCAGGTGCCATGCCTGTAGCTATAGCACCCTCTGCTGGAGTAAGATAGAGCCAGCAGTCACTATCCCTCACAACACTGAAACCCATCCCACCACACTAATCCTGCACACACACACACACACACACACACACACACACACACACACACACACACACACACACACACACACACACACACACACACACACACCACACACACACCACACACACACACAGACACAGCCAGCACACACACACACACACACACACACACAACACCACACACACACACACACACACACACACACACACACACACACACCCTCTGCTGGAGTAAGATAGAGCCAGCAGTCACTATCCCTCACAACACTGAAACCCCATCCACACATCCACACACACACACACACACACACCACACACACACACACACACACACACACACCACACACACACACACACACACACACACCACACACACACACACACACCACACACACACACACACACACACACACACACACACACACACACACACACACACACACACACACACACACACACCACACTCCCCCAGAGGCATGACAAACTGTTGGTTACTCAGAGGCCCCCAAGACTGTGGAGGACGATGAAGCAGGTCAGGCAACATGAAGAGAGCAGCAAGGCCCCCAACCACCCAGAGCCCCCCAGCAGCAGATACCTGTGCCGTAGTCAATGCGTGTGGAGTTCCCCACAGCCTCCTTCAGGTAAACTGCCACTTCAGGCACAGCAGCAGCCAGGTTGGTGGGGACCACTGTGGCCACCAAGTTTTCTGCTTCCTGATAACATAAGAGACACACAGTGTGGCAGCATTAGAGCAGGCACCATTGGGAAGCATCTGCCTGGGGTCCAGGCATCGAGACTTGCCTGCTTCCCAGTTCTGAGTGGCCAGAGAAAAGGGGATACCTGGGGTGACTCTGGGAGCAAGACAAGAGTTCAACTCTCCCAAAGGCCTACGGAGGTCATGAGATGTCGGCCTGTTATCCCCACAGTTGGGGGATCCACTCCAAGGGCAGTAAGCTGTAGTCTGCTTTATCCTAGCTCAAACATAAAGGCTCAGCTAGAATGTCCCCAGATAGCAGAATAAATGCAGCGTGCGTGTCTGCAGCAGACTGCTACACACCAAAGAGAAGGGCACCCCGAGCAACGGCTCGATGAGCCCGACCAATGGAAGGCCAGGTAAAGGAGCCTACAGATATGAAAGTCAAAGCGTGCACATAAAATCAATGTGTGGGACAGTAATCAGGAGAGGCTGGAGGATATCCATTTCCCCAAGTTTGAAGGGCCCTGCCGGAGAGCTAGAACACTCTGCAGCTTGCTTGGGTGTTCGGTGCACTACAGACACAGACCCACCAGATGGCTGCAGTTTTCCTGCATATTGGGAGCTCCCTCTATCTTCTCAAACTCCAAGGTGGCCACGTTCCACCGTGCAGAGGCTGCTCCTGGACAGTGGTGTGCTCACAGAGAGACAGATCAGGAAGTAGCACCTCTCTAACCGGAACTGGACATACTGCCACCACAAGGCCTTGCCTGGCCCCGTGAGCACTGTTACTCTCCACAAAGACCTGGAGTTGTATTTACCAGATGCTCTGAAGGGGCAACTTCTTCACAAGACTAAAACCTCAGGGGCAGAGTCTCACAGTGCCCCCTCTCCACAGCCCTCAAACGCGCAGGTTGTGGGGAGGGGGCGGCACAGGACAGCACTTTATGGAGAAACCCATTATAAAGCAAATGCAGGGAACTGGAGAGATGGCTCAGCGGCTAAGAGCACTGACTGGGGTTGGAGAGATGGCTCAGTGGTTAAGAGCACTGACTGCTCTTCCAGAGGTCCTGAGTTCAATTCCCAGCACCCACATAGTGGCTCCCAACCATCTGTAATGGGATCTGATGCCCTCTTCCGGTGTGTCTGAAGACAGCTACAGTGTGCTCACAGTGAGCTCTGTCAGTAGACAGAAGCTGTGGTCCTGGGGGGCAGGACTGCATCTCAGGCTGTAGCTCAACTTGGCAGTGTGTAAGGCCCATGGAGAGTCGTGGAGGAGAGGAGCTGAGGATTAACAGAGTGGTAAGGTCACAGTCCCTGAAGGAAGGCCGAGCTATGGGGGCTATTAATGACAGGACAGCCTCTGTTGGGGTAGAAACCACAGGACAGCAGTGGTTTTCTTGTAGGTCAACCTGAGCCTACAAGACAAGCTGTGTGCGCTGCAGATGGCAGAGCAAGAAGCAGGGCCGCACACGCCCTTTGGAGCCTAGAAGACCATGGGTGGGTCCCACACGTTACAAGCTGAGATTTTTGCACTGTTGAATTTTGGCTCTGCTTTGATATGATCATAACTCTACCTTGAACCTCCTTGGTTTTGAAGTAAGAGTATATAATTTTTGTTTTATAGGAGCACAGCTAAGATTTAGATTTTAAGGAGAACTGGGACCCTTAAGTGTTAGAGTCATTTCTCAAGTTACACTGTTTTTGTTGTTGTTTGATTGGTTTGGTTTGTTAGTATACAGCCCTGGCTGATGTAAACTTGCTATAGGTCAGACTGGCCTCAAACTCACAGGGATCCGTGTGCTTTTTGCCACCCACATATGGAGACTAAGAGTGTGTGCCACCACGCCCGGGTTTTCCTTATTCTTTTTCATTTTTGTTTGCTCTGTGTAACCCTGGCTGTCCTGGAACTCAATCTGTAGATCAGACTGGCCTCAAACTCACAGCCTGCCTCTGCTTCCCCTGTGCTGGGACTAAAGGCCTTTCCATCACCACCACTGCCTCTGGCTTCCTTACTCTTACTCTTTTTTTTAATGAGTTCTTCATTGTATGTATTTATTGTATATACGAATACACCGTAGTTGTCCTCAGACACACTAGATATGCGTACACTGTCGCTGTCTTCAGACACACCAGATACGAGCACACTGTCACTGTTTTCAGACACACCAGGAAAGGGCATCAGATCTCATTACAGATGGTTGTGAGCCACCATGTGGTTGCTGGGAATTGAACTCAGGACCTCTGGAAGAGCAGCCAGTGCTCTTAACCGCTGAGCCATCTCTCCAGCCACTTGATATCCTTTTCATAGTTGCATAGTACTCAGATAGGAGGTCCAGTACAGTTAACTTGCCCTCTAATGATGGGGCCTGAGTAATTTCCAATCTGCTGCTAATAAAATGACTTAATGAGCGACTCACACAGGACACCTGTTGTTCCCAGGAGATTGGCTGAGGGAGGGTGATTTTGTGATTCAGGTAAATAAAACTGCCATTCTGACAAATCCTGCTTTTATGCTTGGAAGCTAGACAGGCCTGCTCTGAACACAGACCTTGCCCCATCTGGGACCACGGTAGTTCCCGCTGGCCCGGCCATTCAGGCTCACCTGATCGAGTTTGGCATACCAGGTCCTGTAGGCTTTGTTCCCAAATCGGGAAGGCTGGTCCACTGGCGGGGTTTCATCAATCCACCTATCCAGCGTATCAAGAAGTGCCACCAGCTTCTCGATGGCCTGTGGAGGTGTGACAGAGGAACCACATACCACAATGACTAGTGGCCCTACTGGAGCTACAGAAGGAAGTCCCCTAGGCTGGCAGCTCTCCTAGCTTTCCCCCTTCGTTGCCGACTGTCCAGAATATGAAGGAGGACCAGGGAACACTTGGCTAACAAGAGCATGTCATGGGTAGTTCCGGCTGATTCTTCAGCCGGCCTACTAGACAGACAGGCACAAGCAACAGCCCCAACTTTGCTAAGGCAGATATGACTGAAGACCTTCACTGAACAACACACATGAACGGAAGAGATAAAAATGCAGCCTGGTGCTTCCGCTCTTTGCTGGCCAGTTTTATGTCAACTTAATGCAGCTAAAGTCATATCAGAAGGGGGAACCTTAACTGAGAAAACACCCCAGCAGACCAGCCTATGGGCAAGCCTGTGCTACATTTTCTTGGTTGACATGGAGGGGCCCAACTTACTGTGGGCGGTGCTAACCCTGGACAGGTGGTCCTGGGTTCTACAAAAAACAGGGTGAGCAAGTCAGTGAGCGGCATTTTTTCCATGGCCTCTGCTTAAATTCCTGACCCGACTTCCCTCAGTGATAAACTGTGACCTAAGAGCTAGTTGTCAGTTGAAGTACACTTCCTCTCCACAGTCGGTTTTGGTTATGACACTTCGTCACAGCGGTTAGAAACACTAAGTCAGACAGTCTTCACTGCTGCTCTGTGTGTCTGAGGTTTAACTGCATGTGCTGCATCCCAGGCTGAGTGGGAAGGGGAAAAGGAGGGAGCGAGCTGAGCGCCAGCTTCCATCCTCTGCTTCCCGACCTGGAGCCTCACACCCTTGTTGTCAGCCTGCCTTCCCCACCACCATGAACTGCCAGAGTAAACCCCTCCTAAGCTGCTTCCTGTCAAGTCCTGATCACAGCAAAAAGACAAGTACTTAATGCAGCCCTGAACCCTGTAGGTAGATACAGACCCTTGCCCTCACATGTGGGGTTGGGGTCACCCACAAATACTGTATTTACTGGCTCTTAGAAAAGTATGTTCCTCAGTTCTCAAAGGTTAATTTAGCCCATACCAGGCTAACAGGATCACCAGCCCACAAAAGCAAGGCAGGCTGCCTGGAGGAAGGTTACATGGCTTGAGTAGGGAGTGCGGCTCTTTGCATAATGAAAAGAGCTGTGCGATGGAGTTGGGGCTGACAGAAAAACACAGGCTGACCACAGAAGAGGCAGAATGGGAACAGGTCAGGGAGGTGAGAGCCACATGGAGAAATGCAATGGCAGAGAGGTTGGGTTAAGTTAGAGTCCTGCTGAGAGACTGCCCCAGCAAACAGACCAATAGCCTACTACACAGACGTCTCTTCGTCCTTATTATTAAACCTCACACGGGACCTGGAAAACACTGCAATATTTGGGACCTGCAGTATCTCTCTATCTGCAGTGAACTGCTGGCCAGGGTCTGCGGCGGCAGGGACTCAGAATGGCCCTGAGTGCTGCCCTCCTACTCCGCCTTCACCTATACTTGTGGTCTGGAAGGAGCAAGGTGCCTGCAGGCTCAGGCAGTGCCTGGCGTGGTGTAAGCTATCTTGAGCAAGTGCTGCCCAGCCAGGCTTTGTGAGTTCCAGGTCACTCGGAACAGCTGCTAAGTACAGCCACAACTCATTTCACATAGCAACTCTGCGTACAGAAGGCTGGAACACCTTAGCTCCAGGAAGCCCCAGGCTCCCTGGAGATCTCTGCTTGGGCCCCAACAAGGGATAAGGGGTGTAAATTGAGGCCAGGAGAAGCCTGGAGCCAGCAGCTGGCTCAGCTGGGCCAATGAGTAATTAAGACCCATAACTCCTCCTTCTGAACTCAGGGGATTGGAACCACCCTACTCTACCCCAAGGCATGAAGAGTAACGTGTGCCCGCCCGTTCCATCCCTATAGGTGCCCCTTAAACTTCATGGACCACTAAAATCTTCTCTAAAATTACACTAACCAACTTGTCATTCTGCCCCTCAGTACGTTAAAAACAAAGAGGTGAAAAAAAAAAAAAAGGTGTGGTAACAAATGCCTTTCCTTCCAGCACTCAGGAGGCAGGCCTCCTGTGTGAGTTCAAGGCCAGCCTGGTCCACAGAGTAAGGTCAGGCCAGAAAAGACTACAGAGATCCTGTCTCAATAAACAAACAAAATGCCTGCCTTTCCCCCCTCCCTCCCTCCCAATCTCCCTCTCTCCCTCCCTCCCTCTCTCTCTTCCTTCTTCCTTCCCTCCCTCTCTCTCAGATTTATTTATGTACTGAGTACACTGAAGCTGTCTTCAGACACACCAGAAGAGGGCATCAGATCCCATTACAGATGGTTGTGAGCCACCATGTGGTTGCTGGGAATTGAACTCAGGACCTCTGGAAGAGCAGTCAATGCTCTTAACCGCTGAGCCATCTCTCCAGGCCTATCACTCTTTCTTTAAAAAAAAAAAAAAAAAAAAAAACAGAAAAAACCTACCTCCCTAGTACTAGCACCAGCATAATCTAAAGAACAACCTGTCCTCATGGGTCTAGATAAACTGTACCTGACTCTGGTTCACTCTGTTTCAAGTTATATGGAAGACACTGGTCTAGAGCCCTCCTCTCTCTCTTGAGTCATCTGCGCTCTACTGAGAGAACGCAGGAACTCTGGCAGCTGTGCCAAGTGGTACAAAGAAAGCCTGTACATCTATGGCCACATGCTAAGACTGGATCCTTCTGCTGCCCCAGCCAATAAGGGAGACTCCTGGACACCAAACTGACTATGGCTGTGTACCCAGCGAGGCAGGCATAGAGACACACCCGGCTCAGGAGGGCCCAGCTGAAGCAACAACACCTGATGAAAACTTAGAGCTGAGTGAACCTCCTGACAGAGCTAACAGCAGCAGAGGCATTCGGCGCATGCTAAAGCCCTGTATCTGGGAGCCCAGTGCCTCCGCACCTCACAGCACGCACCCTGAGGAGCCAGCCACTCTACCAAAAGGACAGGAAGAAAAGCTGGGTGTGGTGATCCCAGTACTTGGAAGGCAGAGACAGGAAGATACCAAGTTTGAGGCCAGCTTAGTCTACACAGTGAATTCCAGGACAGCCAGGGCTATATCAAGACCTCAAAAAAAAAAAAAAAAAAGAAAGAGGGTGGGGAAGGACATAGTCCCAAGGAATAGAATGGGAGGTGGGGATGTGGTTTGGTGGTAGAGCTCTTGCCTTAGTTATGTGCAAAGTACTGGATTCCATCCCAACACACACACAAAGGACAAAGCCACTCACCTGGGAGGTGACGTGCTAGAAACCCTCTCAGCCTAAACCATGGTATGACCCTCCCAAAAGAATAGCCCTGCAGCCAAAGCAACCCCCGGTTAGTAAGGCTCCCAAGGAGCCTTGGGAGCACAGAATCCCAGAGGGATTGGCAGTTCAGTGCTTGCAGATAACTATGGAATTCTCCGTAATGAGCCCCCCAATGTCTCCAGCACACTGGGCACTGCTGAGCTCAGTCAGTCGACGCCCAAAGCCACCGCCCAACAAGAGCCAACCCACGGAGTCACTTGTGGGCTTGCTCTCAAGGGACAGCTGTCTCTCCCCATCTTGTATAAAGAACCAGACTATGTCACCCAGGAGCCAACAGGCCAAGAAGTGACTGTACTGGGGACCTGGTATGAGGATAAAAAGGGTAAGCTCAGCCTGGAACAAATGAAGAAACTAGGCCAGGGTCTTACCCAACAGCCCAGCTGTTCCCAGAGGGCAGAGAGCCAAAGTGCCAAGAGATAAGAGGCTCAGGGTGGCCCTGGGCCAACTGGGACATGAACCCAAGAGGCCACTGGAGGCCTGGGACCTAGTTCTGGGAGATGGCATTGGAACAGCAAGCAGACTGGAAGACTACACCATAATCACGGCTGTCTAACATAACCAGACAGCTGTTACACAGGAGCAACCCAGAGCAAGAGCCTGCCTGTGCTGTCTGCGCGGCCTTTCCACTAGCAGTGAAGCGCGAGAAAACAGGGTCTGCAGATCTCCTCGGTGGATGCCCAGAGATGCAGCTGCAATGTCAGGACAGTTTAAACAATGAGGCCTCTCTCAATAGGATATGCCAGTTATGACAACAGACAGGAAGTGTGCTGTACACTGTTACTGGGGTTGCCCTGGGCAGTTGTGGTGCTGGGGTTTGAACTCAGGGCCCAACGCATGCCACGTCTGTGCTGATGTGCCACACTGGTGCCATACATGCTCCTCCTAGTCCTCTCTCCACAGACTCACCTACCTCCTGTGCTTCGTGGAACCCAGGGCTGTGTGTGCTAAGGAAGCGCCTGGCCACTGAGCCACATCTCCAGCCTCTTTTGTCATCTTTAATTCCAAGTTTAATAAAAATACCAATTAGAAAAAATACAGGTCATAACCTGCATATTTGTCTTGATTTCAGTTATAAATATTACTTTATTCATAGATTTAAAACATTAGACCTGTGGGCCGTGAATGCTAACTGCACTGTCCTGGGGCAGTGACTGCACCCGCCTGCTGTGCTCAGCCTGCTTGGCTCTGCAGCAGGCTCCCTGCTTGTGCCTACCTCAGAGACTTTGTAGTCGAAGGTTAGCTTCTTCCCTTTCACACCTTCATTCAGGGTTAGGATAAAGCCGATGTAGTCAGCATATGCCTAGAAAACCAGGGAGAACAGAGAGGAGGAGGGTGTCAGATCTCATCTGCTCTAGGTTCGCCCAAGCTCCCCAGCTCCTGCTCCCAACCTAGTACAGAGGCAGACATGGAGTACCAAATGCACTCATCCTTCCCGTCAACGAAGCCAGCAATGCAGGAATCACAAGCACCCCAACCTGCAGCCTAGATTCTGAGTGCTCACAGTGGCTGCTGGCAGTTTCTTAGGACAGTCCCATGAGACCGTACTGTCACCACTTTACCTACACAGAGACCAGGACGTCAAGGGAGGAGGTAATCTGCCCATGGTTTTCCACGACCAGGGTTTTACGAGACATAGAGCTAGGACCCTGCTAGCCTACCTCTACAGCTGAGTAGCCGAATGTCTGACTAGTACCCAGACAGTACCAGCAGGAGTTCAAGGAATGCCCCCAACACTCCCTTCTCCAGATCATCGTCCAGCTAGGTCCCAGGACAGGAGGGTAGCTACATATCAGTCTGCTTCCAGCAGGAGCTGCTTCCTGCCCACAGCCCGACGGGCCTCCTAGCCCGCCCGCCAGTGCCATGGCCAACTGTACTTTCTGCCTGCTGGGTTGCAGGTTACCCTAACACGGGGAGGGAAAACCCACCAAGACACAGGCCCCAAGGAAGCAGTTTTGAGAGCAAGTGCCTCCACTCTATCTTATATCTTCACTGTCTTCCTCCTCAGTCTGTGGGTGCTGGGATGCCCATAATGAGCCAGGAAAAGAGACACTTGGCATCTAGAGGGGGTGAGTCTACACCGGGGCCCCCGGCCCTCCCACCCAGGCCAGGCCCCGGCCCTTGTCCAGAGCAGAGCTGGTGTTTGCCATGGAATGTAAAAGGTTCGTCACAGCCAAATAGCGAGATCCAGGTAAGAACACCTCAGCTAGGGATGTGTAGATAGTGTCTGGTGACACTCAGTGGGTAGAGGACTGCTCCCTACAAGACTCCTACCCCAAATGTCAACAGTGCTGAAACTGAGAAACTTCAGACAGTACAACAGAGATGGCAAAAGGGCTCCATCCATATGGCCTTTGAGCAGTCAGAGAGACTAAGGTGCTTAACCTGGTGACTAGTCAGGAAAGGACAAGATAGCCATCTGCAAATGTCAGAGGGCAGGCTTGTGAAAGAGGGACAGGTTCCTGTGACTCTTCCTACTCGATGGAGTAAGGCACATGGCTGTGGCATGGATAATCTGTCGCACAAGTCCTCGTGCCTGCTGTCTGTGCAATTGACATTCTCTGTGGCAGCTGCAGACCTAGCGTTAGTGCCTGAATGGAGCTGGGCCCAAATCCCTTCCTGAGAATTCCAAGTGGTCTTTCTTTTTTTCCTCAGTTTTGGACTGTAAGCCTGAGTCGTCGTCTTCTGCCCACCATCTGCCGCTCCCAGGACACTAGATCTCAGTTCCTAACTATTATTAGTATGGCCATGTTCCGACCGAGGTGTCCACAAGCGAGTCTCTCCCTCTGTTACACTGGCTCTTAACACCTGTGGGGTTGTAAGCAAGAATTAGCAGACGCCTGTGAGTCCAGTATAACCTCAAAGGAGCGATGAAAGATGTAACCAGAGTGGGATGGCAGTCAAACCTTCCTGATGTGCAACTCTGTGCACCGCCTGGGAGGGAGGGGACGCTGGCACCCTCTCATCCCTCCACAGTCTGACCGCCCAGGTGCAGGCACCACCATACCTGAGAGCGCTTCCATTTGCCCATATCTGGGACTGTGTGGATCTCCTTTTTTGGAATGATGAAGGTCGGAGTAGCTGAAGGGGTCTCTTCTGAAGAATCTTGATGAAGAAAACGAAAAAAACAAAGAGGTAATTAATCCCTGCCTCTAGGTCCTCCCTGTTTTTTTGGAGGTAGGGTCCCTCTATGTAGCCCTGGCTGGCCTAAAACTCTGATGTAGACGAGGCTAAACTCAGAGCTCTGCTTGTCTCTACCTCTCAAGTGCTGGGATCAAGGAGTGGGACACCATACCCAGCTCTCTCTTTCACACCCCCTCACCCGCCAGACAAGGTTTCTGTGCAGCCCTAGCTGCCCTAGAACTCACTCTGTAGCCCAAGCTGGCCTTGAACTCAAGGGATCTGCTGCCACTGCCTCCTGAGTGCTGGGATTAAAGGTGTGCGCCTCTACGGCTGGTTCTGGCTCGCTCATCCACCCCCCCCCCGCCCGGAGCTGGGGACCGAACCCAGACCCAGGGCCTTGCGCTTCTTAGGCAAGCGCTCTACCTACCACTGAGCTAAATCCCCAACCCCTGGCTCGGGCCATCATCACACACACACACACACACACACACACACACACACACACACACACACACACACACACACCCGGGAGCTGGGGACTGAACCCAGGGCCTTGCGGGCCTTGCGCTTCCTAGGCAAGCGCTCTACCACTGAGCTAAATCCCCAACCCCTTTGGCTCGCTCATTTTTAAGCAAGACCCCAGTCTTTGAGTTCAGGAAAAATCTAGCCAAACCTCCCAGCTTCCAGACTTTCATTGAGGAGGAGTGAAAAGGCCAAGCAGACCAGGGAGGTGACTCAGTTGGTAAAGTGCTTGTCACAAAGAACGAGAACCTGAGCTTAGATCCCCATATACACGAAAGAGCTGGGCACAGGCACACACACAGCTGCAGCACTGGAGAGGCACTCAGGGGCACCCATGGAGCACACCAGTCAGCAAGCCCAGCTGGAGCATATGTTCCTGGTTCAGTAAGAGACCTTGCCTCAAAAAAGCACGAGGACAACATCCAGAACCGATCTCCGGCCTCTGCTGCACACATCCTGGCACGAATAGAAGCACAAGCACACACACAGTGACTGGCAACTTTTCTAACAGCCCCTCCTAACCGGACAACATGCGTTAAAAGTCAAAGCCAAGCAGGCACTGTGGCATACACCTATCATCCACGCACTTGCCTGTAGTCTCAAGATTTGAGAGGCTGAGGCAGGAGGATATCTCCAACTTGGAGGTCGGGCTGGGCTATATAGTAAGTTCTAAGGTAGCCTGAGTCTGTCTTTAAAAAAAAAAAGAAAAGAAAGAAACGTTGGCCTTTATACCTCCACAGAAAAAATTAAAAAGTACAAACTGCAACTAACAGCGGAAAAAATCATCAACATAACCAAATAATCAAAAGGAAATCATAAATTACTTGAGGTCTTTTTCCAGGTAAGGTTAGAAGATCAAAACTGTGTGGCACTAATGTGAGGAGGGAGGCAGGGCTCTCCTGGGACATTCGGAGGTGCCACCTGCTCAGGCTGCTGTGGAGCAGCGCCACTCTTCTTCTTCAGGTAAAAACTGCAAACAGTGGCCATGGGGCTCAATGAGCATTTTGCCCTACAGGTGTGGTCAGAGAAACAAAAATACGCCCAAGGTCCTTTGCTGCATAGAAAAGATTAGAAACACCCCAAATATGAACTGTAAGGTCACAGGACCTGGGCATGTACCCAGATACAAACTGTAAGGTCACAGGACCTGGGGATGTACCCAGATACGAACTGTAAGGTCACAGGAAGCTGATGATGTACCCAGATATGAACTGTAAGGTCACAGGAAGCTGATGATGTACCCAGATACGAACTGTAAGGTCACAGGACCTGGGGATGTACCCAGATATGAACTGTAAGGTCACACTACCTAGGGATGCACCCAGGTAATGGAAAGCCCTGTGACTGTTTTTCTGCTTTTTCAATTTTGCTTTTATTATCTTAATTTTTAAAAGATATTTTATTCCCAGGCAGTGGAGGTACACACCTTTAGTCTCAGCACTTGAGAGGCAGAGGCAGGTGGATCTTTGTGAGTTCGAGGCCAGCCAGGGCTACACAGAGAAATACTGATTCAAAAAAGACCCAAAAATTTAAAAAATTAGTATATCAATCATATTGATGTATGTTATTTATGTGTCTAGGCATGTGTATTCTATGTGTGTCTCTGTGTATGGCTATATGCATGTCATATTAATGTATGTTATTTATGTGTCTAGGCATGTGTATTCTATGTGTGCCTCTGTGTATGGCTATATGCATGTCAGGAGACCAAAAGCGAGCCCCTGGAGCTAGAGTCACAAACGCAGTCAGCCACACAACCTGTTCCCAAGCATCCGACAGGTCGTCTGCAGAAGACCCTAATCCGCTGAGCCATCTCTCCAGTACAAGTCTTCTTTGTTGGTTGTTGTTCCCCGTCCCCGCCCCCATTTCCTGGTATACACATATATACAACACATACAGAGTTTCTCAGTGTAGTCCTGGCTGTCCTTGAACTCTGCTCTATAGACAAGGCTAGTCTTGAACTCAGAGATTCATTTGCTTCTGCCTAATGCTGGACTTAAAGCCGTGCCTAACCCAGATTCTTTTTGTGCTTGGTTTTGTTATTATTAAAGACCTATTTTTATGTGTATGAGGTTTTACCCACATATACTCAGGAGAAACTAGTTAGACATATACTCAGGAGAAACTAGTTAGACATATACTCAGGAGAAACTAGTTAGACATATACTCAGGAGAAACTAGTTACACATATACTCGGGAGAAACTAGTTAGACATATACTCGGGAGAAACTAGTTAGACATATACTCGGGAGAAACTAGTTAGACATATACTCGGGAGAAACTAGTTACACATATACTCGGGAGAAACTAGTTACACATATACTCGGGAGAAACTAGTTAGACATATACTCGGGAGAAACTAGTTAGACATATACTCAGGAGAAACTAGTTACACATATACTCAGGAGAAACTAGTTAGACATATACTCGGGAGAAATTAGTTAAGACATATACTCAGGGGTTGGGGGATTTAGCTCAGTGGTAGAGCACTTGCCTATAAGCGCAAGGCCCTGGGTTCGGTCCCCAGCTCCAAAAAAAAAAAAAAAAAAAAAAAAAAAAAAAAAGACATATACTCAGGAGAAACTAGTTAGACATATACTCAGGAGAAACTAGTTGACATATACTAGTTAGACAGGAGAAACTAGTTAGACATATAAGGAGAAACTAGTTAGACATATACCGGGAGAAACTAGTTAGACATATACCGGGAGAAACTAGTTAAGACATATACATATACTCGGGAGAAACTAGTTAGACATATACCTCGGGAGAAACTAGTTAGACATATACTGAGAGAAACTAGTTAGACATATATGAGAGAGAAACTAGTTAGACATATACTCCGGAGAAACTAGTTAGACATATACGGGAGAAACTAGTTACACATATACCGAGGAGAAACTAGTTACATATACTGGGAGAAACTAGTTACACATATACTGGAGAGAAACTAGTTACACATATACTGGAGAAACTAGTTAACATATATGGAGAAACTAGTTACACATATACCGGGAGAAACTAGTTACACATATACCGGGAGAAACTAGTTAGACATATACGGGAGAAACTAGTTACAAATATACTGGAGAAACTAGTTACACATATATACCAGGAGAAACTAGTTACACATATACTGGGAGAAACTAGTTACACATATACTCAGGAGAAACTAGTTACACATATACTCGGGAGAAACTAGTTACACATATACTCAGGAGAAACTAGTTACACATATACTCAGGAGAAACTAGTTACACATATACTCGGGAGAAACTAGTTACAGACAGTTGTGAGCTGCCACACAATGCTGGGAACAGAGAAGGGAAGGGACTGGAGCCTCGCACATCAATTTGCTAATTCTGGTGGCTTTTGTTGTGTTTGGTTTTTGTTTTTGTTTTTTACTTATTCTATGTATGTATTTTATTATTGTTGTTAAAGGTGAACTGTGTGTTTCATTTTCCCTGAAACCAGAAGCCCTCCCACAAATGTTTAAAGGCTTAAAATAATGTTGATGGCTTCCCCTTCCCTGGCCACTACAAGTTTGGTCATGCTCCAGTGAGTATATGAACTGGACTTTCTTTCTTTTGGGAGGAGCACGGGAGATGGGAGGGGCAGAAATGGGGGGATTGGAAGTGTATGATATGAGATTCCCAAATGATCAGTAATTTATAAAAAGCTATGTAGAAAGAAAGTCTACATGTGTTGAAATTATGCAGCACATCACTAAATCACCACTGGACCAAGAAACAAATCACAAAACAAATAATGTTTTGAACTGGATGAAAAATGACAAAGTGGTATATCAAAATGGTGACCACAGAGCTTCGAGACCTCAAATGCAAGGACAGTCAGCACTTGGTAGAGTGGGAGGTCTGCTCCAGCTCCTTTAGTGTGAGCATCAGGATCCTCAGATGCTCGGGTCCCATGTATAAACTGTGTCCTATTCCAGTGTGGCCTCCACATCATCTCCTCTGTATGTTAAGATTATATAGTGCTTAATACCCAGTATAATGCCACAAAAGTAGTTTTCCTAACATACCACTGAAGTAATGGTAAGAAAAGAACCTGCATTTTGGTCCACACTTGGTAGAATCCATGGTTGCAGAGTTCCCAAGAACACACAGCTAACTTAGGTGAGAGGGATCCAAATTAAAACAGAACCCAGGCCCTCTGAAAGAGTAGCCGGAATCTGAACCTCTGGGCCATCTCTCCAGTGCCTGTTTTTGTGGTTTTAAGAGAGGGTTTCAAACAGGCTGACCTGGAATCCACTATGCTGCCCAGACCAGCCTAAAACGCATGGCAATGCTTGTGTTTCTGCCTTGTTGAGTGCTAGGATTACAGGAACGAGCTACCACAGCCAGCCAACTTCTTCACAGTTTTTCCCCCCAAGACAGGGTTTCAGTATGTGGTCCTGGCTATCCTGAAACTCATTCTTATAAACCAGGCTGACCTTCAACTCACAGAGATCCACTTGCCTCTGCCTCTCAAGTGCTGGGATTAAAACTATGTGCCACCATTGTGTGTGTGTGTGTGTGTGTGTGTGTGTGTGTGTGTGTGTGTGTGTGTGTTGGGGGGGGCTCCTTTTTTTTTTTTTTAAGGTTGTTTATTTATTTTATGTATATGAATACACTGTAGCTGTCTTCAGATACACCAGGAGAGGGCATCAGATCCCATTACAGATGGGCCTGAGCCACCATGTGATTGCTGGGATTTGAACTCAGGACCTCTGGAAGAGTAGTCAACGCTGAGCAGTTTCTCCAGCCCCTCCCTCTTCATAGATTTTAAAAGAAATAAATATCTGTATCACAGGCATAGGAAGGACATCTGCATACTAACAAGTGAAGAAAGTCCAGTTTTTAGTATAATCCCACTCTGGTAAAAACAGCCTGCCCTGCTACCCTCCTCTAAGGCCTCGTAAGCACTGAGAGCAGAAAAGCCACAGGGGCCTGCAGCGGCTCTGCATGTGGCAGCCTGCTTGGAGAAGTCCAGGGCATTTGAAGACCTGAGGAAAGCTAGAAAATGAGAGAAGAGCAAGATAAACTTCCTGGCCTTGGTAGAACCCAAAACTAAAGGACAGGGATGGGAGGTGGGGGGCAGGGAAGAGGAAAGGTTCTGCAGGTGGAGTCCAGCAACCCCACCCCCACCCCACAAACACCTTTTCCCACAGTCCCATCCAAGCCCTTCGAAAAAGTAAATTGCTACTTGAAGTAGGAAGCTAAATAAAAACCTTTGAAACCAGCCTGGTGAGCTCACCACAGTTTATAGGGACACATTTTATGGGAAACATCCTCCCCATCCCAAATAACCAACCCACAAGCCAATCAGCCTACTGGATGGATCACTGGGATCAGTCCTCCTGTACAAGACCTCTTTCCTGCAAGAAACTGCCCTTCAGACACTATTTCACAGAGAAGGCCTCTGGGCCTGGCTACATCCCCCAAAAACAGTAAGTCACTGTGAGGCAAAAGAGTAAGTCACTAAAGAAAGGCAGTCAGCAAAAATACACAAACCCAAATCAAAAACAAACAAAGGATAAAGCCTTCAGAGCCGAGGCTATAAGAGGAGCACACTCACAGCCTCTCCAGTCTCAGGGAGACTCTGACAAGGGACCTGCATTGACAGGTAAGATCAGAACACCAAGGGTTTTATAACCGTCCCTTGAAAACACCCAAAGTAGCCAGTAGTTAGTGATGAGCAGTAGCATCACTACAAAGTGGGTGGAGGCAGAAGGACCCCCATTTAGCCAGCCCTGGGCACACAGTGAGACCCTGCCTCGAAACAAAACAGCTAAGCATGGTGGCCTACACTTGTAACCCCAGCTCTTAGAAGGGGAGACAGGAGGACCGGTACAAAGTCAACCTTGGCTATCAAGATGACTTTTAGCCTGGTCCAGGGACCTTGTGTCCAAAGCACAAGCTGGATGCAGTAGTGCAGGCTCCAGCCCAGCGCTCAAAAGGCAGAGGCAGGGGCATTTCCGGGCCAGTCTGGTCTACACAGTGAGTTCTAGTCCTAGACAAGTTCTGGATATGTGGCGAGTGCAGAGAAGAGAGCCTGTCTGGGGATGTCAGGAGAAAGTGCCAGGGATTTATTTGGAATACAGTTTTTTGATACCTGTCTCAAAAAAAAAAAAAAAAAAAAAAAAAAAAACCACCCACAACCCCCAAGAGTGTGCTGGATTATCGCCTCACACGTGGATGTGAGTGTTTGCATCGGTGAGTATTCACCACACCCAAACACTGCTCACAGTCAAACGCCCACAAACCACAACTCCAGGAGGAAAGTTTGATAACCTCACTTTAAAAAGTCTTTTTTTCTTTTTTTTTTTCCGAGCTGGGGACCGAACCCAGGGCCTTGCGGTTGCTAGGCAAGCGCTCTACCACTGAGCCAAATCCCCAACCCCACTTTAAATTATTTTAAAACTACATCTGTGTGTGTGTGTGTGTGTGTGTGTGTATGTGTGTGTGTGGCACACGTATGGATGAGCTACAGTATGTGTGTGGAGGTCAGAGGACAACATTCAAGTCAGTTCTAGCCTTCCGCTTTGTGTGTTCCCGGGACCAAACTCGGGTTGCCAGGCTTGGCAGCAAGCACCCTTACTGAGCCACACTCTCCTCAAATTCAGTCTACTAAAGGACACATGTGGTGACTTGTCATATAGTCTGTGTAACTCAAAAATGTCCACAACCACCCTGAGGATTTTTTTCCCCCTCCAGTACTGGGTTCTGGTCCCCAACTTCCCTTCCCTACTGATCTTCAGAGACACTCATTCATTTCAAAAGGAGTCTGACTGCCTGATAGCTACTATCTCTTGATGTCAACACTAAAATTGATTAAGACACATTCATAGAGGTTTTGTATAATTTAAAATAAATGTCTGGTTTTGAATTCCACTGTGCTCATCCATTTTGGGGTGCACGGAAAAGGTGCCTCTTTTGATTTTCAAATTTTCTCCCTCTTGAGACGTTACACAAAATAGGAAGTGTGGTGGAAGAATCGTCAAACACTTTCAAAGTATGAACCGGTCAGGTCCTTCTGAACTACACGGAGTCAGCAAACAGCTTTCTTCTCCTCCAGAAAAGGGGGTCTCTATTGGAGCATCTGGCCTGTATGTCTGCCCTAGATACTTAAGATGGACTACAATGAGGCCACGGTGTAAACAAAAGTTAAAACGATGATGCCACCAACCCTCTCATCTTGCACAGACTGCCTTTTTAAATTAGTGGTTTAGACACCCCGGATAGTTTCTCTCAATTAACTCTGCAGATACCGAAACCCTCGGAGCCAAGCCTGCAGGACAGAGGCCCCGGGGAAGGGAGGGAGGGAGGGAGGAAAGGAAAGAGATGCAGGGGGGCTGGGGATTTAGCTCAGTGGTAGAGCGCTTGCCTGGGAAGCGCAAGGCCCTGGGTTCGGACCCCAGCTCCGAAAAAAAAAAAAAAAAAAAAAAAAAGAAAGAGATGCAGGGTGGGCAGGACATGGAGGAGGCTGGCGTCCGAGTGAGACCCAGGTCCACCCAAGCAGAGTCTCATAAAGAACCCAGCCTCCTGGATCCCACTCGCCCCGACCCCAGGCAACCCTGCCACCAGGTCAAGAGCTTTTTACCTGAAGGCGCTCTGCACCTCCCCACCGCTCTGCCCGCCCGGCCCCCGGATAAGCCCCGGGCTCCCCGCGACCGGTCGCCTTCCCCGCCACCCGCCTGCAGCCCAGGGCTCTGGCCCTTCAACTCCCACCCCCAAGGCCGTCAGCTTCACCTCCTCCGTCCCTCCATCTCCTCAGACTCCCAGAGCCACACCCCTTTCCTACCCCGCACGCCCGGGCCCTCCAACCGTCCTACCTGGCGGCGGCTGCCGCTCGCCCTCGGCCATCTTCTCCGTCAGGAGCCGGAGCGGATGCTCGCGGTTCCCTCTCACAGTTCACTCCACACCTCTCCCCGGCTCTACCCAGCTTCCAGCAGGGAAATGAGCGCTGGCCCGCTACGACCGGAAGCCGAGAATTACAGACACTCCTGTGAAGGCGGCAGCCATGCCGGAGCGAGGCACTCAGGGAGCATGCCCACCAACTGTCGTCTCGCGGCAGCCGCACCGACAGAGGCAGCGGCCATTTTGGTGCGGGGCGCCGGAGAGCATGCGCACTAACGGCTGCCGTCCGCAAGCCAACTGCAGATCTGGCAGCCATATTTGTGCGGGGCGTTCGTTGGGTTATGCGGGGCGTTGGGTTGTTTTTGCTTGCTTTGGAAGGGATGATGAATAGGTATGGCAGCAGTATTTTTGTGGAGCAAGGCCACCTGTCATCTTTGTGCATGGCTCAACCCAAGTAATCAACATAGTTGTGTTCTCCTGCCACTCTAAGAATGACGTTCAAGGACACCGGTCAGACTTGGACACACGCGCCCGCCTCGACAGCTTAGGTAGCTTTTGGAGGCGGAGAGCGCGAGCTGGGCAGTGGCTACCGTTGTGACCCCGTGACGGAAGCACAGTGCCTGGCTGCTAACCGCTGAGCTGGAGGTCCATCTCCACAGGCCCCTCCCTCTGTGACTTCGCCCAGGCTTGGGTCCGCCCCCGGCTCGCGGCTAGCGGCCGGAGACTGCTACCCATCAAAGCTCCGCCCCGTGAGTCCTGCCCGACCGGCAGCCCGCCGGGCCCGGTGGCCGCGGGGCCGCCTCTACTGGCTAACGGCAGTGACTCGGCGACCTTGAACCTAGAGCCCTAACCGCGAACCCACTGACCCCAGCACCCCAGCAGTGGCACAGAGTTTACCCAGCGTGAGGGGCGGAGCGGACCCAGTGTCCGCAAACAGATTGGGACAATGTTAGCTTTTGCTGCCAGAACCGTGGTGAGTACGCCCAGAAGGGCCCTGGACGGGATAAGACGGGCGGGCCTCGGGCAGCAGGGTAGCAGCGGTCAAGAGAACCCCTACACCGGCTGATAGGGTGCAATCTGCAAGGTGGACAGAGGAGACCAGGTAAGGGGTGGGATCGAACTCAAGACCCCTGGCACTCAGTGTCAATGACCCAGAAGACTGAGAAACCTAGGTTCAAGTCTTTTGCACCTTTACACTCCCCTTCTCCTTCATGCTCTCCGTTATTCGGACTCAGACACCTGTCGGGGGCTACCGGCTAAAGATAGTTCAGCCCTAGGCTGTTGCTTCTGCCCAGACTAGAGCCACTTTCCAAGCCTACCCAGTTGCTCAGTCTCTTTGAGTTCATCAGATGCTCACCCTCTCCCATTGCGTACGGCTAAGAGGACCTCAGGTGGAGACTAGTACTGAAAAATCTCTAAAGCAAGCAGGAAGAGGCAGGAGGTGGCAGGAGGCAGCAGGCAGCAGCCGGCAGGCAGCAGCTTGGCATCCTTAGCTAATGCCGCCATCCTAATGGTGAGCTCCTGTCCTCTCTGACTCAAGTTCTGTACGGCTGTGAACTGTACTGCCCCGTCAGACACTGGGTTAGTAGCTAAGACTGAGATTCTTCTTGGAGTCCTAGTAGCACCTGAGACCCTTCTCGCCCTGCTCAAAAGCTGCACCCTATCCAACAGACTGCTTTTACATCATCCCCTGGGACCACCATACTGGCATAACTAGGGAGACTGAAGCAAGGAGACAATCAAATCCCATGGCTCTGCTAATCAAATTTAGCCCAACCCACAGACCAAGTGGGTCCTTTGGGTTATTATTCATACCAAACGTACAGAAGTACTGCTGGCCCTCATATCTCCCCCACTTTTGATCCCAACCTGAGTGATCCAGAACTCATTAAAAAAACAAAAACAAAAAAACAAAAACCACCAAAGGTCCCTAGGTCTGAAGGGAAACAGATAGGCAGGTTTGTGGCAATCGTTGTCCACTAGTAACCATTTCCTGGCATCTGCCTTGCACCATTCCTAAGCAGGACTGATTTCAGGGCCACAGGTTAGCAGCCAGATTCTTTCCACCCTCAAGCCAAGCTTTCCCACTTCAAAAAGATCTATGAAGATTTTGACAGGTGGATTTTTTAATACCTCTTGGCTTGCCTCCCTGGCGCTGGGCCCATGCAAAGAAGAAAAGAAAAAGTTCCAGGTTTCCTCTTACTTCCGTGCCCACTTCCAGCCCACTTACCTGCCCTGCTCCTCCTCTCTGGAGGCCAGGGAGAGGTGGGGCAGCATCTGCAGCCCAGCGGCTACCACTGCTCCAGCCTCAGATTCTATGTTAGTGGCTACTGCCTCACAACTCCTTCACGCCTGAATTGTGAATCTTGTCTTCTCTTTCCAGTCCAGGCAGGTGGCTGCTCTTGCTAGTTTCTGCTCGTCCAATTGGTAGCACAGTTAGGCTTAGAGATCCAGCCCAGGCAGACAGACAGGGCTCACATCCTCAGTCCTGCCATGGAGGACGAGCAGCAGAGAGAGAAGGTATGGAATGGCGCTTCTGCCGCTTGCCTGCCACTGTGCCAGCAGCCTGGGCCCTTCTTGTCTTGCTTTCTTTCACTTCCAGAGTCTCCTGGACTTCTTCCCCCGTCTCTCTCTCTGCTACCCTCATCCTCCATGCCAGGCCACTCAGCTCTCTTGCTACAGCACTACCCACACCCCTTACCATCGCCCCACAGTGAAGAGAAAGCACAGAGGCTGCAGCCTCTCCAGAGGTGCTGTCCCCCGTCCCCCACCCTGCTCGCCTGTTTCCACTTCCCTCCTATTTCTCAAGTGGGAAGTAGGGGTTGGGAAGTTGGGGGCTTCGGCTTAGAGAGCCAGCTGCCACCTCTGCTGGCTGATTTATCTGCCCAGGGCAAGGATGATGGGTCTTGTGCATCCTGACAGGTGGGAGGCCCCCTTGCCTCTGCCACCCCAATAATGTCATTTATCCCACCCCAACTCTTTCCTAGCCTTCCTGTACCTCTAGGCCCCTGAGAGGCGGGACTCCTACATCTTGAGGGCTGGGCATCCAGGGCAGGCACCACCCATAAAGCTGTCGTTGCCCCAGGGGGGATGGCATATAAGAGCCTGGGACTATAGTTTGGAAAGAGCTGTGCTCAGTCTGAGAGAATGAGTAGGCTGCTCTGCATCCCGCAGGTGAAACCCCTGGGCCTCCTCAAGCCCTCCTCCTTGATGAAGGTGTCTGGTCGCTTTAAGGCCCACCAGGATGCACTGCCACGGCTGCCTGTGCCTCCACTTCAGCAATCCCTGGACCATTACCTCAAGGCACTGCAGCCCATCGTGAGTGAGGAAGAATGGGCTCACACCAAGCAACTGGTGGACGAGTTTCAGACCTCAGGGGGTGTAGGGGAACGCCTGCAGAAGGGATTGGAGCGCAGGGCCAAGAAAATGGAGAACTGGGTAAGTGAGATGGCAGCATCTTGGCAGTTGCCTGGGGGCCATGGGTCCTCCAGAGCACCCCTAGAGCTAGGGGCATGCAGGGAGAAGGGCGTTAAACAGGATTGCACATCAACTCGTGGAGTCATGTTCAACAGAGGAATTACTGGAGAGTTTGGAAAAGGTCCTGCTGGCTGGGATGGTGGCTGTGTGGTAGAGCATTTCCCTAGCATGTGTGAGACTCTGGATTCTTCAGGGCTGAGGGAAAAGAGGCAGAGATAATGGGTGGCAGTGTCTGTCCGAGGGAGGGCAGGAGGGAATGGAGCAGCAATGTGGCTCGCTTCGGGATGGAGCCTGGGCTGCAGTGTTCAGAGCAGGGTGGGCAGGCAGGCAGAGGAAGAGATGGAGACTTGAGCTTGTTGGAACAGCCTGAGGCAGGCAATTTGTGTCAACCTGAGGTTGCTGTACATGATCCTATGTCAAATCGGTTAAATTAGTTCAATTTAACCGATTAGACACATCTACACTGGTACAAGGTACACATTTCTATATTTACATTATACACAAAGATTGCGCCAAAACAAAAAAAGAGCCCAAGCTGCTGGGGAGGAACAAGGGCAGGAGCCAGGGCAGTGAAGAGGCTGAGGCCTTCACCTAGCAGGGAGTGTCGTGCCCTGGGCCTGGCACAAGGAGACAGAGTCATGAGGTCCAAGGTTGTTTGGAAGACAGTCAGTGGCACTTGCTAATATAGTGGGCCTGAGGGTGGGAAGTCCCCTTTTAAAATAAACTGGGAGGAAGAGGGTTACCAATATGAAGCTCTAGGAAGAAGCTGGCTGTAGGGGACAGCTGGGTGAAAACAGTCACCCTCAGTGTCTGTGGCCCCACAGATGCCAAGAGCTACAAAAGTGCAAGTCCCTTAGGGAGTTCAGCATCTTGGTCTCGCCTAAATACCTGTTCCCAGGGACCCTAAGTCGTCTCCAGGGGATGGCGATCTAACACAGCATAGTCGCTGGGTGAATAAGTATGCTGATTTATACAGTCTAAGATCATTATCAAAAAGGGGGAGTGGCCTGTGCATGTAGCATGAGTGAGGTTTTTCTCTTTCAAATGTTGTCCGTCTGAGCTGGTAGGGTCTGTAGATGCAGTCTCCGCAGGAGTGGAGCAGCGGATCCGGGCCAGCCGCAGCAGGAAACAGGAAGTACCCTGGGCTGCGGGCCTCTGGAGTCTGGAGCCACATGTGGAAGTGGGAGCGAGGTGGGAGTTGTTAGGGACAAGCATTTGCCGAGCCTTAGCGTGTCAGGGCCTTTGTCTGTTGAAATCAGAATGCTGGCCTTAAAAGGACCTTAGAGATTCTGAGGTCTAGTAGCTTTCATTGAGTCAAGGAATCTTTGAAGCCAAAGGCTCTGACTAGAGTTGGGGCCATCACAGGGCCCTTGAAGCATTGCTGCCTCTGCCAGGGGTTGCCTTCTCTGCTTGTCTAAACTGTAGTCTGCAGTTCCTGCAGATGTGAAGGCCCCTGGATGAGAGGGAGCCCTTGTCTGTCTGCTTCCCACCACTGAAGAAGCTGAGGCCTAGAGAGAGTAGACCAAAGCCCACATCCTCACAAGAGCTCGCAGGAAGACCCTAAGATGTACAGGAAGGCCTGCATGCCTCAGGGGTCCAGTCCTTGGCTATGAGTCAGCAGATGGCAGTCACTTGTTTACCCAGCCTGTGGCAAGTCACCCTTCTCTCTTACCAAGGCCCTGGGTGAGTGGCCTGATGCCACAGGCTAGCCACTGTATGTTATGTAGTGCCATTCTGCTGCTGGTTGGGATGGGCGTGGGGCACATTGGGAGGCCTAGGTCTTGAGGTTTAGGAACCTATAAGAGATAGGGTATAGCATGGTGGTACATGTCTAGCACATGGGAGATATGTGTGCAGATCTCTGTGAGGCTAGCCTACTCTGCAAAGCTCTAGGCCAGCCAAGGATACATAGTGAGACCAATAAAAATAAAATAAAAAATAGGTGGAAGTTAGAAACAAATACCTACTTACTGGGAGTGGTAAAGAGCACTCAGGCTGCAGGGCACCAGTCGCACTCTGCCTATGGCTGATCCCAAGAAACCCCATCCATGGGACAGGAAAGGACCCACCCCCGTTCTCACCATCACAGTAAATTACCCCCTTAGACTTGCCCTGATTTTGAGATGAAAGCCAGTGTCCTCCTAGCCAAAGGCTGGTGAGGAGCACCAGGCCCACTGGGTGGTGTGAGGCTCCTTGGGTAATTTCTAGCTGGATGGAAATGGTTGGAAACCCACTTGCTGTTTTATCTACATATCTAGGGATGTATTTCATGTACTAGTGACAGGAGAGTTGTAAGATAAAGTAAGGCTATAGCTCAGAGACGGAATGTGTGCTGGTTAGCGTGTGTGTGGAGTCCTGGGTCCAAGCCTCACTAGCACACAGAAAGGACTAGAGGAAAGCTGCTCACTGGCTTATTCCCTTGCCAAGTTTGCTTTCAGTTTTTTTCCCCAGCTTCTTCTCTTAGCAGTGCTGATTGCACAGGCTCAGGGGAAGATGATGGTGAAGGAGGTAGGGAAGGGGACCGTGAACCTCAGCATTTGCTGGGAGTCTGTCCTGCAGAGAGGCCAGAGGATCTCCTTGGTCCTGGGGAGGAAGAGGACCCGAGGTGCACCTCCTGATCAGTTCTACTCTGGTCCTTGTCCAGCTGTCCGAGTGGTGGCTCAAGACAGCCTATCTCCAGTTCCGCCAGCCTGTGGTCATCTACTCCAGTCCAGGAGTGCTGCTGCCCAAGCAGGACTTCATGGATCTACAGGGTCAGCTCCGGTGAGTGAGATAGGCACAAGGCTGTGCCTGTGGGCAGGGCTCTGTGTGTTTCCAGAACCTTCAAGTCTGTACCCTAGGAAACTGGAAAGGCCTTGGCCCTGTGCTTTTACCCCACCAACAGCCTCATCTTACAGATGGGGAAACCGAGGCTCAGAGCAGTGAGGGAACCATCTCCCATGGTCACAACTCAATTTAAGAGGACAGGCTTCTAGTGCCAGGGTGCTGTAATCATTCACCCGCCAACCATGCCCTGAGTCCCTCCCACTCTCCTCAGCTGGCCACACAGTGACCTTTATACACAGTCCCCTTTTCCACATTCAGCCATGTCACCTGCCCTGGCCCCTGTTCCAGTCCTACCAGAGATAAAAATACTAGCAGCAGGCATCTCCTGCCCAGGAACCTGCCACTCATTAGTGGCACCAGCTTCTCTTAAAGAGACCAGGGCAAGAACAGAGAGGAACCAGGAGGGGAAAGGAAGTGTGGCTCAGTGGTCGAGTGATTGTCCAGCGTGCAGTAGATCCTGGGCTCCACACACACAGATAATAAAGGGACCAGGGCCTCCTGTTTACAGATGGGACTCAGCCTGGGTTCTCCCACATACAGGATAAAATACCTTCATTTTACATATCTTCCATACTGGGACGGGGATGGCCTCAGACATTGGGAGATAGTTGGTTTGAGCCAGGAAACCCTGAATAGCCCAGGGAGGAAGAGATTGCCACCAGTGTCATGGGGACACGAAGACTCAGAAAGAGAAAGGGGAGGAGCAGCAGGGATACTTGGTCCCCTTAACTATTTCACCAAGGTAATGGACCTCCCCATAAGGGGTGCCTCAGGCTGCCCCCAGCCCATGGTGGGACTCAGTCGCCACTGGCCTCTCATCCTGCCATAGTATGCCACTGCTGAGACACCCGGTCCTTTCAGGCCCCTCCCGCCAGCAGCATTCCCCACTGCAGACAAAGAGCAATTCAAAGTGTCTCATGCTGCGGGTCCACTCTGAGCTCCTTAGGCGTCCTCTGAGAGGGAGTAGTGATTCTACAGGTCCGACCCTTGGCTGATCCTTCCACACTTAGCAGGCATCCCTGTCCCAGGGTCCTCCAGTGAGTGTCCACATGGCTTCAGATCTCTGTTTTGTCCTCCAGGTTTGCTGCCAAACTCATCGAGGGTGTATTGGATTTCAAGTCCATGATTGACAAGTGAGCAGCCCTACCCGACCTGAATACCACCCTTGCCCATGCCTGCCTAATACCCTGGCGCTAGCCCTGAGCACCCAGTGTGTCATTGCAGACACTCTGCAGGCCCATGTCATTCTTACTTCCTGTTGGCCCAGCTTTGGGAAGGGTTGAGGACAGTGATCCCTGAGAGTGAGGACATTTAAGTCCTCTGCTCCAGTTCCTGGGACTTCTCCTGGTGACCTTGTCATCCCAGCCAAAGTGGATCACAGTTGCCTGTGACTAACAAACCCAGATAAGGGACAAAGGCAGTTTGTGAGTGACTCATACGCAAGACTCCAAGGCCTCAAGACCTGTACTTTCACCTTCAACCCCTGCCGTGCTGATCCAAGCAGGACTAGCAGGTGTCTGTCTACCTTGGCTTCTTCCCCATTCACCTGCCCAGTAGCCCCTTCCTGTGTCCTCCCACAGCGAGACGCTGCCAGTTGAGTTCCTGGGAGGACAGCCACTGTGCATGAACCAGTATTATCAGATCCTGTCTTCTTGCCGTGTGCCTGGCCTCAAGCAGGACTCAGTGGTGAACTTCTTAAAGTCAAAGAAACCACCCACACATATAACCGTGGTGCATAACTACCAGGTGGGCACCACTGCCCTGTCTGAGGGGCCCTGGCCCCAGCCCTACACCCTCCCCTCCCAGCCCAACTCCAGCTCCTCCCTGGCCCAGGCTGTGCTGGTTGTGATTTCCATTGCCAAGGTCAGGAGAAGCTGGTAGCCATCCCTGCCTGAGATCACTCAGCCCCTCTCTTCCCTGTCTGGCGTCACAGTTCTTCGAGCTGGATGTGTACCACAGTGATGGGACACCACTCACCTCAGATCAGATCTTTGTGCAGCTAGAGAAAATCTGGAACTCCTCACTGCAATCCAACAAGGAGCCTGTTGGCATCCTAACCTCCAACCACCGGAACACCTGGGCCAAGGCCTACAACAACCTCATTAAAGGTACTTCCAGGGCAGTGTGGTTTCTTTGACTTCCTTACATGCCACACAGGTCCAGTCCTGAGCTGGGGCAGTCACCGTTTTCATCAGACCCTCTCAATTGGAGCAGGTATAATGGCCCATTTTATAGATGAGAAAACCAAGGCTCAGGTTGACAAAGCCAGTTTCTCCCTGTGAAGTAGCAAGTTGGATTTAGACAAGTGTTTTGGCTGAGGTACCTTTTTCCATACTCTCTGCTCCCAGAACCAATCCCATCAAACCCCATGCTGGCCATGCATGGTCAGATGGTTTTGGTGGACTGCCAGCCAGCTCTCCAGACTCTTGGACTTCTGCTTTTTTTTTTTTTTTTTTTTTTTTTTTTTTTTTTTTTTTAATTTATTTACTTATTATATATAAGTACACTGTTGCTGTCTTCACACACACCAGAAGAGGGCATTGGATCCCAATACATATGGCTGTAAGCCACCATGTGGTTGCTAGGATTTGAACTCAGGACCTCTGGAAGAGCAGTCAGTGCTCTTAACCGCTGAGCCATCTCTCCAGCCCGACTTCTGCTTTTCTATGTCTGTAGTGTGCCAGGTGTTGGGCCCTGCCCTTTGTGGTACGGGGCATCCGTGTAGGGATTTGTTGAAGGCAAGCTCTAACTGTGCATCCACAATTCTGCGCATGCCCTGAAGGCCCCAAAGGTGGGGACGTCTCCGTCTCCAGAGGGGCATGAGGCAAGAAGAGCCCAGGGCAGCAGACAATGGCTCTTTAGTTCCCTACGCTTACCCCAACTCCTGCAGACAAAGTAAACCGGGAGTCGGTGAACTCCATACAGAAGAGCATCTTCACTGTGTGCCTGGACAAGCAAGTGCCCAGAGTCTCAGACGACGTCTACCGCAGCCACGTAGCCGGCCAGATGCTTCATGGTGGTGGCAGCAAGTTCAACAGTGGCAACCGCTGGTTCGACAAGACACTGCAGGCAAGTGAGGACCTAGCAGGGCCATGGCCCCAAAGCTTGACTCACTGATGCTTTGAACTTCCTGCCCCTTCCCTAGGCCCAGCGTCCCCAGCCTCCTGCTTATAAAGCAGGCAGGAAGCAAGGAGGCTGGATGCTGCTGTAATTACCAGGCAACCAGCCTGTCATTACCAGGCCTGCTTGCCACTGACACCCTCAGCAGAGCCCTTTAGCATGTCAGACACTGTCTGGGGTCAGTGTGGTGCAGTCTGGGTATGACTTTTCCTATGTGCTCTATACAGGAGCAAACTGCTGGGGTGAGCCTCTGAGGCTCTGCTCTCAGATATGTGAGCACAGAGTGCTCGTGTGGATCTGCGCACAGCCTGGAGACCCTTCCTGAGGGTCTCAGGGGCCCTTCCTAGGAGACCCGCCCATATGGAGAGCAGTGGGTCAGGGAGCTCCTGCAAGAATCTGGGGCTGACAGGAGGGGTCCTTTCTCGTCCACAGTTCATTGTGGCGGAAGATGGCTCCTGTGGGATGGTTTATGAACATGCAGCTGCAGAAGGGCCCCCCATTGTCGCTCTTGTGGACCATGTCATGGAGTATACGTGAGTATGCTTCCAGCCTCACTTCCCAGTTCCTAGTGGCAGGTGGCATGCAGGTGACAGACTTGTAGAGAAATGTTATTGTCATTTGAAGAACAGAGTCAATGTGTCTCTCTGTTTGTCTATTTTTGATTTTTTTTTTTTTTTTTTTTTAAAGACAGGGTTTCTCTGTGTAGCCCTGGCTGTCTTGGAACTCACTCTGTAGACCAGGCTGACCTCAGACTCAGATCTGCCTGCCTCTGCCTTCTGAGTGCTGGGATTAAAGGTGTCGTACCACCTCCTGTTTAGAAAGGTTTTTTAGGGTTGGGATTTAGCTCAGTGGTAGCTCACAACCATCTGTAAAGGATCCGCAAGGCCTGGGGTTGAAGGTCCCCAGCTATATAAAAAAGAATAAAAAAAAAAAAAAGGTTTTTTAAAGGTTTGTTTCGCATTTTGTGCATATGGCTGCTTTGTCTGCTGTGTCCCTGCCCACCAGGACCTCTGGAGGAGCAGAGCAGCCAGCACTGCTGAGCTGCAGGAAGCTGCAGAGCTGTGGCGTTTTGAAGTCTGCCTCTAGCCCTACCCTCCCAGCTTTGTGGCTTGGACCAGGGCTGTTTCCCTCTGGCCTCTTCTTTTTGTTTTTAAACAGAGTCTCACTATGGCTTGATGGCCTACAATTCCCTAACTGATCTAGGCTGGCCTCAGACTCAGAGTTCACCTGCCTCTGCTGCTCTAAGGGGCAGGACTGCAGGTGTGCACCACTCCACCTGCGTCCATCTGACCCTGAAAGCTAGAGTGCACCCACAATCTTGGAACCCCTGAGGTGGGACTCCTCCTCCCACCGTAGTCTCAGGGATGCACTCGGGCTTCAGTGACACCGGCATGAGCCACGAGCCTCCCTGTCCCATGCAGAAAGAAGCCTGAGCTTGTGCGGTCCCCTATGGTACCCCTGCCTATGCCCAAGAAGCTGCGGTTCAACATCACACCTGAGATCAAGAACGACATAGAGAAGGCCAAACAGAACATCAGCATGTGAGTGCAGGCTGGGCCCGGTTAGGGGAGGACCAGCCATGAGGCTTCCAGGTGCCTGTTTCTCACCCATGTCTCCCGCATCTCCAGCATGATCCAGGACCTGGACATCATGATGCTGGTTTTCCATCACTTTGGAAAGGACTTCCCCAAGTCCCAGAAGCTAAGCCCTGATGCCTTCATCCAGATAGCCCTGCAGCTGGCGTACTACAGGTGTGCCCTGCCTGCTCACCTGCCCCGCCAGAGAGGGGAGGGAGGTACAGGCAACCCTGCGGCAACGGGACATACTGAGATCCTCCTCCCACCCAGGATCTATGGACAGGCGTGTGCCACGTATGAAAGTGCCTCTCTGCGCATGTTTCACCTGGGCCGCACTGACACCATCCGCTCCGCCTCCACAGACTCGCTGGCCTTTGTCAAAGGCATGGATGACCCCAAAGTGCCGGTGAGAGGTCTAGAGCGAGGGCCATGTCCTTTCTCTCCCGTTCACTCTCTCTGCAAATGGATTGCACCTCTATGGTATTTCAGCTCCAGTGGGCAGAGGGAGCCATGAATTTAGTTCTGAGCTTTCTGACCACTGAGGCAAAACCATGCATCCCTAAGAGATGCCAGCCTCTGTCCACAGTCACTGCGGGTGTTGGGCTCCAGAGAATGAGGAGATGGCAATTCAGTGCTTGCTGCGGTGCTGAGCACAGAGCGAGCTGCTGAGGTGGGAGAGGGACAGGAAGGACAGGGCTTCAGCTTCCTCTGTCCCCACCCATCCCCAGGAGCAGCAGAGGGTGGAGCTGCTTCGGAAGGCTGTGCAGGCCCACCGAGCCTACACCGACCGCGTGAGTGAGCCCTGCTCCCGTACTGCCCATTACCTGTGTGTCCGTCTTCCTGTCCCTCCTTCGAAGAACTGCAAATCTATTCTAAATTAATAACCCCATCTGAAAGTTGGTAAAACTAGGGCCATCTTCGTAACCGCCTTGGTCCAAGTTCCATGGTCACAGTGAGCACAAGGCTCTTGGATCTTGTGTTTCCTACTCTCTCTGGAGGCCCAACTCTGGCTCCTCTCCTGTTCTCCAGCAGTTGAGGCTAAGCCAGGGAGGTGGTGGTGTGGTCATCAGTGTGTGGCCATGCCTGTCATATGGGGTGCACATTGCCCATGTCGCACAGCAGATGCAGACAGTCCTACCTGTTAAATGCATGTATAGACATAGCGTGTATAAGCCCTGCCCTAGTTACATGCCACACACAGGCACTGATCGTGTGACATGCACTCTCCAGCTCTTCCCTGGGTTTTTTTTCTTTTTTCTTTTTTTTTTTTCCGGAGCTGGGGACCGAACCCAGGGCCTTGCGCTCGCTAAACAAGCGCTCTACCGCTGAGCTAAATCCCCAACCCCTCTTCCCTGTGTTTTAATCCTGCACTGTCCTGCCTCCCTGGGCAGAGGTCTGCCCTCTGTAACCCAGGGTTTCCCCATCTGAGAGGTGAGGACAGTCCTGCCCAGACACCTGGTCTCATGGTTCTAAGAGACCAGTGTCTGGAAGGGTCAGCACTGTCACAGGTTCCCAAGGAGGGCAGGGATGCCCTGGGACCCTGCAGCACCTGCCTTTGACAGTTCTCCCACCCACAGGCCATCCGAGGGGAGGCCTTTGACCGGCACTTGCTGGGTCTGAAGCTGCAGGCCATCGAGGACCTGGTGAGCATGCCTGACATCTTCATGGACACCTCCTACGCCATTGCCATGCACTTCAACCTTTCTACCAGCCAGGTAGGCCACTGGCCTGGGTGTCCCAGAATGGTGGTGAACAGACCCATTGGCAGGGGCTGGGGAGACAGCTAAGAGCACTTGCTGTTCTTCCAAAGGACCAAGGTTCAGTTCCCAGCACCCACAACTACCTGTAACCTCAATTCCTGGGGCTATGACGTCCTCTGCTGGCCTCTGTGGGCACACACACACCTACACTCAGGCACACACACACATGAAATATAATCTTTACAGCCCACTGGCAGCTGGACCTTATCAGTGATGTGGTCCACACATGTCATCAGAGGCTCAATGCCAAAACAACTGGGTTCCCAAGCAGGAGCTCGGGGTAGGGACACTGTAGTAACAAGGGTGGGAGGCGTAGGCCTCTTGAGAGAGAGAGAATGTTCCATTCACTCACTGGCCAGCTGTAACTGACTACCTATAAGTACCAGCTGGCATGTTGGGTGCTGACGCACAGCTGAGACAAGCCACAGTCCCAGGAAGCTCAGTGTTTATGGAGCACAGGCAAGGAGACAGGCATAGCCTTGGGAACACCACTGCTCCCTCCAGGAACGTGAAGGAAGGCTCACCCTGTGGAGAAAAGAGCACAGGAGAGGAGTAGATGCAGAGAGGCAAGAGGGCTACCATAGGCCTGGGTATGAAAGCTTAGATCCTGCTGTCCCCAGGTCCCTGCCAAGACAGACTGTGTCATGTCCTTCGGACCTGTGGTCCCAGACGGTTACGGCATCTGCTACAATCCCATGGAGGCCCATATCAACTTTTCTGTGTCAGCCTACAACAGCTGTGCTGAGACCAACGCTGCCCGCATGGCTCACTACTTGGAGAAAGCTCTGCTGGACATGCGCACCTTACTCCAGAACCACCCCAGGGCCAAGCTCTGAACCCAGGCCCAGGCCTGCCCGTTCCACAGCCAAACCCACTTTGGAATGGACTCCTGCCATGGCTCGGCTCGCACTCCCTTGGCTCCCGTGCCCTCCAGGCTGACTGAGCCAGATAAGCATTCTCTAGCAGGGCCCCGAGGTCCAAGCCAAGTGCCTTCCAGGCCCTGTCCTCAGCACCTGCTGTAGTATGTGCAGGGCTGAGCCCAGAGGCTGAACAAGACTAAGGCCCGGGTCCCCAGCATATCATCCATCGATGTGAATCATGGGGAAGGGAACCCGTCCAGCCCACCCCTCCTCAGCAGAGGCTGTGAAGAGTCCCTTTCCTCAGCCCTGGCCAGTCTCTTTCATCTCCACAGCCAAGCCAGAATCTGTCTTCATGAGGAAATACCCAAGGACCAGGAGTCAGAGGACTATCTATCGATGAGGGCCTCAGCCTCTCCATAGTAAGGGTTAAGGGACACCTGAGGCCTAGCCTCCACCCTGCACCTCGAGGTGCCATCTCCCAGCTGCCACCCTCTGGTGACTCTTGAGCCCCAGACTTCCTGCTTCCATTCAGTGTGGTTCTTGCTGCAGTCATGGTTGCATAATGTGATTCTGCCAGGTGATCAATAAAGGGAAGAGTGCTGGTGAAGTTGATTCAGCTGAGGGCAAGTAGGGCAGATGCCTGGCCTTGCCATTCTTCTCCCTGCCTGTGTTCAGGGAGCTGGTATCCAAGCAGGCAGTGGGCCAGCAAGCTCCCAGAGAAACATCCTTAGGCTCAGAGCTATGAGAACTGAGGTGCTGAGCCAAGGATGTCACCAAACCTTAATGGCCGCCTACCTATCCTGGTTTGGGCCAAGTCCCATGGTTAGTGGAGTGCTATGGATCTGGTGTGGCACTCACTCACCAGCCCAAAGCCGGTGCAGCTGCCCTGCACTGAACTCAACAGGATGGGTAGTGGGTAGAGGCTGCGTCAGTACAAGCAAATGCTGACACCTGTTAGAGGTTACATGTCCTGCGGAAGTCCTGGGTACATATGTGCTTGGGATGTGGGGCTGGGAGGCTGCCACACCAGTGAAGGGAGTGCTTCATGACCTGATGGATCTGCAGGGCCTGCAACATGTACCAGTTTCCATATGATGAAACCACCTCAGAGAAGCTAATGCCACTGCTACCAAATGGCAGGCTCCCAAGGGTGCATGAGTCATCCGTAAGGCAGGGGAGGTCTCACCCAGGCTCACTCCACACCCCTCAGCTGTCCGAGGGCAGCAAGTATACAGAAGGAACTGCCTAACCAGGGTGTCAGCAGGGTAACCAGATTTCCCTAGGGGTGTGTCCCAGTTCTGACTAGGCTGCAGAGAAGCTGGACTCCACTGTAACAAAAACTACCAATTTGAAGTCTAAAATACATTCTTTCTGCTGGGGTCACTACTAGAAGTAATTGTCACGATTGTCTTCCTCCATCCAACCGCTTCAGTTCCCACATCCGGGGATTTCTCCCATACACCCTCACCCACAGGGTGTGGCTCTGCACCTCTGCATAACCTGCCTTGCCAGGAAAGAAAACGAACGACCTGCCTCAGGCCAGCCTGTGCTCACTCAGTGCTCTAAGGCTTCTGGCCACCAGCTTGGTGGCAGGTAGTTCTCCTGAGGCAGAAGTCTCCTGAGGCAGACGTTGCAAGTGGAGTTGGATGGACACTTTTCGAAGGGCAGATGCTCCCTAGTCCCCAGGACTATTGTGTGAAGGAAAACCTGGCCAGAGGTAGCCAGGCAGGGAGGGCTTCTGACAGGAGCACAGAGCAGACATCTGTGGTGTAGGCACAGAGGCTGACAGGCCTGTGACAGATGTCAGGGCCATTCAAACCCTCACTTTGGGGGCTAGAGGGGACTAAATATCCTGGAAATGCTGTGACTTCATGGTCTTACCACGTCCTTGTCCCTGAGGGCCATGTGTGCCCCAGCTGTTCCAGCCTCCTTTCAGGAGCTCAAGTAATGTGTACTCAGCCTCCGGAGTTTCAGATTTTATTTTAAAACAATAGTAAACAATTTCATTTGTTTTCTTAAACCACCTCACACTTGGCTTGTCTCAGGCAGAAAGTAAAAAATAATCCTAGGGGAAGGGGAGGGGATGTGACTGACCTACCTCCCTAGAAACCAGCCCTGGCCCTGGCATCTGAGGGGCTTGGACACGGCCTTTAACAAACACAAAGGAAAGCACCAAAAACGTGTGCTTCAGCAGCAGGTTAGGGCCCTCCACAGAGAAACAGGGAGGGTTCAAACAGCTCCCCAGGGCTGCTTCAGTTCTGGAAGCATCTCCACAGCTGTGGCAGGACAACTTGGAGAGAGGCCCTTAAAAGGGACTCCCCGAAGCTGGGAATCTGAGAACCCACACCAAGGCAGACTCCAGGGTGAACCTGCACTGGTTTCCAGCCTCCAGGGCAGGCCAGGATACAGGGACAAATCCAGAGCACATGGGGCAGGCGATGGGGGGAGGGCGTCTGCACTGCCACACCGCCAGCATCCATCCCAGCTCCGGGTTCTTCTCTTTTGTTCAAGTGGGGATGAAGACAGACTGCTACCAGATGGCCAGACAAAAGGAGCTGTAAACGCTTGGGTGTGCTCACCCGAATGTGCAGGCTCCTTTGTCAGGAAGGGAGAGAGGACCAGAGAAAGCCCTTATGATGTCGGGTTGATAGGGAAGAACACAAGCCAGCAGCCCAGCCGACGGACGGATGGACGGACAGGTGCTGGCTCTGGGCCTTACCCCAGACAAGGAAACACTGACAGGGTTCTGGAATGGCAATGGTGGCAGGGACAGCAGGGGTTGCCTCACTCCTGGGCCCCAGGCCCGGCTCAGGCCCAGCAGGAGGCAGGCGTCCTGCGGGAGGCTCAGAGCACAGGGTCTGGGAGCTAACCTGGGCCCTTTGTACACAGGGCAGCCCCTGCAGAGCAGCCTCTCCAGCATGAACTCTACAATCCAAGAGAATAAATAGTGCGCATTCCACTACCTGGAGCCCTGATCTCAGGACTCTACCGTGCTCTGCCCACACACTGAGGCCCATGCCAAGAGCACTTTCCACCCAGTCAGGAGCTGGCAGCAGCAGAGAGGGGCTCCGGCCATGTGACCCACACACAGCAGGTCCTCCCAGGGTCCTGGCTGAGGACCTGACTCAGCACTTTGGTCCACCGTGTCCATTAAAATTAAAATAAGGGAAAAAAAAGGCTCCACTTGGTGACTCGGGTCTGCAGAGGTCTCTGCTTCACCCCTCATTCATCTTTCTGTCCATCCTGCAAGGCATGGTGCAGGCCAGATTCGGAGGCTTTACCCAGTCACATCCACCAGTCACTGCAGTTTTGTCCCCAGTTTGCGTTGTCTGTTCCTGCAAAATAGGGCTGATTAGATCTGGGGATGTCTGGTATTGAGTGGCCAGTCAGTCCCACTGTGTCCTCTCTCCCTGCTTAGCCTTAGCTCCAAACCATAGCCACCCGGGGCCAGAGCCAGGCCAATCAGAGCTCCTGTCACAGGCTGTATCATGACAGCCAGGGAATGGCAGGACAGGGCTGGGACAAGACAAGAAAGGCCAGTGGCCCTTGGCTGGGCCTGACTAATTGTCCTTTACAGATAAGTCAGCCCAAGAAGGTTCCTCTGCTCTTCTGCTGCCACCAAAGCAGCTACAGAAAGGTGGCGTGCTTTTCCTGCAAGGGGCCGCAAGGTGCACTGAAGAGGCTCCCAGCACAGAAGCAGAGGAAGCTCTGCTGTCCTCTGCAGGGCTGACTGAGGCTCAGGGAGAACAGCGCTTGTGTGAGGTACCGGGAGAACTAGAAAGCTAGCATGGCCCACAGGTCCCAACCTGCTCCCCTGCCCTTCCTCTTCTCAGACGCCTCTCTGTCAGCCCTGCTGCCAAGGCCTGCTCCTTGGTACAACTCAGGTCAGCTTCCTCCTGGGAGGCTGTCAATATCCTGCTCTACTCTGGGATCCTGTTCCTCTCTAAGCCTCTGAGCTTCCCTCCCTAACAGGGATCGTGTGGCTGACCTTCCTTCCTCATGGATCCCTGCTGCTTTGAACACTAGGAGGGTGGGAGTGTGACTGTCTCACTCTGTGTCAGCCTCTGCACACAGCCTGACAAGGAACAGGTGCCAGGAGAGAAGGCAGGCAGGTGGCAGCTGGCTGAGCAGGGCGCGTCCGTGCTGGCCACTCTGTCAGCCAGGTGGAGAGCTGAGCCTGAGGCATCTGGGGCCTTTCTGCTACTAATGGGATTGCCCTGCCCTAACCCCCATAATTCCTCATGGAGCCAGCTTTACCCTTAAGCTTGTTAGGATAATGTGGACCTTGGTGTACTAACTAGCACATTGCTTAGCTGCTGGACACCTACCCCGCTCTGCCCTTCCCAATGGCTCCTATTACCCTCTTGGAAAATCTCCCAGGCTCCCTCTGGTGCCTGGCCTGCTTCAGCTCCCCTGTCCCAGCCCTGAGTTACTCCATCCCAGACTGGGGGAAAGTTAAGAGCGTGAGCTTTGCCCCAACTTGTAGTCAGCTTCAAGCTGGCCTCCAGCTCAGTGTGCCTCAGCTTACCCACCTAACAGAGAGCTAATCAGCTCTGAGGAACCCGACCCTCTGCCCGAGGCCCAGCTCTCTGGACCTGGGCTTTAGAGGTAAAAGCAGACAGACACACTGGGCCAGCAGTTTCCCACCTGACCCCTCACCCACTAACAGATGGAGCTCAAGCAACTTCCTTCTCTCTGAGCCTCAGCTTACCTACCTGAAAAATGGGTGTATAGCATATATCAATGTCAGAAACAGAAGCAAGTGTCTAGCTTCTGAGGAGTTTCCGAACAGGGGTAGGGATGAGCAGTGATGACTGCTGTCCCCTTAACTCACCTGGCTTCTGCCCTGGTTACTGTATACTCAAACCAGAGCACATTGGGAATGAGGCTTGTGTCCCGGATGAGGAAAAACTCGGAGATGGGCCTGGAGAGACAGAGACCCAAAAGCCAGGGCCACAGTGAGGGTGTGAGCAGGCCACCAAGCCAGATGTCCCAACAGTCCTGGAGCCCCGACAGCTTTGTCCACAGCTCCACAAGACTCTGGCCGCCCTCTAAGTCTCTAAGTGCTGAGACAAGGACTGGCACTCTGGTTGCCGAACCTGAGAAACCCGTAAGCCCCTGGTGGAGGAGGGGTGTAGCCAGGAGGGTGGGTTCTAAGCCTTGTGCCACTAGAGGCCCAGACACTGGGCCATCCAGGATACAATACTCTCCACAGATGTAACTGAGGAGGGTGGGACACAGGCTATGAAGGGGAAGTGGTTACCAGGCTGCTATCCTGGGGAACAACGGGGTGAGGATCTCCTGGGTGATGACGAACCAGGCGATGGCCATGAGGCCTCCAGCAACACCCCCATAAAACACCTGGCTCCAGGTGTGGTACAGCAGGTAGACCCTGGGACAAAGCCAGAAAGGAAATTCATGAGAGCCAACCAGGTAAGGCCTACACAATACCCCACGCCTAATGTTTCTAACAGGTTCCTCAGGAGCCTGGGTATAGGTGTGAAGACACACACAGATAGAGTGGGCAAGTCCAGATGGCAGCAGGGTTGCAGAAACAAGTCCATCTCCACACCTGCCCCTTTCTGTCCAGCTCTTAAACCAGAACTTGTCCGCATAGCTCCCACTCCACTCCACTCCCCACCCCCAGAAAGCTGGGGACAAATGGCTAATGCATGACACTACTGTTAAGATCACTGCTTCTCTGCTACACTGGAAAGAGCAGCTGGAGCCCTGTCTGTTAAAATTAGAGACTGGGTTCTTTTCCCAGTCAAAACCTACAGCAAGTGTCTGGGCCCAGGTCCGCAGAGACTATTCAAAAGAGACTGAGACCTAATAGGACCCCAGGTGGGCAGGTTGCAGGGTGGGGCTCCTCCTCCCTCCATACCTGCTATAGGAGACTAGAAAGGCCGCGGTGAGGAGCCCTAGAGACAGCACATGCCTCCACAGCAAGTCCAGGAACCTGGCGTTATTTGTTTGGTGCATTCTGGGAAAAGAGGCACATCAGACAGCCTCAGCTTACAACCTGAGTCCAGGCCTCCCAACAGCCCCAGGTCCCATTCAAAAGCCTTAGTGAGGCAGTTCCCAGCAGGGCCTGGCTACCCGGCAGGGTGTGGGTGGGGTTCTCACCTTAAATACAAGAAAAGGAAGGAATAGACGGAGAAGAACCACATGAACTGGGAATGGCTGGAGGGCATCCCGTATTTAGTGCCCACTGCTGTGTGTGGGCCTGGGGGAGAAAAAGAACAGGGCATCATGGGAAGATACAGGCTTCCTCACAATGTCCAATGTGAAGCCTTGGGTCCTCAAAGTCTCAGCCCTACCTCCACAGGGCCGAGGCTCCTGGATGACGTGTTTGATCAGCCAGTTGACACCCTCATTCAGTGCCAGTCCCCCAAGGAATGAGATCTGCTGGGAAAGATGTGCATTAGCTGGGCCTCAGCACACCTGCTGGCCACCCTGTCCCTGAGAGGGCAGCCTCTCAATGGACAGCCCAGACCAAAAAGTGAAGGACCTGGACCCAGCCAGGGGACCCCTACAGGCTTTGCAGGGGAAGGCACTGTAGACCAAAAGATGGTTCTGATCAACGGACGGAGGATGGGGCCAAGCTCACCGTGTGTAGCTCCCGCTTGAATATGATGAGGGTCACAAAACCAACAATGACAAAAATAGGGCTGAGGCTCAGGTAGGCCAGGAGGTGGCCAGACAGATCACCTGTAGGGACAGAGGAACAGCATGAGACAAAAGGGGAGGTCCTAGAGCCCAGGGTCAGCCATAGTCATCCCAATCCCCCCCCTACAGTTGTAAGGGATCTATACACCATGAATTCCAAGAAGTTGTCTACAGAAGGAAGGAAGTCTCAGCATGGCTACGTGACTTGTTCAAGTCACACGATCAGAGAGACATGGCACCTGGATGGAGGCAAGTTTCTGGCCTGGTTAAGATATTATACCCATCACTCTGCCAGAGGGAGAACCTGAACCCCAAGGTCCGATCTGGCACGTGTCTGGGCTGCCCCCATGGGGCGGGGGCCTCCAGAGACACCTGTGCCCTTCCAGACACCAGATCCAGAGACACACTGGAGACCCCACGGAGCCATCTGAAAGTGGCCGCCCACAACAGTTAGCAGTTTCTCAACGCCTCTCCTGTCAGAGGCTGGAGGGACGCAGTGAGGACCACTGGCCTCTCTGAGAGGCCGAAGCAAGATTAGAGTCATGTCTTTGGACAGGAGAGGCCCTGTCCAAAGGCCACGCTTGCCAGTGGAACAAGGTGGCAGACGAAGAAGCTCTCTGAAGCTGGTGCTGTCACCCCTCCCTGTAGCAGCTGCAGCAGCTTGCAGGGACTTAGGCAAGTCTGCCTCCCTCAACCTCCCCTCTGTCCTGTGGGCACACCTTTCCCAGAACCATGCAGCAACGGTGTGAAAGGTCTGGCAAAAGTCTCTGGCACACAGACCACTTACAGTGCTGATCACAGAGGCTGGGTGAACCCAGTATGGGAAATGGTCCACACCAGCAGTCTGGTTCTACACAAACAGGCATATGCCCACAGAGGGCAGGAAGCAGAGTCCAGAGTCACATATACCTCATCTGGCCCTACCAGGAAAGACTGACTTAGAGTTGGCCAGAAACCTTGGTTCTGATACTCCCACATCCCTCTGAGGAACTCTGAGTGAGTTCCCTCCCTTCTCTGAGCCAAGGCTTCCCATCTCTGAGATCCTGACTCTGTCACAGCTCAACTGATAACTTCTGGGCTAAGAGACCAGGGCACATCGAGGGTCCCTGAACCTCTGACCAGTTCCTCAGGTTGTCTTATAGCATGCAAGACCCTCAAGTTTTCCTGAGGCCAGGGACTCTGGCCTCGGCCCTTTTTAATACACACATCTCCCCTGCCCTTGGGATGTTTCCTTAAGCCCTGCTTACCAGGTTCTGTGCAGACCTGGCCCACTTCTCTCCCACCCTCTGCTCCAGTTGCAGGGACATTACTCTAGCTCCCTGAACACACTGTGCTGTCCTACTTCTAGACCCATGCACACGTGGCTTCCCCCACCTAGGATGCTGCCTAGGTGAACTCAAAGAACAAAAGCTAAGAGCCAGTTACAAATCACACGGATGAGAGCCCACAGGCCTAAAACTCTGAGCCTGACTAATGGAGCTGTGTGACTGGGACACGGTTTGTGACCCACTGGTTAGCGTAAGTAGCTGTGTGGGACCTCTCTTTGCCCTCTGTACTTTAGGTCCCACAAGGATACCCTACTGTCTGAGTGTAGTAATGTATGACACGCCACAGGACTCAGACGTGAAAGAAGCATGTTCAGTGTAGTGAGTGACATGAGGGAGGGGCTTAGAGGGGGTACCTTGACATGTCCTCAGGCTCAACCAGGTCCTGTGTCATGGTGTTCATAGGTGCAGGGGCATTCTCACCACGAGCCCTCCAAGAAGCTACTCTGAAGCCAGGGAGGGAAAGTCAAGTCTCTCCCCTTTTCCAGGCCTGGTTTCCCTCCTCTGGAGCAGAGTTTCCACAGAGCAAGAGTACAGGGACTTCATCACTCCAAACACTGAGCTAGCCCAGGGCCTAGCAATTGGGAGATGCTAGGGGAATGCAGAATCGATGGATGGATGGATGGATGGATGGATGGATGGATGGATGGGTAAGTAGATGGATAGTGAACAGGCACTTTGACAGGGCCCAACCCTGGGCAGGACTGCCACACCTTAAGTATAACCCAGAACATTCAGAGCCAAAGTTCTCCTGGCCTGTGGCCCTGTGTTCTCAGCAGACTCAAGCTCTGAGGTCTCTACCCAGGAGAACAGGCCCTTCCTGGACAACCAGAGGCCAGCAAGGGGCCCCTGGCTGCTCGGCAACGAGCATTTATCCAGGGAGGGTGCTGGCAAACTAGAGACAAACTATAGGTATTTACTGGGTGTCTACTGTGGGCCAGGCTCTGTGCCCAGCACCTCTCAGGCCTGTGGTCATTTGAGTCACACACCATTAACAGAAAGGAGACACTGTACTTGGAGCCACTTAAGATGAAGTGACTGGAGGGGTGGTGCCTACCCTGGAGCCCGGAAACGTCTCACCCCAAGGCCTAAGCTCCAATCCACTTTACGGAGCCCCGAGCCGGAACTTCAGAACCGTGGCTAATGGACCTTCCCACCAGGGAGGCGGGCACTCCCAGAGGCGTGTCAGATGGAAGCTCTTACAAGTCAAGCTCCCGGGGGCTGCATGCCCCCTTGGCGGCTGGCCTCTGCCGCGCTGCTCAGGGCGTGGCGCCGCAAATTCTCCCAAACCTGGCCTGGGCTTGCACACTCCCTGCAACTGGGAGCTTTCTCCAGCGAGCAGCCCGCAGCACAGTGAAGGAAATTGGCACTCCCTGCACGCCCGAGCAGGAGAGCGGCCTCTCTGGCTCAGGGGAGGGCGGGGCACAAGGGACAAAGTCCAGGCCCAGATCCGCGCCCGCGCTAGCCGACCCCCGGCCCAGGACAGCCCACCAGTACCCCGGGACCCCGGAGAGCGACTCGGCCGCGCAGCCGCAGAGCGTACGAGCGAGCTGCTCACAATTTCTCCCAGCTCATCGCCGCTTCACTGCGCCTGCGCGGCGCGCGCGCCGGCCGAGCCCCTCCAAGGCTCGCTGTTTGACAGTTCCCACCGCGGTTCCACGGCGCCCCTAAGACGGCCCGCGAGGCCACGAACGCCCGAAGCTGAGACGCCCGCTCCGGGAGGACGTCCTCGGAGCCGGGGCAAGCTCTTACCTGCAGGGTATTCGACGTGGGTGAGGGTCACTGGCCGCCATGAAGCGGGGAGCGAGCACTGTCCGTCCGCTGCCATCTTACCCGGAGACCGGGCTTCGCCCAGCAGCCAATGGGGAACAAGGGGGGCGGTGGTCCTGACCTATCACGCCGGGTAGACGCCACGCACCCAATCCGAGGCCGATTGCAGGTAGTGGCGCAGCCATTCAGTGTGCAGGCCGTGAGGCTGGCCCGTGCGGCGAATCAGAGAGCGGGGACCCTCTCAGCTTTGCCAATGCCCAATCCTGTGCGAGCTCAGGTAGTTGTCTAGCCAATCAAGAGAATGGATGGCTCCGGCGCACGACAGAGAGCTGAACAGCCAATCAAAAGGTAAGCTTGGCTCGGAGTGTGGGAAGGGCGAGCCAATCAGGCGCTATCTCGGGGGGCGTGTTGTACTTTGGTGGGAGCTTTGGTTCGGCTAGCACCTGCGTCCAGAGTTAAGGCTCCTGAGAACCCAGAGCGCAGTGGAGAGGGATCCTCAGCACCACCGGGTCTCAACCGACCCATTTTGAAAACAAAACGTTGTACCTCACTATGAAACCCAGGCTTGCCTTAGCATCATTTTGCCTTGTCCTGCAGGTTCTGCCTCGTCCTGCAGGTTCTGGCTTCCCATCCATAAATGTAAACTGAGGTCAAAGACCTAGAGCAATTTTTTTCTGCCCTTTACCGACAGATAAGAGGTGCAGTTCCGCAAAGGACCCTTTTTGTTAAAAGATTATTGGTCCTAATTTCTGGGATGTAGCACATGTTTTAGGTATCTTAGATGGAATGCTACAGTTTTGTCAATCACACTACGTAGTGAGGCCACTTGAGAGCATTTTCAGTGTAGTCCAAATGTTCCGTCTGCCCTTCTTTTTTTCCCAAAACATTCTTGAGGAAACAGCCACACCTCCTACCCACGTCCCTTTTCTGAACCCGCGCTCTCCAGACAGACCTACTTACAGTCTAGGCCAGATTCTAATTCCTCTAATTCCGCTGCTAGGAATGGGCACACACACTCCTGCCCCATTTGCCTGGCCTAGTCTGGCTTATGTGTCAGTTCATACCTTCAGGTTCTCAAGACTAAGACAAGGGCCTCCACAGAAGCAGGGGAATCTGTGAGTTGGATGAAAGGGGGTAGGACAGCTCCAGTGGTCTTCCACAACTGCACCTCCTTTGCCTACCTCATCTCTGGCTACACTGGATTGTAATTCTTTCCTTGTCTGTCTTTGCCAGCATGCAACGGTTCTCTGACCTCACTAAGCACCAGAGCATGTGCAGTTTAAAAAAAAAAGGAGGTCCTGAGCCCGGATCTGCCTGGGGCCTGGGGGGGACCCAGTAGGTCTGGGTTGGAGCTTTGACCTCCATATTCTGTGTTCTGAAGTCACTGGCTAGAGTGGCTTAGTCTGGCAGCCTGCAGAAGTAGGCTGGGGACATGCTGGGGACTCAGAATTCAGCTGTGGGTCAGGAAGCCCCCTGTCCCCAGCTGGGCTCAGCTTCTCTTCCATCTCCCAGCCAGCCTGAACTTGTCTAGGCCAGCCAGCCTCACCTCCCGGTCACCTGCCCTTAGCTCCCTCTCAGGCAATGTCATTATTAGCCTCTGAAAGAAAGAAGTGTGAAAAGTGGTCATGGCGTCCTAGAATAGTTCTCTGAGGTGGCGCCCAGGGAAGATCAGGCTGCCCTGCCCTTTCTCAGAGTCCCTGACGCACAGCGGGAGAGCATCCCTGAGGAAGTGACAAGGTGAAGAGCTGAAAATGTGTGGCAGTTACTGGGGTGAATCTCCAGCTGGGAGAAGAGCTGGACTTCTGGTGTCCCAGCATGGCTGGATGCGGGCTGGAGAGATGGCTCAGTGGTTAAGAGCACGAGCGGGGTTGGGGATTTAGCTCAGTGGTAGCTTGCCTAGGAAGCGCAAGGCCCTGGGTTCGGTCCCCAGCTCCAAAAAAAAAAAGAAAAAAAAAAAAAAAAAAAGCACTGAACTGCTCTTCCAGAGGTCCTGAGTTCAAATCCCAGCAACCATATGATGGCTCACAACCACCTGTAATGGGATCTGATGTCCTCTTCTGGTATGTCTGAGAGAACACATCTTTTTTTTTTTTCCCGGAGCTGGGGACTGAACCCAGGGCCTTGCGCTTGCTAGGCAAGCACTCTACAACTGAGCTAAATCCCCAACCCTTCTGGTATGTCTGAAGACAGTGACAGTATATTTATATATAATAAATAAAATCTTAAAAAAAAAAAAAAAGAATTCCAGGATGCTAGGGGGAGTGGGTGGGGTTGGGCCACCCGGGCTCTGAGGGAATGAATAGCCAGCTGGTGGTGAGGATAGGGAAAGCTCTGAGGATAAGTAAGTAATGTGGGAATCGTTTATTTTTGTTTGTTTTTTTTTGAGGCAGGGTCTCACTGTGTGACTTTGACTGGCCTGGGACTCATTATGTAGATGTTTTGCAGGCTGATCTGGAACTTACTGAAATCTGGCTGCCTCTGCCTCCCAAGTGCTAAGACTAAAGATGTGGATTGCCACACCCACTTATCTTTGCGATCTTTTTAAGATTTATTTATTATTTATATGAGTACACTGTAGCTGTCTTCAAACACATCAGAAGAGGGTATCAGATCCCATTACAGATGGTCGTGAGCCACCATGTGGTTGCTGGAATTTGAACTCAGGACCTCTGGAAAAGCAATTGGTGCTCTTAACCACTGAGCCATCTCTCCAGTCCACTATTTTTTAATTATATAAAACATTTAAAATCCGAGGCAATCTGTAGCCGGGTTAGTTTTGGGGAGCACGGGTGCTGACGCCAGAGCCGAGCGCCTGTCGCCATGCCTCAGAAAATTGAGGAAATCAAGGACTTTCTACTCACAGCCCGGCGGAAGGATGCCAAATCTGTCAAGATCAAGAAAAACAAGGATAATGTAAAGTTCAAGGTCCGCTGTAGCAGGTACCTCTACGCCCTGGTTATCACAGACAAGGAGAAGGCGGAGAAGCTGAAGCAGTCCCTGCCCCCAGGTTTGGCAGTGAAGGAGCTGAAATGAACCGGACCTCTGCATGTGACTATTAAAAACCCTGCAAAGTCAAAAAAAAAAAAAAAAAAAAAAACATTTAGCTGGGTGGACACCCTAAAATTGTAGCGTCTGGGAGACAAAGGTAGGAGAATGGAATTCCAGGTTTAAAAAGGTGTGTGGTGTGTGTGTGTGTGTGTGTGTGTGTGTGTGTGTGTGTGTGTGTGTGTGTAACATGCCTATAATTCCAGAACCTGGGAAAGGCAGGAAGATCAGAAGTTCAAGGTAGTCCTCGGGTCACATAGTGAGGTCTTGGCTAGTCTAAGCATACCTGAGAATCTGCCTCAAAAATAGAAGGAGAAAGAAAACTAAAAACCAAAGTGTGTATGTGTGTGTGTGTGTGTGTGTGTGTGAGAGAGAGAGAGAGAGAGAGAGAGAGAGAGAGAATGAATGAATGAATGAATGAATGAGTATGTGTGTTTGGGAAGCTGAGGCAAAAAGATCCAGAGTTCAAAGTCATTTATTATATGTTTATATATGACATTCTTATAGAAAGTTCCATGGGGTTGGGGATTTAGCTCAGTGGTAGAGCGCTTGCCTAGGAAGCACAAGGCCCTGGGTTTTGTCCCCAGCCCCGAAAAAAAAAAAAACAAAAAAAAAAAAAAAAAAAAAAAAAAGAAAGTTCCAGAAGTCATATGGATATAGATCAGTGTGTTTCAGAAGTTAGGCATTTTTTTTTTTTTTTTTTTTGGTTTTTTTTCGAGCTGGGGACCAACCAGGCCTTGTGCTTCCTAGGTAAGCGCTCTACCGCTGAGCTAAATCCCCAGCCCCCAGAAGTTAGGCATTCTTATGTCAGAATCCTGATAAGGAACAACTGATGGGCCTGAGCAGTCACCCTAGGTGACACCTAAAGCCGTCTATCAGGTGTCTGGGTTTGCCCTTGCTGTAATGTACATGAAGTTTCTCATGCTTGGCACTGACTGTGGGAGCTGTCCATGCTGCAGCCTATAGCTGACCTTGCTGTGAATGCCCAGTGGTATGAACTTCTGCTTTAATTCTCATTTGACTCCTTGGGACCAGGGGCAGCTATTTCAGGTACAGGCTGAGTTACTGTTCCCACGTGGGTCAAGAGAGACCAAGTAAATCCCTGGGTACATGTTTCAGTGTACCTGAGTGTGTTGCTGATGGAGGTGCACCCAGGAGACATTGCAGGGTCCCCGACATGGCAGAGGTGACATGGTGAGACCAGCTGTGTGGATGAGAGGCTCGCTATCCTCCCTCAGAGTAGAGTTAGATCGGTGTGATATGATGTCCTGACTGTCCCTTAGGATGTTCCTCTTTAGTCCCTTGTGCCATTACAGTACTCCTAGGAGACAACACTTGTTTTGTTCATTCTTATTTTATGTGTGTGGTGTTTTGCCTGTATGCATATGTACAATGTGGATGCAGTGCCTGTGGAGGCCAGAAGAGGGCATCAGATTTCTCTGGGCAGTATCAGGGGAGAGTTGGAGTTTGACTCTGAGCATGCACCCCACCACACTAGTTTGTGCACAAAGACAGCAGAGGAAAACATCTTCTGTGTCCTTGCCTCCTAAGAGGTGGCTGCCCTCAACAGTGACAGGACATTAAGAACCCCGCCCCACACACACACCATCCTCTGCACACACACACACACCCCAATGAAGAGAGAATGCAATCGGCCTGGGTGCTGCCCTGGCCCTCGAGGAATTTCTATTCCCTGGTGGTTGTGGAATTCCAAGGTTCCAGAGATGACAAAGACTGCTGTGTGCGGTGATGTACAGGAGGAAAGGCACGGTAAATTCAAGGCTGGTAAGAAGCACACAGCAAGACTCTGTCTCAAAAAACCAAAACCAGGGCCTGGAGAGATGGCTCTGGGGTTATGAGTACGCACCGCTCTTCCAGAGGAAACGTCCGTTAAGAAAATGCCTCCATAAAATTGGGCTATAGGCAAGCCTGTAAGGCAGTTTCTTAATTAGCGATTGATAGGGGAGGGCACAGCCCATTGTGGGTGGTGCCATCCTTGGGCTGGTGGACCTGGGTTCTGTAAGGAAGCAGACTGAGCAGGTCATGGGGAGCAAAGCCAGTAGGCAGCACCCTCCATAACTTCTGCCTCCAGGTTCCTGCCCTGCTTAAGTTCCTGTTCTGACTTCTTTCAATGATGAACAATGACGTATAAGCCAAATAAACCCTTTCCTTCCCAAGTTGCTGTGGTCATGGTGGTTTCATCATAGTCATAGTAACCCTCAGACAGACAGACAGACAGACACACACTTCAAAAAAAAAATTAAAACCCAGGGCTGGGGATTTAGCTCAGTGGTAGAGCGCTTACCTAGGAAGCGCAAGGCCCTGGGTTCGGTCCCCAGCTCCGAAAAAAAGAACAAAAAAAAAAAAAAATTAAAACCCAACAAAATCAGGGAAGTGGGTGTGGCTCAGCTGGCAGACACTTAGCATAGGTAAGACCTGGATTGGTGCTGAGGTGCAAATGAACTACTCGCCCATTTTTCTAGTAGAATGAGCACTGACTCAAAGACCACATAGGACCCAATTCACAGAAAAGGGCCTGAAAAAGTAAGAAGGGGAGAAAGCTGGCAGCGGCTTGAAGAGCCCAAAAGAGAGAGAGAAATGGTCTAGAAGTATATTGTAGCTGCACATTACTCAAAACCCTTAAGGAATGAATTTATGGGGCACATAGTACACCTCACCAAGGCTGCTAAGACACACCACTTGTCTTGTTTGAAGCCTATTTCCCAGCACTGGAGTGACATCCGCCATTCCTTACACCTGCCAAGTTGGTGAAGAGGGCTCAAGCATGCACCCTTTCTCCTTCCTGTTTAACGTCTGAGGTGCCCCAGCTTGCCTCATCCTTGCTATGGAGCTCTGAAGACCGTCTTGTCCTTCTGCTCCTGCTTCCACCTCTCCAGCGCTGCCGTCACAGGTGTGACCACCATACCTAGCTTAGATGGTGCCACAAAGACTGAACCCAGGCTCCCTGCACGCCAGGCAAGGACTTACCAATGGAGCCACCTTCTCTGTCCTGTGTTTCTCCATCTTGAGAAAGAGTCTCATGTAGCCAGACTGACTAGCCTAGGATTATATAGTAGCCAAGATGGCCCTGTCCTATCTCAGTAGAGATAGGACTTCAAGTGTGTGCCACTTGGCCTGTCCCTTTGTTTTTTGAGACAGGGTCTCGTGATGTTCATGCTGGGTTTGAACTCTAACCCTATAACCAGAGATGGCTCTGCTGTTTGGCTCTTCATGCCTATCTCCCTCCCCAAGATGACAAACTGTGTCGCCATGCCCACATCATTTTCCAGAAGGATTGGAGTTAAGTCCTGTGGGAATTCCTGTGCACACAGGACAAAGCTGCCATTTTATGTGCCAGCTTGGATGTGGGTCCACGCACCAGAAAGCTGCACTAGAGATCTGCTTGCTGAAGTGCTTATGAAAGAGGTTCACACCTGAGGCTTGCTCTAAATACTCTGCAAACATATAAAACAAACATGGCAGAACGTTAACTGCCAACTAAAGGAATTGTTTTTGCTGCTTGTTTTGATTTTGAACAGTGTGGTGCTGGGGAACTGAACTTGGGCTTTGTGAATGCTGGGTAAGTGCTCTGCCACAGATACACTTTTCACTAGAATAAGGATTGTGGTAGGCTGAATGTGGTGACTCAAGACTTTAATCCCAGCACTAGGATGCAGAGCCAAGTAGAACTCTGTGGGTTCAAGATCAGCCTGGTCTACATATAAGAACCTGGACATTCAGGGCTACATTGAAAGAAAAAGAAGGGGCTGGGGATTTAGCTCAGCGGTAGAGCGCTTACCTAGGGAAGCGCAAGGCCCTGGGTTCGGTCCCAGCTCGAAAAAAAAAAAAAAAAAAAAAAAAAAAAAGAAAGAAAGAAAAAAGAAATCCCAGACCTATATATCTGTACTTTCTACAAAGGTCAATGTTGGATGTCTTTCTTAACTACTCTCCACTCATGTTTTAAGGCAGGATCTCTCACTTGGCCCAGACTATGATTTAGCAACTACCTGGCCTTCATGGCCACGGGGAGCAAGCCGGTATACAGCTTCTGCCCATAGCTTCTTCATCAGCTCCTACTTCCAGACTCCTGCCCTCACTTCTTTTGATAAACTGTGATGTGGAACTGTGAAATAAATCCTTTCCTGCCCACGCTGCCATTGGTCACGGTTGTTTCATCACAGCAGCAGTAGCCCTAAGGCAGATGCCCGTGAAGACGCAGGCTGCTCCTGACCCGTTCCTCCTGGGGCCTCTACCCACTGCAAAGCGCAGGTGTCCAGCCTTTGGCTCAGCACCGCCCCCCACCTCTACCCCAGCAAGACACAGAGAAGAGTCACTTCGATCCTTTATCTGATTCACAGGCCTTGCTCTCACACTCTATTGCTGGTTGAGTGTAGAGGGTGGGGCATGGACACACAAACAGGACAAAATAAAAATGCCACAGCTGTATGGTTCAGGAGCAAACCAGAGTGGGCCTTGGCCCAAGGTTACATTCACAGCTCAAGGTAAGTGCAAAAGAATGGAATGTCAGGACAGTGCGTGAGGGCTGCTCCCTTCTGAGCGCAGGCCTCAGAGAGGACCCAGAGCCATGGCTACCCTCTCTTCAGTGCATCCTGCTGACCCCAGGGAACCCTTGTCCCTTCCAGGGAGAGGAACTTTGTTCCAGGAGCCAGTGCTCCACTGCAGACCAGGAGTCTTCTCCTGCATGCCACAACTGGGAGGGATGGAACAGCCAAATAAAGTATTAAGGCAATAAATAAAATCTTCCCAGCTCAGGCAAAAGGAAGGCCGCCAGAACCCCGTGACAAATGCCAAGGGCTGCTGCAGGACCCTGGGTGGCAGCTGCCCCAAAACACATGTGCATGGAGTTGAAGGCAAAGTGCTGAGTCCAGCTTGTCGGGGGTGGGGTGGGGTGGGGTGGGGTGGGAAGGAACTGCCCTGCTATGCGGCCTCTGTCCACCCTGCCATGGTTCCTAGGTCCTCACTTTGGAGCAGCAGATGGCAACACAGGAGATGGGCCTTTGTGAGCTCGGGCTGGAATCCTCAGCTGGAGTCTAGCACTGCCCAGGAAGGAGCTCCAGGCTCACCAGGGCATGGGAAGGGCCAGCCCTGCCTCCTCCTCCCTCTTTGGTGGTGGCAGAAGTGGGGAAACTTGAGTCTTTGGCAGGGCGTGGGAATATGAGGACAGCGTCCTGGGTTTGTGAAGGACGAGTCCCTGCTTGAGCACACATGGGGTGAGCCCCCTCTGGATGGCCCAGATGGGGCTTCCATCCTGGCCAGAAGCCCAGGTGCTGGGGTGTGTAGCTATACATGGCTCCTATTGCAGAACCCTGTGCCAGTCACCACATAGCCCTGTGCGCTCTATCCCTTACCTATCACCTCCTTGCCCTCCGCCAGCGGCAGAGGAGATGAGGGTTCTGTGGTCCATGCTCAAAGCCATTCTCCACCACCTTTCTCTCTTGCTGCTTGCCCTTGGTCAGACCCTGCTGCTGACTCTGGCCTGCCTCTACTGCTCAGGGAACCCCAAGGGCAGCTGCTATCCAGTGCTCCTAGTGGTTCCTCTTCATGGAAATCTGTCCTCTGGGTGTTGGGATTCCCAGATGAGGAAGTAGAGCAAGCTCAGGGGCAATGGCCCTTGGCCACCCTGGCCCTTGGATGCCACTCCAAAGGAAGGGAGGGGCAGCTTTCTCTCTCCCAGCAATCACCCTTGTGACTGAGGCCCGGCCACCTCTCTCCTCCAGCCTGCACCCTACTATTGCAGCTCATCCAGGGGCCCATTCTCTCGAGGCAGTGGCCCATTCATCCCAGTGCTACTAGCCACTGGTGCCCCCAGGTAGCCCAACAGAATCTCGCTGCGGCGCCGGGACAGCTGTAGGATGTCTTCTGCTAGGGCTGGCACAGAAGTGTAGCGCACGTTGTCCAGGTCGAACATGTCCCTCAGGTATTGCACAATCTGGTGCTGGGGGTAGGAGATTGGTGTTGGAACTGGGTCCTGGGACATTTTCTACATTCTACAAAGTCTCTTTCTCAGTGACCAAGCCCCAGCCCATTCTCCCAGCCTTAGGCAACTGCCTTCCTGGGGCTCCTCCTCTAGGGTTCACCTAGAACAGCCCAGGCCCCCACCCCTCTTCTGGTGTCTGTAGGAGCAGGAAAGCAGGAGTGCTGGCCATATACCTTGAAGAAAGCACAGACTTCTGAGAGCTGAGGCTTGGGTCCGAGGAAGCCAAAGGCCAGCACAGGGCTAACATGCTCCGATACGGAGTAGAAATGAGAGATGAAGCCATCAGGCACCTGTGGGGAGGGCAGGGCTGAGGAGCAGGCTGGGCTGGGGAGCAGGGCTTACCCAAAGGTCACTAAGTCCTGGCTAGAGCAAGGGGTGGGCTTGTACAGCCCTGATCTCTCACTTCTACAGAAAGGGCTAGAAGACTGCTCTGAGAGCTGCCCCTCGCAGGCCTTATGGGCAGAGCCAACTCACAGCACTGGTCACAGCAGTCGAGCCTGGCAGCCATGGGGAGTAATGGCTCCCAGCTACTCCATCCATGGTGCAGGTACCAGTGGCCTACTGGGAAGGAGAAGAGCTCTGCCCGCTACCTGACTGCTGTGGCCACTGCCCTCCTTCCCCCTCTCCCAGGGTGTGCATCCTCTGCTGAGTCCTGGGACATGATGGTTGCTCCTCCCTGAGGATCCCTGGGACACCTGGCCAAGTGGGGTGCAGTGTGGGATATGGGGACCTTGATGCTTTGCTGCACCTAGCCCCTCTCCCATTCAGTCCAAATGGCTAAGGGAGTTCTGGCGACTCAGTCCTAAGAAGCCTAGCCACTCACTCACCATCAGAAGCCTCCTCTTGGCTTTCAGGACAGACCAGCACGCGGTGGCCAGGGCCTAAAACACAGGTAAGACCCCATCAAGGATAAACCCAGAGCCCCAGCCTTGGCCCAGGATGAGCTCTGCCCATAGCCCACCCACACCTAACTGTGCCTTTTCTTTACCCTGTATCTGGCAACAGATGCCTAATTGTTTGTTTGTTTGTTTTTCAAGACAGGGTTTCTCTGTGTAGCCCTGGCTATCCTGAAACTCACTCTAGACCAGGCTGGCCTTGAATTCAGAGAGCTCTGCCTGCCTCTGTCACCAGAGTGCTGAGACTAAAGTGTGCACCAGCACCAGGCCAGATGCCCACTTCTTTACTTCATATACGTGTGCGCTGTATCAGTTTGTGCACTGCGTGTCTGCAGGAGTCGACAGGAGATGGACACCGAATCCCCTGGAGCTGGACTCACAGGTGTCTGTGAACTATGTAGCATTAGGAGCCAAGCCCGGGTCCTAATGAGCAGTGAGCACTGTACTGCAAGCCCTCCTTGGCCCTATACACACCTATTCTTGAAACCAGGCTCTAACTCTTACTGCTTCAGAACTTCATTTAGATGTGGAAGCTTCCCAAGCCTCAGTTTCCTCCTCTGTAAAATGGTCATGACACAGCACCCCAACCCCTCACCTGGTGGTTGCAGGAGCCACCATGAGCATCTATAAATGGCCTTGTTGGAGAAGAGTCATGGGCAGCAGAACCACCATATTACTGGTAGCCTTGGGTTTTGTTGTCATTGTTGGGGGTGAGTGGACGGAGGGTCTCCTCTAGTTTTTAACGTGTCTGCAATGGGATGCATGACTCACAGTGAACTATGTAGCAGTTAGTGTCCCCAGCCAGCAAGCCCTCCTTGGGGGCTCTGCCTCTTACTGCTTCAGAACTTCCATTTGTGTGGATTTAGGACAACTGTAAAATGAGGACAACACAGAGCACCATGGCATCTATAAATGGCCTTGTGCAGACTGCAGGAACTGGGCTTGGGTTTTGTTGTCATTGTTGGGGGAGTGGAGGGCCTAACTTAATGGGGATGCATGTCTGGAGACAGCCCCACATCTCAGTGGGCAGGGGGACTGGAGACAGCCCACATCTCAGTGGGCAGGGACTGATAAGTGAACTCTGGGAATACATAAGAGGACACTGAGAGGACAGTGCCGAAGGTCACAGGGCACACACACATGGGAAAGGGATGGGCACCCACTGTTTCCTTGAAGCTATCAGACAGCCAACGGTTCCGCAGGACAGCAAGCACCGAAGATGGAGGGTTCTCTAGGTCCTCGAAGGCATCCATGAGGATGAAGTCCAACACGATGTCGAAGAAGCTCATGCATGCCACCTTTAGAGAAGAGGGGGCATTAGAGCTCCTGTGCCGAGGCCAATGGGGGCCTGTGTGCGACACCTGGGGAAATGGCTGGAAGCCAGGCTCGGCGCAGTGATGCGCCATCTCAGCTGCTTAGCACCGATGCAAAGCTGGGCGCAAGCTCCCGACATCATCATCTGAGCTCTGAAGAAGCCAGGAGCCCAGCACGAGCAGACTCACCCCTCTGCCCTCCAGCTCCAACCGGGTGGTAGCCCAGGTCTCAGGCCGCAGGGCGTAGTTCAACATCTCCTCGTAGCTCTCCAGGAAGCCCTTGGGACTCTGTGAGAAGCACAGCCAGTTCTGGTTGTGGGAGAAGCCCTGTGACCCAGTTGGATAAGATTCACAGGCAGGCTGGGCTGTGGATAAGAATGTGCCAAGCAGGGCTGGGGCTTTGCCCCAAAGAGGCAACAAGGAGGTGTCTTTTTTTGCTCGAACGTTCCAGAGAACCAGGGTGTGTCTGGGGCAAAATCTGCACCAGGGCCCCCAGCTATGTCTCAGTTTGGCTCATGACTGCACACTTATCGCCTTGTGGGAGCCAGGCACCGCCCTACTACATGCTCTCTCCTTGGCGATGTCCAGGAAAAGGTGTAGTTCCAAGGAGTGAGACTGGGAGGCGCTGACTGCACATCTGCCTACCACTGGCTCCTGGCACATAAGCACTTCAGAAGCAATGGAGGGAACTCGGGCAGGGGCAGGGGCAGGGGCAGGGGGCAGGGGGCAGAGGAGGGACAGGGGCAGGAGCAGGGGCAGGGGCAGGGGCAGGGGCAGGGGCAGGGGCAGGGTTCAGTCGCATGAGCTTGCCTAACATGGAGTGTGACTGACACAGGACACACAAGGCGTGGCTAAAGGCTGCATGGTTACAAAATGGCCCTGATGCTACAACCGCAGACCCTGCACATCTGCTACCTGGCCAAGGTCTTCGGGGATCTGCCCAGGGAACCCAGACATCGCTACATGAGTGCCACTGTCATGGGGCTCAGCAGCTGCCCGTGGGCCTCTTCCACTTTGTAAAACAACAGAGCTGAACGCTGACTGGGACAGGGCAGCAGAGACCTGCTCGGCATGGCCAGGCCACCTCACTTCAATTACCCCCCTGTTCCTGGGGGCCAAGGAGAGAAACAGACTGCAGTGGAGCAGTGGCTGCAGGGACGTGAAGGAGCGCCTGGAGCTCACTCTGGGGAACTGGGCAGTCACCTGGCAAAGGTGAATGCAGCACTTGACAGGGCTGACACTCCTGGCATCATGGCCATCAATCACTGCTGGGTGAGGACGACAAGGACACTAAAGAAGCTGGTCATGGCTACACGAGCTTTTCATCCCATCCCTCGGGAGGCAGATTCAGGAGGTTCAGATGTCAAGGTCATCTCAGCCACACAGCTGGCCTGGGTTACACAAGACCTCTCAAGAGATTGTTCTAATGCAGTAAAAAAGCACGAGTGGGCGATAAATATGAAACCTTATGCAGCAGCTGGACAGATGGCTCAGCGGTTAAGAGCACTGACTGCTCTTCCAGAGGTCCTGAGTTCAAATCCCAGCAACCACATGGTGGCTCACAACCATCTGTAATGGGATCTGATGCCCTCTTCTGGTGTGTCTGAAGACAGCATCAGTGTACTCATATATAATAAATAAAATCTTTAAAAACAAAAAAACAACTTATGCAACCTCTTCCACACACAAAGAGCCAGGGAGCAATGAACAGTGACAAAGGTCAGGATTACAAAAACCCAGTACGAGCCAAGACATGAGGACAAACTCTTACGCTGCCAACAAGGACCTAAGGTGAAGCTCCCACAGAACATCCGCCTGCCGGGGCCTGAGACAGATCCTCAGAGGTCCCAGACGCCCACCAGGAGACAGGACACACCACAGCCTGTCCCCAAGATGGAGCACTTTGCCTTAAGTACCAAGCTGGGGAGGGAAGGTGGCTGTGCTACCCTGTGACACCACTGAGCAGGGACTGCAAGCTGTGGACACAGCACAGGTTGTGAGGTGGACAAGACACCATGGTCAGAGTCCACGGAGCAGGGCACTTGGGACTCCAGCGAAGGTTGGCCGTGGACAGACACAGGGGACCCCTCTGCAGCTTGTACTTGTTTGTTTTGTTTTTCAAGACAGGGTTTCTCTGTGTAGCTCTGGCTGTCCTCAAACGCTGTGTAGATCAGGCTGGCCTTGACCTCACAAGTCTGCCTGCCTCCCCGAGTGCTTGTGGCTTGCGTTCACTACTGGCCAGTTTTACAAAGCTGTGCTGTTGGAATCACCAAGTAAGAAAGAGTTCGTGTCTCTAGTTTTCCACGTTGGAACAGGAGTGGGGGGACCCACAACCCTTTTCCTGCACCCCATGGCTATAGGAAGATGCCAGGACTCCTGCACTTGGTTTTAAAGTGTTTGTACGTGTGTGCAGGCCAGAGAGAAATTCAGAAGACACTCCTCAGACAGGGTCTCTCACTGGGGCTGGGCTCACCCATCGGACTGACAGGCCATGGATCTGACATTTCCTCTGCAGCATTAGGAGTGCAACAAACTCTAGCACACACAGTGCCTTCATACACGGGTTCTAACCTCGGGTCCTCACACTGACGCAGACAGCACCTGACAAGCTGAGTCATCTTCGCAGCCCAGGCACTGTCTGCGTTATCACTGTGTTGGCCAGCACAGCACGACTGTGGACACGTCTCCACCACACTGCTATGGAGGTGCTCTGCAGGCCTCCATCTCTCTTTTCGCCATGAGTCTGGGGGATCTAATTCAGGTCACCAGTCTGCAGAATGAGTGGTTTGATCCACTGAGCTGCCTCTTAGGCCCAAGATTTTTGTGTTAAAGACCCAGTCAACATTCAAAACAAAACAAGACAAAAACCCAGCCTGAAATAAGGTTCTGGAGGGAAATCTGAAACAACAGGCCCACCCCAGCTACCTTCTCAGCCTTGGTCATTAGGCCTGTCACCATCTGCCGGCCGACCTCCCCGAAGAACACCTGGTTGTTCCTTTCTTCTAGAAGCCCCTGAAGAAAGAAAGGGGAGAGTGGTAGCCTCCCAGAGCCAGTGGAGAGGGCAGTCATGGCTGGGCACAGGGTGGCCCCGTATGGGGCAGGCCCAGCACCCTCCCCCAGTGGCTCCTGCACCATACCCACCTCAAAAGCCTGCCGTACACAATGCAGCTTGGCCAGGAAATCTTGGTCACTGTAGCAGCCTAGCAGCTCTGTCCTGAGGAAAAGGATAGATAGTGTCACACCACCTGGCAAAGACCCAGTGCCTTTGGTGAGAAGGAGAGGACAAGGGTGGAACCTGGCCCTGCCTCATCCTAGCAGTGTGACTTCAGGCTCATGCTAGCCTCCCTCTATCCTTCGATCTCCCCCCAGCCAAAGGCAGAGGGAGGCTGGCTGGCTGTTCTCTGGGGCCACAGTGCTCCCTCTGGACCTGGATACAGGTGGCAGTCATGGCTATGGTACCTGGGCTGACCTCAGCCTCCTTTGGTCACATCCACCGTCACTGTGCACCTCTGGCCCTCCTCCCTGGGGCCGGAGCCCACCCGCAGCCCCACGAGCTCTCACCTGAGTGTTCGACAAGGTACTTTCCCCTCCTTCACCAGCTGCAGAGCCTCCTCGTAGGCAGCAGCGGGCCTGGAGAGAGGAAGCGGGTACTCTCCGATCTGCAGGGACTCGAAGAGCTGGGAAAGGGCAAAGGAGGCCGTGAGCATCACTCTATGGGGGCCACAGCCCTGGGTCCAGCAATGGGGACCACCCTAGGGGCCTGCCTTTGGTCCATCTTGAAGATACCAAAAGCACACTGACCCCATGAGACAGGAGGCCTAGGTTCATGTCCAGCCCTAGGCCTCAACTCTTCTAGCTCTAGGATCTCTTCCCAAAGGGAGTATCGGTTGGATGCATGTTCCCATCTTCCTGTCCCAAGCACAGACATCATGCCCCCTGCCCCAGCCTGGTGGCAGACTAATGCTAATCAAAGGACTAAATGGATTAGAGAAGTCAGAGGTGGGTATAGTTTAGAGCCCTAGGGATATAGGGGATTGCTCTGCTTGACCATGCAGATCTATAAGCCCTGGCTCCTCAGGCCTCCCTGACCTGGGAACTTCAGAGTATCTGGGAAGTAGGCCTTCATTCCTACATAAGAAAATAACCTTATTCCCCCCACAACTTAGTCCTGGCCCAGAGGGCCTGGCCTAACCCAACTTGGTCTCCTAACCTATTTACCTCAGTGGCTGAGAAAAAGGAGTCTTCTGAGGTCAGGCTGTCCTCATCATCAGCTCGCAGACACAATGAGCCCTCAGTCAGGGGCAGCATTAGGGTCCTCTCTGGAAGGGAGTAAGACTGGCCTGAGACCCTCCCCGACATCTGCAGGCTCTAGAGCTGAGGGAGCTGGACATCCCAGGACACTTCAGAAAGGTGAGTCAAATAAATAAATAAATGCATGCCACAGACTTAATGGTGGCCCTACCGACCTCTGTCGTAGAGGAAGACCCAAGGGAACAGGATACTCAGTAGGCAAAGTCACACTGAGGCCAATGCCAAGAAGCCAGGGAGGATGTGGCCTGTAGCACTAGCCAGCCCTTTCTGGACCCCAGTTGTTCCCACAGTGCACGCTGGGAAAGGCTAGACACGTGGCAGGCGTGAAGAGGACACTGGACAATGGGCCGAGTAAGTTAGTTCCCTGTCTGTGGTTCACATTTCTGTACTTCCACCGAATGGCAAGAGAACTGTGGTCCACTTAGCCTGCCTCTGGGTACTGCCATGGGAACCCTAAGGCCTGCAGGACTGTCCAGGAGACGTAGGCACTGAGCCCAAAGGTGTTCCCAAGAGGCCGGGGCAAAGCACACTAACTGTGGACTCCAGGCCTCACCTTGCTTCAGTCTGTCTGCCATTTTTAAGGGAAAACCTTGGTTTCCCTATTTATTCAAACTTCAATTTGCTTGCTACGCTGGGGAACCGTGCCCTGGTTCTCTGGACATTCCCCGACCTCTGTTCCTGGCACTTCAGCCCTGCTCACCAAGGTCCAGCAGCATGTTGTCAGAGGGGAGGGTGGATCCGAACTCTTCCTGCAGATGGTAGGCCCGGTGCAACAGGGACTCCAGCTTCTCAGCAAACTCCCTTCGTTGTGACTCTGGCTATGACAAAAACAATGACCATCAACCTAGAGCTGTCAAGCTTCCCAGTCAGGTAGGGCCCCAAGGAAATGGAGCTGGCTCTGGGTCCAAAAGAAGAACTCTAGACGTGTGCTGCCCACTGCAGGAGGCACTGGCCACATGTGCTGTGAGTACACACAGCTCGGTGCTGGAAACACATGCACAGTATCTCAGCAGGAAGGGCATCATGGCACACAACCTGGGAGCCCTAGGGGAAAATCTCAGGTTTGAGGCCAATGTGGGACATGCAGTGAGTGGTGGGTTCCAAGCAGCCAGGACTACACAGCAAGACCCTGCTGTGTGAAAAGGAAAAGAGGCTGGGTGAAAGTGGTGCAGGCCTTAATCCCAGCACTCAGGAGGCAGAGGCAGGAGGATCTCTGAGTTTGAAGCCAGCCTGGTCTACAGAAGAAGTTCTAGGACAGCCAGGGAAAAAAAAAAAAACCCTGAAAAACAAAAAAAAAAAAAGAAGAAAAAAAAAAAAGATAAAATACAATAATAATAATAATAATAATAATAATAATAATAGGGGTTGGGGATTTAGCTCAGTGGTAGAGCGCTTGTCTAGGAAGCGCAAGGCCCTGGGTTCGATCCCCAGCTCCCCCCCCAAAAAAAAAATAATAATAATAAAATAAACAACAACAACAACAACAATAATAAAGTTGATCTCATCTATTTTTTTCTTGCTTCTGCTACCCTGAGATAGAACCTGGGCTGTCCTCAAACCTATTATGTCACTGAAGACGACTTTGAACTCCTGATTCTCCTGCCTCCACGTCCCAATCTCAGGATTATAGGTGTTCGGTAGGTCTTCCATAGCGCTGAAGACTGAACTCGGTGCTCCCTGTGTACTAGGCAAGCGCACTCCAGGCCTCCTCTTGCTTTCTCTGTTGGTGGTGTTTGCTGCCTGAACATATTTCCTAGAAATACTGTGGCTCTAAGTGACTCAACACTTTCCCTGAAGACCCCAGGGCAAACCCTGTGTACCTGGGTGAGCCCTTCCTCCAAGGCCTTCTCTATAGAAGAGACTGAAAAGCTTCACCTTGTGAAGAGGACTCAGGTGCAAATGGTAGTAACCGTTACTGGGTGTTACCAAGCAAGGGCAATTCCACCTCCTGAGTGTCAAGGCTTCAGGTGACAAGCTGGACAGCAGAGGTCAGGCTGTCCTCGGAAGGTGAAGGTCTGGGTAGCAGGAGAGTACACGAAAGGAAGCACAGGCAGAGCCTCAGTCAGAGATGGAGGGGAGGAGCTGGTGTGCCGCACAGCCCCGTGACCTCGGTGTGACTCGACCTCCAGGCCCGGCATGGGATGTTGGGTGGTGCTCTCTCGGGCCTGGGGCTCTTGGGTTTGGGTCCCAGGGTGAGGCAAGAGAGCCTAACTGCTCTCTCCATGGAGGTGGGGGTAATTAGACTAGAGCCAGTTGCTGAAGTAACCAGAGCCCAGGGAGGAGACAGGTAAGGGCAATTAAGCCTGAGAAAGGGCCAGAAGAGGGGAGAGGCAGCCTTCACTGAGGCCCTAGCCTGAGCCTCCTGTTCAGCCTCAAAGCTTCTCTCTGGGACAGGACATTCCACAGAGAAAATTCAAGGTAGTGAAGTGTCCCAGAGCATCTAGCTAAAATATGGCAGGACAGAGACCTGGGCCAACCTCAGGACTCTGGGTCACAGCCACTCTGCTGGATCCTGCCTGACTGGCAGCCCTGACTATGTCTGTCAGCACTCTGGGAAGTAGCTATGAGTGGCCACAGGGACTTAACACAGAAACTTGACCAACTCAAGAAAAGCAAATGCAGTGAGCTTCAGAATTTAATAATTCAGTTTGAGACCTTAAAACTTTTGCTTTCTTTTACCTTTTGGCACAAAGTCTCTCTGTGTAGCCCTGGCTGTCCTGGAACTCACTCTATAGATCAGGCTGGCCTCCACCTCAGGGATCCATCTACCTCTGCCTCCCAGTGCTGGGATTGAAGGGGTGCGCCACTCTGCCTGGCTGTACCCTTAAACTTCCGGTCCTCCTGCCTGTACCTCCCGCTGCTGGCATATTCCTAGTGCCTGAAAAGCCAGCAGCAGCTAAGCTTCACCTCCAACCCGGAACTTAAAAGCGTCCTCTGTATGTTCCAACGGATGCCAGGAAGAATGGGAAAGGAAACTCCAAGCCTTTAGGGAGGCAGAGGCAGGAGAATCTCTGTGAGTTCGAGGCCAGCCTGGTCTACATAGTGAGCTCTAGGACAGCAGTCAGGACTACATAGAGAGACCCTGTCTCAGAATAAAACAACACCACTCAACATCACCACCATGAGACTAAACGGCCTGTGTGCAATCCCACATACGGGGGTAGGGGATGGGGGGGGGGCTAAGACGGGACGATCGGAAGACATTCCTCCAAAGGAAATACACAGTTAGGGCCTGCAACATGGCTCCGCAGATAAAGGTGTTTGCCAACAAGCCTGAGTTCAAGTCCCAGGGCCCACACGACAGGGTCGAGCAACTCCTGCAAGTTGTCTGTCGCCTCCACAAGTGCACCACATGTGGCTCCCCACAAAACAACACACAGGAGGGCAGCAGCTGACAAGCCTGGCAGGATCAGCACAGGAAGGCAATGAAAGCAGAGAAGGAGGCTGGGGAGGAGGTAAGGAAACGTGGGGAATGTTAGTGGACGGCAGCAGCCCAGGGGGACTGCTCCCCACCATCTGTCACCTGTTTCAGTCGAGCTCCCTTGTCTGACCCCGTTGATACTGGGCACACATGTGGTGCACCTGCACACACATAGGCAAAATATGGACACTTAAAGTCAAAGAAATAAATCTAAACTAACAACAAAAAGGATCACTGTCCTGGTCTGCAAGTGCCTGGTCCAGGGAGTGGCACTATTAGGTGTGGCCCTGTTGGAGTAGGTGTGTCACTGTGGGCCTGGGCTTAAGCCCCTCACCTAGCTCCCTGGAAGTCCGTGTTCTGCTAGCAGCCTTCAGATGAAGATGTAGAACTCTCAGCTCCTCCCGCACCATGCCTGCCTGGATGCTGCCATGCTCCTGCATTGATGATAATGAACTGAACCCCTGAACTGTAAGCCAGCCCCAATTAAATGTTGTCCTTATGAGAATTGCCTTGGTCATGGTGACTGCTCCCCGCAGTAAAACCCTAAGACAATGACCCAGAGAGATATCTTGGCAAGTAAAAGCACTTGCCACCAAGGCTGACAATTTGAGTTTAACCCCCAGAAAAATAGAATTGATTCCTATAGGGTTGTCCTCTGACCTCCACAAGCCCACTGTGGCACCATATACACATACACATCACACACAAACAGATAAACAGAACTTTAAAAAATTTAAAGGTTTGGGATTTAGCTCAGTGGTAGAGCGCTTGCCTAGGAAGCGCAAGGCCCTGGGTTCGGTCCCCAGCTCCGAAAAAAAGAAAAAGAAAAAAAAAAATTTAAAGGCCTGACAAACCAGATACATGCCCTTAACCCCCGCCTCAGGAGGCAGAGGTGGGTCTCTGCCAGCTTGAGCCTAGCCTGTCCAACCAGTTCTAGGCCAACCAGGGCTACTCAGTCAGACCTAGAGTAAAAATAAAAAGTAGTATAACTGGTTGTGATGGCACACAGCTTGGGAGGCAGAGGCGGACATGCTCTCTGTGAGTCTGACAGCAGCCTGGTCTACATTGAAAGCTCCAAGCAAGCCGTGACTCCCAATGGTACCCTGTCCTACGCACACACGGCTGTGTGCTTGGCCCATGCAAAGTTCTCAGTTTAAGTCCTAATATTTTGATTTATGTATTTTCATATTTTTTAGACACACCAGAAGAGGGCATCAGATCTCATTACAGATGGTTGGGAGCCACCATGTGGTTGCTGGGAATTGAACTCAGGACCTCTGGAAGAGCAGTCAGTGCTCTAAACCGCTGAGCCATCTCTCCAGCCCCCTGTCTTTTTATTTTAGTTTTTCTTTCTTTCTTTCTTTTTTTTTTTTTTTTTCCGGAGCTGGGGACCGAACCCAGGGCCTTGCACTTGCTAGGCAAGCGCTCTACCACTGAGCTAAATCCCCAACCCCATCTTTTTATTTTAAACAAACAGAAGAGAAAGGGACCCATGGAAAGCCTCTCCACCTTTCCCTCCAGAACTCTTTATGGGTAACTGTAGACTACATGAGCTAAAAGTGGACGGACATGATGACACCATACCTTTAATCCCAGCATTTGGGAGGCAGAGGCAAGGGATCTCACGAGCTTGAGGCCATGGGTCTACAGAGCGTGTTCCAGGACAGCCAGAGCAGCCCAGAAAGACCACGTCTCAAAAATAACAGCGAGGGGACGGCTGGAGAGATGGCTCACCTTTAAGCACTTGCTGTTTTTCCCGAGAACCCAGGTTCGGTTCCCAGCACCCATTTGGTGGCTCACACCTGTAACTCCAGTTATAGGGGATCCAACACCCTCTAGTGGACTCTGTGGGCACCAGCACGGTATACAGACATACATGTAGGGAAACACATAAAAAAAAAAAAATCTTACAAATAAATAAGATTATGAAATTACAAAAAAACGTGAGTGGTGTTCTCCCCCCCAAAAACATAAACAAAACCCAAAGGTCCCAGAGTCCAGCCAACTAGGGACAGAGGCCCATCTCCTCTGCATCTATAGTCCTGCATTAACACCCCCCACCATCACCTACATCTCCCACCCCCTGAACAGTGCTGAGAAGGGTCTGTTTAGCAAACCTTGCTCACCAAGCTATCACCAATGTCACAGCATCAAGCACATTACCCGAGCAGTGACCGGGGAACACCACCTACCTCTGACAGTGCTTCAGACGAGGTGTCTGGGTTCTGGAGGCTGTCACCTGGTGTGGGGGTGCTGCCTCCGTCCCCTCTCTGACCCACACTCAGTGCCTGCTCCCATTTCTGCAGGGCTTCCTCAAACAGCTCCATGCCTGAGAACACAGGAGAGGAGAAAGGCTCAGGTCCCACAGGCTTACCCTAAGGGGATGAACATAGCAGGGAGGCAGAGGACCATGGCAGGGTCAGAGCTGGGCAGGACTTTACAGCTAGGTCTTGCCTTCTTCCGGGCTTGTCTGTGTGCTTTTACCCAAGAAGGACGGGTCTTATAAGTATTGACAGGGATCTAGGGCGGGCCAGTAACTCAAGAAGTGACCTGCCTTGCCCATTCCTCCCTGCCAGCTACCCTACCCCGAGGCCCCTGGGCTAGCCTCCCAGCCAACCTTGCACATAGAGGCTCTCAGCACTGCCATCCATGGTGGGCACAGACTCCTCCATCCCTCTGGTTTCCCATGAGCCTGAGCACGCAGCTGTAGGGCTGGATGAATTGACCACTACCATCTAGGGACCAAGTACACAGATAAGAAAGAGTGAAGCTCTTTGTGGGTCCCCTCTGAGCCCACCCTGACTGCCTGAGCACAGGCCACAGGCCCTCCCAAGGGAGCTAGGCCAGCACCACATCCTCAGAGCAGCTTGATGATGCTCCACAGAGAGAGAGACTGCCACAGTAGGGAGAAACAGAGGTCAACACCCAAGGCCGTGTGTGAAAAGTCCCTGGGCCCAGCCCCTGCACCGACAGCTGCCACCTTGTTTCAGGACCTCTCAATTATAAGATGGCCTCCACCTTTCCAGAGGAGACTCAAGAGTAAGGGCGTCCATCACCACAGAGCTGGAGCGGAGTGACAGATTCACTGTGAGTCAGTGAACCCAAGCTGGGCTCCATGGCGACAGAGCTCACCCTGATAACTCCCTCTCTTCGGCACCTACCCGCCCAACTCCAACTGGTGCCTCCAACCATCATCAACAGGATCCGGAGGCGGAATTCACCAGTGAGGGTGTGAAGGGATGAAGGGGTTACCTCCCACCTCCCTAACAGCCCACTCTGCCTCCTTAGGGCAGAGACCAAGAGTGGCCTGGTGGCACCTGCCTCCACCTATATCCTTCCCTGGTTCCTTACCGAGGCCAGGCTGTGGGAGGAGCCTGAGTGCTTGCTGGGCTCTATGGAGGAGATACCACTCAGAGTGTCGTTGCTCTTGCTGCTGGGGCTCTGAACCCTCCGGCTGGAGCAGCCTGTGAGGAGAAGGGTGGGTCTCACCTGCATCCTCCCACTGAGCTTCCCTCCCCAGCCTTCTCTTTCTGGAAGTGTGTCCTGACCTAAGCCAGGACATCAGTGGATCCCTCTGTGTGTATACTTAGCAGAGGACTAAGGCTCTTCCTTGGCCTGCTGACTTAAAACAGGGCCAGGCCCACAGGAAGGCCCCAAATGCTAGGATAGGCGGAGAGCAAGGTGGGTCACCTCCCTACCTCTTACTCAGTTTGCCTGTGTGCTTGATTGAGTGTCTGGTAAAGAATTCTCTTTTCCAGATGCCTCAGCAGGTAAGGGTACTTGCTACCAGGCCGAAAGGCCTGAGCTCAGCCCTTGATGGAAGGAGACCCAACTCCGAGTGAATCAGAGAGGTCCTCCGAGCACCTCATGTACACCACAGCATGGTACGTACAATAGATAAACAGATCAACAAACCCTTAGGCCTCATTCTCCTTATTCTATTTTTGAGACGAAGTCTCGGTGTGGAGCCCACGGTGGCCGTAAGTTCTACATCTGCCTCGTCTTCCCAGGCGCTAGGTTACAGGCGACTATCACACCTCGCTTTGAAAACTGATTTTCCAAGGAAACTCGTTTTTCCCCAGTTGGGAACCTATGAGAATGCTTCGCCTTGAAGGAGAGCAATGTAACACCAACCTGTAGCAAACAACTGTGTCTCACGACTACCAGGGAAGGAGCTTTCTAGGGCTGGCAAGATGAGCCCCGGCCTCCGTTTGAGCCCGGAACCCACATGTGGAGGAAGGAGAGAACTTACGTATATAAGTTGTCCTCTGACCTCCCTCCAAAAGTACCCTACGGCACATCCACACACTTTTGCTCACACGCCAACTCTGAGATAAATTATTTATAAAGTTTTCCCGCAGTGGCTTGGTTCTACGATGGCCCTGTCTCAAAGTTCTGGAAACACTAAAAAGGTGACCCTTACCACATGCAAATCCCTTTTCTACCCCCTAGAGAGGAGAATGGAGAAATACCATTGGGTTCATGTCTTTATTCCTGAGCACAGGGAAATTTTCTACAGTGATATAGCCACTGGGACCAATGTCACCCACCACACCTGAGCCCATTGTCTCCAGGAATGGTTCTGCGGTCAACTCTACTGAGGTAACTTGGCTGTGAGGCGGGAAGGCACAAGCCTGAGACCCACAGTGAACAGTGCTAAGATGTGACAAACGTTAGAGGCTCCCCAACCACACACCTACCTTTCTTCACCGAAGGGACCTTTCGGGCCATGAGGATGGGCATGGGGATGGTGCCCAGCTGCTCACTTCCCATCTCAGGGCCCACCTGTTTCTTCTTCCGACGGCGCCTTTTCAGCTGGTGGGCAGCCAGGGCCAAGGCCACAGTCCCGAGGGCCGTGGCAAAAAGAACCTTCCTCAGGCCTGGGGTCAACCGCAGTTGGGAGAACGCAGACTGGAGGGAAGAGATAAGTGGTCTGGTTATGTCGCCCAAAGGGAAGCTCTGGGTGTGGCCACAGTATTCCCCTGCTGACCCAAGGGGTGTCAAGGGGCACTGAAGTAAATCAAGTCACCTTCTCTGAAATGTGAGTCAGAAATATAAAGAGAGAGCACAAGAGATGAGTCCTGAGGTCCAGTGTGAGCCAAAATGCTGGCCACTGTTCTTTGCCTGTGTGCGGCACCAGGGCTTAACCTGTGTCACCTGTCAGAATTCCAGCTGAATGAGGAGCGGGAGGGTCACATCAGTTGAGATGTGTGCAGGCAGTGACCATACAAGTTGTGGTTTGTCCTGGAGTTCTCTGTATTTTGATGCTAATTCCACTGCCCCAAGGACAGCAGCCTAGTCACATACTCAGGACTCAGGTGACTTCACCAGAACCTTCTCCCCACTGAATTTGTAAAATACAGGTGAGGGGCAGGTACAGGATAGAAGGAGGCCTGTCATTGGATGAGATAGATGGATGGGCGGGAGAAGAGTTTAAAGGAAGAGGAGGGGACAGGAACAAAAAAGAGAAGAGACAGGAGGGAGAGGGAGAGAAGCCATGGCAGGTGACGTTAAGATTCCGCTCTGTGTATTTACAGGTTGATATTAATGTTCTTAAGGGATGGATAGTACTGGGCTTTGTATGTTTAGGTGGGCAATTATATCTTACCAATTGGGTCAAAGGTTTTTGTGTTGTGTGTTCTTTCATGTGTAGATTTAAGTGTAATGGAGTGTGGGGCAGTTAGTCTGGGCTGCCAAGGAACTGGAATGTGTGCTTCTGGCAAGATATCCCGCAGATATCTTGGGGCACCTCGGTGCCAGACCTAGCAGGATAAAAGACAACCTTATGCTTTTTTTATTTTTTATATTTTTACAACAACAGATACACACCTCAAACCCTGATGACTGCATATCTGAGACCATTCATCCAAATAGGCCCATCCTGGCCACCCTCTGCTGCTGTCCCACAAAAAAGAGCTTCAGGGGTGCCAGGGGACTTAGTCAGAGACAACTAAAGTCAAGGGGTCACCTAGCCTTTGGGTAAACACTGGGTTTAGGGCCCCAATTTTTAATGTAATCCTGACTTACTCAGAGAAAAGATACCAGGTATACATACGGATAGTTAGTGTTGACTGTTACCTGATCGAACTAGCGTCTCCTAAGAGGCAAGTCTCCTGACACACCTGTGAAGAATTCCCTACCATAATCCTAGCCTCTAAGACTCTGAGGGATATCTCAAGTCATTTGGTGGGAAGATTATCTTACTTGTGGAGGGGAGCCCTGCTGGGCAGGGCAAGACGCCCTGTATAAAAAGGCGAAAACAAGCTAAGTACTGGTGTCTGTCTGCCACCATTTCCTGAGTACAGGAGCTGTGCGACCAGCCAGCTCCCTGCATCTGCTGCTGAGCCTTCCACACAACGGACGGTAAAGCACTCGAACCGTGAGCCCAAAACCCCTTCTCCCTTAAATTGCTTTGGCCTTTCAACACGGCAATGAGAAACTAGCTAAGACACATGGAATTATAATAACACAATAAGAAACTACTTAAGCCACATAGCCTTGAGGACTCAGCTCTCTCAAGGCACTGAGGACCCCTAGAGAGGCCCACACCCATCTTACCTGACCAAAAGTCGTGTACAGGAACACTGGTATCTCAGCCACAGTCATGGCCAGAGCCTGGATCATGGACATACCCTCAGTCCTACGGAATGCCATGGTAGGCCCAGCACCCGGGACGGGACCTCCTGGGGTGAGAGCTTCCGAGGAGAACGTCTTCAGCTGGTCTCTGGCTGGGTCCTGGGTACCATCCACTCCCCAGCAGGACAGGGGCACACATAACAGGTCCTTCCACAAAGCTGACAAGACAGATGACCAAGTGAGACACCGGAAGGTACATGCAGGGTCTGAGTGGTAGAGCGCTCACCTCCCTACGTCCGATACCCAGTCCTGCTAACAAGCTTTGGGGCAGTGAGTTAGCTAAGCAAATAAAAGAACCTGCTGAGCAAGCCTGACAACTGAGTTCCCCAGGATCCAAGGTTGAATGTGATGGGACTGAGTGCGTCCACGAGGAATGAACCGTTAATAAAGGTGAGAAGGCCCATCCACAGTAGGTGGCACCATTCCCTAGGCTAGGTCCATGTACTGTGTAAAAGCATACACACATTCTTTGCTCTCTGCCTCTTGACTAAATGTAACATGAACGGCTGTCATGAGATCAGCTCATGTCATTGTGACTTCCTCATAATGATGGACTGTCACTTGGGACTGAGACAAAATAAAACCCTCCTCTCCTAAGTTGCTTTTACTGAGGTGTTTTATCACAGCCAACAGAAATGAAACCAGATATGGAAGGAGAGACCTGACCCCCAAAAGCCGTTCTCTGGCTTCCACATGTGCCTGTGGCGGGTGCTCCTGCACGCATATACACAAATAATACACTTTACTTATGTATGTGTATACGCCATACGTTCAGATGCTTGCAGAGGTCAGAAGGTGGCTTGGGATACCCTGCACCTGGCATTACAGGAAGTTGTGAACTTCTTAGATGCTAGAATGTAGGCGTGAAGGCCCCAGCTCAACTTCTCCATGCTGAGTTGGGTAGGTGATGTCTTCAGCAATGAGGCCTTGCCATCAGTTTGTGGAGAACGCAATACAGTCTTGGTAACAGCAGGAGTGACTGGGGTTCCCTTTGGCCAAACCTCAATTAGCAACCAAATCCATATTCTCAAAGCTTAATTTTGTGACCAGAGATGGCCAGTTGACATTCTGTCTATCCCCTTATCTAGGGTTTTCATTAGATCACCTTCATATACGTGTTTATTTCTTTTCCTTTCTTAAAGATTTATTTATTTATTATGTATAAGTACACTGTCGCTGTCTTCAGACACACCAGAAGAGGGCACTGGATCCCACTACAGATGGCTGTGAGCCACTATGTGGTTGCTGGGATTTGAACTCAGGACCTCTGGAAGAGCAGTCAGTGCTCTTAACCGCTGAGCCATCTCTCCGGCCCTCCTATGTAATTTCTCTTTAAGGATCTGTATCGTAAGTTGTAAACTACTTGATGTAGGTGTTGAGGACCGAACTCAGGTCCTCGGGAACGGAAGCAAGCATGCTTAAACGCTGAGCCATCTTTCCTGTAAAAAACTGTTTTAAAAGGTCGGGACTGGGGTTGGGGATTTAGCTCAGTGGTAGAGCGCTTGCCTAGCAAACGCAAGGCCCTGGGTTCGGTCCCCAGCTCCGAAAAAAAAAAGAAAAAGAAAAAGGTCGGGACTGCAGGGGTTTGCTGGGTGGTTAAGATGAACAGATGCTCTCCCAGAAGACCCACATTTGATTCCTACTGTCACGCGGTGGCTCGCAGCCATGCGACTCTGGTTCCAGGGAATCCGTTGCTGTCTTCTGGTCTAGCCTCCATGGGCACTGGACACAGATATAGTGTACAGACAGACATGTAGACACATCGTCCACACACATAAAATACTTAAAACTTTGGGCCTTAAAGAGTTGGCCCGGCAGTGAAAAGCACTGGCTATTCTTCCAGAAGGCCCAGATTCAATCCCTAGCACCCAAATGCTGGCTTGCAAGTGTGGGTAACTCCAGCTGAAGGGGATCTGATGCCCTCTTCCGAGCTGTGAAGTCACCAGGCAATAAAGGGACACATACACACATGCAAGACGCTTATCCACGGGAATTTCTCAGAGAAAGGTGCAGGTGTCAGCACACAGAGATAGAAACGAGAGTGTCCTCCGAGGTTGGGCACCTTAGGGCACTTCAGGCTTGTGATCCCAGCTGCTCAGGACACTGAGGCTGGAGGATAAGAAGCTCAAAGAATGACGGAGCAATTCAGGCAGACCCTGCCTCAAAATTTTTCAAAGCACTTGTCTAGCATGTAGCAGTGGGGTGTGGGGGCAGCATGGGACACAGTGCCTCCAGTGGCTGAATGAGCAGAAGCATCAGGAATACCAGGCCCCAGCTCTCTGCCCCCACAGGCAGGCAAGCCGCCAGATGTCTCACAGACACCTCTATAAACCTGGGAGCAGAGGGAGGCATGCATGGCCCGTTAGCTGCAGAAAGAACCCCGAGACTGGGAGAGAAATAGGTCACCCTCTAACTCAGAGCCCTCTGCACTTTCTCGGGCTTTTTAAAAACACTGGCTGTTTTCTAAATAAAGATCTCAGGCTCCAGACTGAGAGCCATGACATCCTTTTCACAGGGCCTGGAGTGCTTCACTTCCTGTGGCCTAAATGTCTATGCTGATCTTGTGGTGGTGGCTTTTTTGTTGTTTGTTTTGTTTTGACTTATATTTCTTTTTGAGGCAGAGTCACATACTGTAGCACATGCTGGCCTTGAATTCTAGATACTTCTCTTGCTTTTTGTCTCAAGTGTTGAGTTTACTGCTACGAACCAGGACAGCTACATGGGCATTTGTTTCTCCCTGCCTTTCTCCACCTTCTCATGAAGAAACTGAATTTTGTCCAGCCTAAGCCCGGAGTCCAAAATAACTTGGTTGCTAATGGGTGAAGAGAGGGTACTTCAAGGTCTACTGGACTCTGTTTAACACAGCAGGAGCAGACAGAGGCACAGAGGGAGAAGATAGCCCAAGACCCCCCATGACCCAAGGCCAGATTAGAGGTTTGATCACATATAACTGAGACCACAAGACCCTGCAGGGGTCTTGTTCAAGTTCAAGGAGGCTTTCTGGGATCTTTGGAGGAAGGAACACACAGGCCAGGACAGACCTAGTCTCTCTGGGATGGTGGCCAAAAGTCACTAGGCCAGCACAAGAGATGAACAAGAAACAGATTATCCTTGGTAAGTGGGGAAAGGCACACAGCCCTACCAGGCTGGTCCTAAGGCTGTGGGGGGAGGGGGAAGGCAAGAGGCTGGCAAGCAGAGTGAGGTTCAAGGGCTAAAGAAATTGCCACACTGTCAAGGGCAGGAGAGATTTTTGCCTAGAGGTTGTGAAGTGGACTGTGGTATGCATATCCTCCTGTAAGCCTCTGGCCTGGCAGGGCCTCGAGCGAAAGGCAAGGACATCAGATAGCAGGAGCTATACTTTCCCGTGCATTTCAACAGGCCAGCGCACTAGCTCTCTGTGAGGACTCTGAGTAGAGTCCTTCTCGGAGCCCTCAAGGTAAACATCATTTACCATAAGGATATGAATACAGGGGCTTTGAGAGATGAGGCACCCACAGAGGCTGTGCTGGAGCACCCTAGTCATTGCCTGCTGCTTGCTTGTATCAAACCTGGGGGCCTTGAACATCTGTGAAGACCACATAGTATTAGAGGGCAGAGTCTAATCTAGGACCCAGGCAGGAGGAGGTGCGGGTGGAGGCCTGTCTTCTGTTCGCAAGTGAGTCCAGTTAGTCTTGTCTGTGCCCAAGAGAAAGGTCACTTCACAGAAAGGAAGGGTCCAAGCTCAACACCATATCCTACCTGTCTCTCGATTCTAATGCTGGCCACTAATTCTGCTCCATATTCTTGAGCAGGGAAGTTGTATGGTCCTCCACCCTGGCACCCTAGGCCTGATATCTCAGCTTTCCAATCCAGGCCCTCCTCTCTTGTGCAAGACAACCCTACTAATTGGCCTGAGCATTCTCTTCGTCCCACCTTGACCTAGTTGTGTTCCCAGAACCAGACAGTCCTACACCACCCTTTGCCTCATGTCCTGTTTTTCCCATCCCAGAACATCTCTGTGGGATCCCACGCAGCCTGGCATTGGGCAACCCCACAGTGAACGTCTGCAATATTCCAAGCTTCAGCATCTGCTCCTCGCGGAGCCTAGTCAGGGACCTTCCTCTCTGGCCCCGACCTCCTTAGGACATCCTTGACGGCAGTCCACATACAGCGCTGCCCACAGCCGGCACACCTGCTCCTTCCAGGCTGGGGAGTACCAGTACCAGAGACCCTGCTTAGATGCCTTCAGCGTTCCAGGCCCGGGAGTCTCTTCTTTGACCCAGCTCCCTTCTCGTTCCACCCCCGGAGCCATACATCCTCTCGTGCCGCCTGGTCCAGGGGGATTCACTCATCCCACCTTGGACACTTTCGCGGACCGGCTGGGTTGCGGACCCCTACGAGGGCCGGGTTCCATGCTCCGCAAGCCTCGCTCCTAGCCCTGCTGCGCTGCTCGCCCGCGCAGTGGCCGTCACTCACCCGGGATCCCATCGCTGGGGAAGGGCAGCGTCTCCTTTCCAGGCGGCAACACAACCAAACCAGGCCGCTGGGAGCGTGAGGGAGGCGTGGCCTCGGTCCGGCCGACACAGCTCTGACCAATGAGAGTCCCCAGATTGCTCCACTTCGCCGTGGCTCTTGGCCAATGGGATGAACTACGTGACCACGCCGACCCCGCCTCTCCCGCTTTCCGACCCGCCCCCTAAGTGTGGTTGCAGTGTGGAAGTGTCCTCTTCTCTCTTCCGATTGGTCACTAGGATTAGACAGACACACGGACACTCAAAAAAAAGCGGTCGAGCTAGTGGGTGCCTGGGGCTTTCTGGGAGGCAGCTGCGTAGGAGGCCACTAAAGCACACTGGTCCTGCTTGTTGTCACTGGGACGTCACATCTGATTACCAAACTGTCCTGCGCTACACACACACTCACACCAATAGGCAGGTACGCACGCACGTACACGCACATCTACAACCCTTTTTATTTTTTTTCTATCCTTTTTTTCGGAGCTGGGGACCGAACCCAGGGCCTTGCGCTTGCTAGGCAAGCGCTCTACCACTGAGCTAAATCCCCAACCCTACAACCCTTTTTATTCATAGTTTAGTTTGGTTTCTTGGTTTTTGTTTTTTGTTTTTTCCCAGACAGGGTTCCTAAAGGATCCGTGCTTTGGAGACCGACAGGTTTTGTTTGTTTGTTTTTTGGTTGGGTTGGTTGAATTTTTTTGTTCGTTTTTGTATTTTATTTTTATTATGTTTTCTTATTTTCGAGATGGGGTGTGTGTGTGTGTGTACCCAGGCTGTCCTGGAACACCTGCCTCTGCTGGGATTAAAGGCATGTGTTACCACAGTGCCTTAATTCTCCTGCCTCCAATCTCCCAAAGTGCTGGAATTACAAACATGTGAAACTGCCCAGCTACATCCACATTCTCTGTATTAAATAATATTGTTTGAATATCAGAAAAATTTGGAACTTTCTTGTTAACAGTGCCTCTATAGGGAGGGATCTGATTTGAATAGTTCTCCCACCTGAGCCATCTCTCCAGCCTCTAGTTACTGATCCCTAGGAAGAGGAGAAAGAAACAAATTCTGAAGGGTTGGAGAGATGGCTCAGTAGTTCAAAAGCAAAGTGCTTGCTATTTTTTTCAAAAGACATCGGTTTGATTCCGAGCACCCGAGTCAGACAGCTCACAGTGGCTGTAACACAGGATTTGATACCCAATTCTGGACAAGTCAGGCACTGCACACATGGTGCACAGACACACACGCAGGCAAAACACCCATACACATAACATAATAATTAAAAACTAAGAAAAGTAAATATCTCTTTAAAAGATGAAGCTTCGAAGCAGGGGTAAGAACATACAGAGTCAGACACCAAATCCTATTTCCTAAGCCACAGGGGAAGTAGTAAAGATAGGAGCATGTCAAGGGCATCCTCCTGCCTTCAGGGACTGTGAGGAACTGGACTCCAGGTCAGGGCATGCCCAAGTCCTAGAGCAGCCCGATTTCTCCACCTGGCAGAAACACCAACTTAGACTGAGAGGCTCCATGCTTGGCTGGAGAAGGCTTTCCCTACCTGTGAGTTCTCTGTCGTCCGTCCTCTCAGCCAGATGAGGAGACAGTAAGGCCTGTCCTTAGGTCAGTTACCCTACAGTGTCACCAAGGTCAAGGGCAGAAGAAACAGGTAGGTTTACAGAAGCAGAATCCCAGAGAGGAAAAAGATGGGGAATTGAGAGAGGGTCTTACTGGACCAGAGACAAAGTTCAAATTAAGAGAAACTGATGGGGGCTGGAGAGATGGCTCAGCGGTTAAGAGCACCTGACTGCTCTTCCAGAGGTCCTGAGTTCAGTTCCCAGCAACCACATGGTGGCTCACAACCATCTGTAAAGAGATCCGATGCCCTCTTCAGGTGCATTTGAAGACAGCTACAGTGTACTTATATATAATAAATGAATAAATAAACCTTTTTAAAAAAGAGAGAGAGAAACTTATGGAAAGGGAAAGAGAGTGGCAGGGGGACAAGAGGACACAGGGACGGGCAGAGAAGACAGCCGGCTGATAGTACTGCTCTGTGGCACAGCGGCAGGGTGACAAGGACTAATCAGATTTCCCATGGTTTAGAACTGCTAAGGAAGTAGACAGGGAATGTTCTCATCCCAGGTCAAGGTCCTGGAGATGAAGGAGGTATAAGAAATGAGCTTGATTTCATTATTCCCCGAGTTAAGACATACCCAGTTCTCACTCTGTGCCGGCTGCATGCATACAGTGTACAGCTAGGAGAAGTGACAGCTGCCTGTAATTCGGACAGGAAGATGGAAAAGCCACACCCATCAACTGTATATTAAGTTTGAGAGCAGCCAGGGCTGCATGAGACCTTGCAACAAAAACTCCAAAAACCCAAACAAATAAACAACAACAACAACAGCGCAGGCAGGGGAAGTGGGTCAGAGGTTAAGACCATACACTGTTCTTCTATAGAACCAGAGTTTGGTTCCCAGCCTCCATGTGAGGCTTCTCACAGCTGCCTTTAATTCCAGCTCCACGAGATCTGACACCCTCCTTTGGCCTCCACTGGTGCCTATAAACTCATGGCATATGTTCACAAATACACAAATAAAAAAAAGAAATAAATCTTAAAGGGAGGGAGGGGCTGGGGAGACGGCTCAGCAGCCAAGGGCACTAGCTGCTCTCGCAGAGGTCCTGGGTTCTGTTCCCAACACTCAGATGGTGGCTCACAAGCCTGTGTAACGCCAGTCCCAGGGGATCCAACACTCTCTTCTGGTGTCTGTGGGCGACACACACAGAGTCCATAGTATATGCAAGCAAAACGCCCTTACACATCAATACATTTTAAAAATTAACAGAAAAAAAAAAAAAATTAACACGATGGCTCAGCCGGTAATAGAGCTAGCCCTGAGTTTGATCCTCAGGACTACAGAACTCATATAAAAGTAGAAGAGGGAACTGGCACTAGAAAGTTGTTCTCTGACCTCCACATATGTGCTACGGCTTTCTCGTGTCCCCCATCTCACACGCAGGTCCTTGCACTCGAGCACACGCATGTGCGTGCACACACAAATAAAACATAAAATGAAATTTAAGAGCAAAAACAGGTTTGGGAGGACGGCTCCATAACTGCACAGCCTTGAGAGCCCAAATAAAAGAAGTCATGTAAATTCCAGAAGCACTGGTTTCCTACGGTGTAATGGGAGGCAGACCTGAGTGGAATGCCAGTGCCAGGGCAACACCCAGGGCTCATGTACAAGCAGGCATACACACAGACAAACACAAACATACAGCCACACATAGGAAAAAAAATAAAACAGGAAGCAAAACAAAAATGGAAAGATGTGGCACACACCTTTAATCCCAGCAGAAGTTTCTGTCAACTGGATGCCAGCCTGGTTTATATTTGGAGTCCTAAGCCAGGAGGGGCCTAGAAAGACCCTGTTTCAAACCAAATATATTCCAAAGTATTTAAAAAAAAAATTGGGCTGGAGAGATGGCTCAGAGGTTAAGAGCACTGACTGCTCTTCCAGAGGTCCTGAGTTCAATTCCCAGCAACCACATGGTGGCTCACAACCATCTGTAATGGGATCTGATGTCCTCTTCTGGTGTGTCTGAAGACAGCTACAGTGTACTTGTATATGATTAATAAATAAATCTTGGGGTTGGGGATTTAGCTCAGTGGTAGAGCACTTGCCTAGCAAGTGCAAGGCCCTGGGTTTGGTCCCCAGCTCCGAAAAAAAAAAAAGAAAGAAAGAAAACAAAAAAGAAAAAAGGAAGAAGATAAATAAATCTTTAAAAAAAAAACAACCCAGGGCTGGAAAGATGGCTCAGAGGTTAAGAGCACGGACTGCTCTTCCAGAGGTCCTGAGTTCAATTCCCAGCAACCACATGGTGACTCACAACCATCTGTAATGGGATCTGATGTCCTTTTCTGGTGTGTCTGAAGACAGCTACAGTGTACTCATATACATAAAGTAAATAAATATCTTTTAAAAAACCCAAAAATTTGCACAAAGAATTACCAAGGTAATCAATAATATATTGTTAAGGTGCGTCTGCAGAGACCTGGAGGGAGCATGGAAACTTTCAGTAAAATGTTCATTAGAGCTGCTGTGGCCAGCGGCCAGCAGGGGGCAGCAGCGCTCCCAGCAGAGCGCCGCTCCGCCCCGCCTGGCCTCGTCTGGCCCCGCCCCTCCTGGCCCCCGCCCCTCCTGGCCCCGCCCCGCGCTGGGCTAGTCTGCTGACGCGCGCGCGCAGAGGGCGGGCGCAGGCAGCAGGTGGGCGGGGTGCGGGCAGGGAGCGCGAGGCGGGGCGGGGGGCTGCCGGCTACACTGGGGCCGGCGCGGCGGCCCTGCGTACGGGCGCGCCATGGACTTCAACATGAAGAAGCTGGCGTCGGACGCGGGCATCTTCTTCACTCGGGCGGTGCAGGTGAGGCCTGGCGCGACGCCGCGCACGGTCCCCGGATGTGGAGCGCGCCCGGGCACCCTGCAGCAGGAGCCCCTTCCCTGCAGCAGCGGCTGTGCGCTCTGGGGCTAGCTCCGGCCCCTGCTCCCCTGTCCCTGAGCTGCCCAGGGGAGCTCCCAGCGAGGTCAGCTGCACCTCCCTGATGGCCCGAGACCCATGGAGGCTTGGACTCCGGTGCCTGGGCGCCTGGCAGTGCCCGTTTGTACTGACAGGTTTTGCCCACTCTCCTGGTGCCTGCACAGCCCGGGAGATGAATGACCATTGGGTGGTTGGTACCTCCCTGCACTAGTTTCCCTTCCTTCCCGCCCCCGCCCCAGGCCAGGCTGGGAGGCTGAGGGCCACACAAAAAGTATCTCAATACCTTTTGCGGGCCTCAGTTTCCATACCCGTGCAATGGGCAGGTTGGTGCTATGGTTCCTTCCATCCAGTCCCTTTCACACGCTTGGATATTAAGGCCGGAAGCCAGGAGTTATTTCCTTTCTGCTCTGCGGGAGGCCTGTTTCCTTTTACTTCCAGGCCTAAAGGATGTCAGAAGGCTAGGATCTGGCAGGGTGCCCTCTTTGGATTCTGTCCAGGCCCATAATGCTGATATTGGAGCAAGTCCTAAACATTTGGTATAAGAAAGAGAAACTGAGGCCAATTAATGTCTCAGTGAATTGCTGGAGTCAGGATGTGGATGTTAATGCTTCTCATGACCTTGGGGAGCAGGAGAGCTTTACCTTAGGGCCTCTGTTTCTCACTCTGAGAAATGGGATGAATGGCTTTCTTTCCCGGGTTGACTGAAAATGCAGCCACTGAGGTTAAATGCACCTGTGCAGCGTGTGACCTTGGACAAGTCACCTTAGCCTTACCCTGCCCTTGTGTAAGGCAGGTGTGAGGCTGAGGTTGGAGGCCTTGTTTGCTCCAAGGGTTGGTGTGGGATCCCTGGGATTTCTGCACCCCTGGGCTAAGCCATCTCAGTACCCCAGGAATAAGTTCTGTATGTTGCCCTTGCTGACCTGCTGGGCACAGTCCCCTCCCCTCAGAGGCCCATGTGGTCATGTTTACTAGAAAGCACAGGGTTCCCAGGAGACTTAGTGTCCCAGTGAGGATTGCCATTTCTGTTCCCAGTTCTAAGCCTGGTGGGCAACCCCAGCACTAGAGAGGATGCCAGGACCTCAGAGCCTCTGTCTCTTGCAAGAGGGGGAAAGCCTGTCCCAGTGTTGGCATGGCAACCATACTATCTCACACATCTGGGAAGAACCTGATCTGCTGGTTTCCTGCCACTGTTGGGTCCTGCCATCTGACCTGGCCAGGCCCACAGACAGGGCTCAGAGGCGGTGCTGGCATAGGGCTTCCAGCCTCTCTCGGCCTGATGGAGGCCGGCACACGGGTCACACTTGAGCTGCAGCCAGGGCCCAGGCTGGGGTGGAGGAGGGAGCTGGGAGTGTTATAAATAGAGGCTTTCTGTGCTCCACACACCCACCCTCCTGCTGATGCCATCTTGCTGGAAACTGCCTCGGACTGTTCCAGGCATCATCCCCTTCCCCTTTGAAGAGAAGGAACCACGTAGCAGAGGCGGCAGGCACCTGTAGTGTGACCCAGTGAGGTGTCTGCCATGGGAGGCATCAGGAAAGATGGAGGTGTTCTTTATTACCAGGGCGTGACAGCTCCTGTGGACGAGTGTCCTGGAGCCAGGCACCAAGCCGTGCAAGCACACATCCCCTGTGTGGACCAGCGACAGTTTCAAGAGATCCACCTCACGAATCCAAAAGGGAGCAAGGCCTCCCCAACTTGAAACCTAAGGACAAAATCTCATCTTCGAGAGTGATTTTTCAGGGTGGCCTCCTCACAAAGGGCCCCAGAGTTGTGTCTGAACCCTCAGCCTGAATCTGGGAAGCAGGTGCCAGTGGCTAAGGGGCCTCCTCAGAGCAGGGAGGCAGGGAAGCCTACCGCACAGCACAGAGTAGTATGAATTCCATGCTGTGGGTGTGTTCGGGGAGCCGCCCCGCTGAGGATCTCAGGCTTCGTCCTCGTCCAAGTAGCAATAGTGAGCTGGTAGCAATGGGTGACGGTGGAAGCCCGGGGCTCAGGAAGGCCCAGGAGGCATGGGAATTTGTACGTCTGGCAGCCCCCTCAACCCCCAGTGATGCCGCTGGGAGACTTTATAGTGAAGACACTAACAGTACCCCTGGGCTGGGTGTGGCCCAGCAGGAGTCTTCTGCTCTTGGAAATTTGAGGCCCTAGGTTCCATCCCCAGTGTTTCCAAAAAGAAAACTGTTAATTAAGCCCATACTATTTGCTGGCTGGATATTCTGTGAGGTGGGTGTTTGCCACTTTCCAGGGAGAAGCTGCTGCCTCTCTGGGCCTTTTCCTCAGCTGGAAAGTGAGACTAACAGCAGCCTCTAGAGGGCTGGGAGGGGCTGGGACCTGGGGACCTGCTAGGGTTTGGACCCCTGTAGAGTTAGGACCACATGGACAAGGGTAGGAACCGTGAAGATAGGGAGAGGCTGAGCTGCACAGGGAGCTGAGGGGGGAGGTCTTAGAGCAGGGAACAGCCCAAGGCCTGCTACATAATTGATGACTGTCGAGAGACCTGGTGGCTCCTTGGCTGGCCTCTGGATGATTCATCACAGGCCATGGCTCTGAAGAGCCTCCTGCCCCCTAGACCCTGACTGCAGCACTGCCTTTCTCTTGGCCTCAGTGGTTATATCTGTATAATGGGAAACTTGACCCGGATACTGCAGAGGGTGTCCCGGGCTGTACAACACAGTCCTTCTCTTAAACCTGTAGCAGATTTTACCTTTTGCTGCTGGACGGTGACCTGGGACAAGCCACCTGTCTGGAAAAAAGCCTTTCTGTTCCTGGCTTTTCTACATTAGATGGCCAGGACTTGCACCAGTTTCCGATTCTTCCTAGGTGGCCCACACGGCTGCAGCCAGCTCTGATGGAGGACCCATGTGACCTGCCAGGTCCTGGGTACACTCAGCAGCTGGCTCTGGTGGGCTGGCCATGTTCTCTGTTTGTTTGCCACACCCAGAGGCCAAACATTTGGCTAGCCTCCCTCCCCACGCTCCCTACACACACTGCGCGCCAGTCAGCTCCCCAGCGGCAGCCTCGTGCATTCACACTGGGCACAGGCTCAACTGCCGGCCCCCTCATGTCTAACCCACATCTTTCTGTCTTATCTTCTAGAGTCTGTGAGAAGCATTTTTTTACTATCTGTTTTAAGGGGAAACTGGAGGCAAAGCCCTTTCTCAGTGCCACCCAGTTCAAGGAGTAGAACCAAGGCATGAATAGAGACTCTTTAACCTAGAACCTAGATTCTTTCTGGTCTCTGTCCTGGCCCCTCCTCCCCAAAGTCCCTAGCTGTCTGTGGAATCCCACAGTGACACAGACCCTTGCTCTGGGCCCCACCTGTTCCCTGAAGAATTGTACCAAGTTCTCTCCCTCAGCCCCGTGGCCATTTCCTCAGGGCTCACCCTCACTGGGAGCATACATGCTTTTGTGGAGAGAGGGCCAGGGATGCTATGTGGTTTCCAAGATCCTCAATCCTGACTTACCCATCCCCTCACCCTAGAAAAAGGCAACCAAGACCCAGGGTGAGTCGTGAAGGGTTTTGACCCTAGGACTTCTCTTCTACTTCCTCTCCAGTTCACAGAAGAGAAGTTTGGCCAAGCTGAGAAGACTGAACTTGATGCCCACTTTGAAAACCTCCTAGCTCGGGCAGACAGCACCAAGAACTGGACGGAGCGGATCCTGAGGCAGACTGAGGTGCTGCTGCAGCCCAATCCCAGTGAGTGGGTGTGGGGTAGAGGCAGGTGGGCACCCGTCAGGCTCAGGACCACAGGCACAGGGCTCCGGGATGCTCTCTGGACTAGAGAAAAGGCCAGGCTGGCAAGAGGAGCTGAAAGGCTAAAATGAAGCACCCATGGGGAAAGATGCGTGCAAACTACAAGTGCGAGCCCGGGCTCTGGGCCAAGGTGGGAAAGGACTTGACCAAAGTCATACAGAGTCAGCTGCCTGCCAGACAAACTGGAGGAGTGAAGGCAACCTGTATGTCACCTGTAAACCTGCAGTGTCCCTAAGTGTCCAGAGAGTCCTGTTCAGATGTGTGTTACACACTGTAAATCCTGTTCAAATGGGGAGACATGGAGGTGCTGACTTCGGTGCTGTGACGCTTCGAGCTGTTATTTTGGACCTTGGCGTCCATCTGGGTCTCACAGGGTGGATGGGGATGTAAGGGTCTGGACGTGTTCAGGATGGATGCTGGGGGTGGGGGTGGGGCTGCCCAGGGTGTGCTTTCTGCCTGGCTTCATCTTCGTCTTTGGCTTAGACCAGAGAGCCCTGTGATTTAGGCTGCTGTCTCCCTACAGGTGCTCGAGTGGAGGAGTTCCTGTATGAGAAGCTGGACAGAAAGGTTCCCTCAAGAGTCACCAATGGGGAGCTGCTGGCTCAGTACATGGCAGAGGCAGCCAGCGAACTGGGCCCCAACACTCCCTATGGTGAGCAGACCTCAGAGCCAGGAGCCAGATTGTGGGGCACTGTCTCTGACTTTTGAAGTTCCACCTCCCTCCCTCCCCTCTCCTCTTTTTTTACTTTGGACTGGGTTTTGCTATTTAGGGCTGACCTTAAATCCCAGAGCTCCACAGGGCTTTGATTGAGGGTGGCAGCCGTCAGGCCAACTTTCTGCTGTTTACAATTCTGCAGATAACCTGAGTTTATTAAATGTAAGATCTTCCGTGGGTGTAGAAGAGAAAGAATGGATCCTACCTTAACCAGTTTAGATGTATGTGTGAGCTGTGGTATGTGTGGTGAGTGTGTGTGTGTGGTGCATGTGCATGTGTGGGATCCAGTGTGTGTGTATGTTGTATGTATGTATGTGTGTTGTTTCTGTGGTGCTAGAATTGGAATCCCGGGTCCTGTGGATCTTGGCAAGCACTTTACCCCTGAGCTGCAGCCCAGCCAGCCCTAGGTCGCGTGTATGCACGTAGGTGCTTGTATATGCATGCATGTAAAGGCCAGAGGTCCAACCTTGGGCATCTTCCCTCTCACTAAGACTTGGTGTTTACTCTCTGGCTAGACTATGGCTGTCCGGCCAGCAAGCCTCTGGATCCACCTTGTCCCTACTTGTGGGACACTGAGATTCCAATCACATGTCACTGTACCTGCCATCCGTGTGTTCTGGGGATCGACTCAGGTCCTCATGCTGTGTACAGTGCACCTACCTGGCAGAGCAGCTCCCCAGGCCTGACAAGGGCTTCTCCATAGGACCTTCTGTACCCTGCGACCTAACTTTTATAAGTACCGCGTGCCAACCGATCGTGCCACTGGAGCGTGCTTGCAACCTAACTTTTAAGAAGAGGATTTATTCTTCTGTGCGTGTGCGTTCTGCCTACACCACTGGTGTGCCTGGTGCCCAGGGAGGCTAGAAGAGGGAGTCGGTTCCAAGCTGTGTGAACTTGCCAGCATGAGTGCTGGAACCTGTACCTTGGTCCTGTGCAGGAGCAGCCAGTGACCCTGGCTCCAGCTCATAATTCGTTTGCTGTTATCTAGAGGATATGAGTCACAATGAGTCATGCTGTCTCTCCTCCTTCATTTCTGAATTTTATTCAACTATTCCTTATAACTTTTTAATATATAATTTATTTAATGTATATGAGTACACTATAGCTATCTTCAGACACACAGAAGAGGGCATCAGATCCCATTACAGATGGTTGTGAGCCACCATGTGGTTGCTGGGAATTGAACTCAGGACCTCTGGAAGAGCAGTCAGTGCTCTTAACTGCCGAGCTGTCTCTCCAGTCCTCAACTATACCTTATATACCATAAAATGTACTACACACACACACACACACACACACACACACACACACACACACACACACACACACTCACTCCAGTGAAGAATTTAGAGCTGTACAAACATCTCAACCGCATCCAAAAGTCTCCCAGTAGGTAGTCCATCCTGGTTCCCAGCTCAGACTACCAATACCATGTTTTTGTTGGTTTTCCATTGTTTCAGCTCGTCTCTAACCTTTTGAGAAATGGCGTTGATCTTCAGTCTAGAGTTTAAAACTCTGGACTTTTTTCATGGGCTACACCCGTGATTCTCAACCTTCCTTTTTTAAATTTACATTTCAAATGTTATTCCCTATCCCGGTTTCTCCTCTAGAAACCCTCTGTCTCCCCCTGCTTCTACGAAAGTGCTCCCCCACCCACCCACTTCCCTGGCATTCCCCTACACTGGGGCATCAAGCCTTGACAGGACCAAGGGCCTCTCCTCCCTTTGATGCCTGACAAGGCCATCCTCCGCCACATATGCGGCTGGAGCCATGGGTCTGTCACTGTGCGCTCTTGGGACGGTGGTTTAGCTGGGAGCAGATTCCCAAGCTTCCTAACACCAAGACCCTTTAATACAGTTTCGAATGTTGTGCTGACCCCTAACCGTAAAGTTACTTCATAACTGTAGTTGTGCCACCGCTATGATCCTAATGTAAATCCCCGTGGTGTTCTCTCATGGTCTTAGGTGACCCCTGTGAAGGGGTCCTTCGACCCTGGGGCTCAGCCCACAAGTTGAGAACCTCTGGCTTGGCATATGACCCATGAGGGGATTGGTCTGTGTCTACATTACGTGTTACTGGGTAAATCATTGTTCAGGAAAGTTGGCCGCTGACGGTGTGCTCTTGCTGATGGCCTCACGTGGTTATTGAGAAAGAACGGGCCTTTCCGGCGGTTTGCTGCGCTGACTTTTCTCATACGGTTTGTGGGTGTGAGGTGTGGCCTGTGAGGTCCTTACCCTTGCCTTCCTGGCGGGTTGCTGTGCTTGTGCATGTGCGTGTGAGTGTGCATGCTTGTGAAGGCCAGAAGTCAGATGTGCAGGTCTTCCTCTGCCACTCTCTCGCTTAGCCTGTAGCTCATTCCTTCTGCTGCTCTTGGTAGCCAGCCTCCTGTCTCCGCTGCCGTCTGTCGTGAGGTTGTAGATGCATGCCATTGCACTGAGTGCTATGTAGGTGCTGGGGATCTGAATTCAAGTCTGAGTTCACTGAGTGACACCCCCGCCATGATCCCCATGAACCACCACTGTAGCTAGCACGGGATAAGCCTGTGTTCTCACCCCTCGGGAGACTGAGTGTGGAAAGCATCCATCTCAAATACTAAGGTGGGAACGCTCTCCTTGCCTCCAGTTCAGCTCTGCCTGAGGTCCATTTTGTCTGACACCCGTTTGGCTACTTAGCTTTCTAGTGCCTGCCACCATTGTGTAGTATCCTTTTCTGTTCTTCTCCATCTGTTTATATCAGTATAGATAATGTTTAGTTTTTAATAAATCTTTTTTTAATTTATTTAATACACACACACACACACACACACACACACACTGTAGCTGTCTTCAGACACACCAGCAGAGGGCATCAGATCCCATTACAGATGGTTGTGAGCCACCATGTGGTTGCTGGGATTTGAACTCAGGACCTCTGGAAGAGCAGGACCACTGGGCCATTTCTCCAGCCCCTGTTTTTTTTTTTTTTTTTTAATATCCATTTTGATAGTCATTACCTTTTTATTGGTGTCCTTATCAGTTCATTTAATGTAATTATTGGTGTGTTAGATTTACAAAAGTCTTCCCCCGCCCTCTACCCCCCTTGGAGACAGAACCTTACTGATTTGCCCAGAATGGCCTCTAACTCTGGGTCATGCAGCCTCAGCCTTGAAGTTGATGAGATTAGAGGCCTGCCCACCACTCCCAGCTTGCTCCTGGTTTCAAGGCAAGGGAGCCATGCCTGGGTCAGTACATGTTAGTGGTCAGCCAGTATTGGTCAGAGGTTGTTCTTAAACGTCTTCATCCCCTGAGACTTTCCCGGGAAGTGAGCGTGTGTGAATTGGGAAACTCACTCGTCTAAAGGTTGAGCAGTTTACAGCGAGCTTTTGCCTCGTAGGGGCGAGGCTTCCTATGCAGCTGGTGGTGGGAAGTGGCTGGCGTGCTTTCCAGCCTGCCTCAGACGTACCACAAGTGTGCTTGCCGAGAGGTCTCCAAGATGCCTCAGACCTTTCTGGATTGTGTTCAGTTCTGGCAGGGTGGCTCTCCTCCCACCAGGCAGGTCTCCTGCTTGATATCTTTGATAGCTGTGTTCAGTTAGTGTGACTTTTGGGGGATACTCGAACTCCTTTTTCTCAATCCGGAACTCCCCAGTCTTCTGTTTGCTCTTAGACACCAGGCCTCATGCCCTGCCTTCTAGGCAAGGCTCCACCCCAGCCACACCCCAGCCAGCAGCCCCTGACCATTCTTTTTGGGCCGCTGAGCTTCGTGTTAGATGTCCAGCAGGTCTGCCTGTCTCAGATTGGCAACTCTGTAGGTTGCCTGTGTTCGCTGGTCAGCCCTGTTGGGGGCAGAGTGGCTTGTGCTTTGCCCCTCCCTCACCCTATGACTCTCTTCCCAGGGAAGACACTGATGAAGGTGTCAGAAGCTGAAAAGCGTCTGGGAGCCGCAGAACGGGACTTCATTCACACTGCCTCCCTCAGCTTCCTCACACCCTTGCGCAACTTCCTGGAAGGGGACTGGAAAACGATTTCGGTGAGGAGTCTGGGGTCACTCCTCTGAACTCTGTAGGTTTTCATCCCAGGCAGGGAACCCCGACCTCCTCAGAGGTGGCTCCTGCAAACTGAGTGGCCAAGAATGACTGTCCATTTCTGGGTCTCAGTTTGCCAGGGGTCTGGCCCCATCCCACTGTCCCTGTCGCCCCTGCAGAAGGAGAGGCGGCTCCTGCAGAACCGGCGCCTTGACTTGGATGCCTGCAAAGCCCGGCTAAAGAAGGCCAAGGCGGCAGAAGCCAAAGCCACGGTAAGTGCCCCTGTCCCCTCCTTGCTCCCAGGCTGTTGGGGAGTCCAGGGATGGGGTCCGTGGGGACCTGGTGTTTGGCATGCTCTTCCTCCTTGGCTGGGGCTAGACTGTGCTGACTGGTCAGGTCATGGTGTCTGTCCCCACCCCAGGGAACCCTGGTGGCTCCAGGACAGAATGTATGAGGTGGGCAGACTCACAGTGCCTGTACCTGGGCTGGGTACCCTGCTGGCCTCTAAGAACTGGGATGGAATGCTCGCTTGCCTTTCCTGCCTCCGTGGATGCTCAGCCTGGCCCTGCCCGGATATGGCTCCCTTACTAACTGTCCACCTGCTGCTTGAACATGGGTACAAAGTGCCCCATGGTTAGGCTGCGGAGAGCACTAGAGCTGGCCAGACCCCAGAGCCCATGCAGGGACTGTCTCAGGAGCAGGGCCTGGGCCATCCTGCTCCTCTTTCAAGCCCAGCCTGCTCAAGCAGGATGGGACAGGCTAAGCTGATTTATTGAGCTAGGCCGTAAGTGCTGAGCATTGTTTTGCTATGCAGACCGCTCAAGGGTGTAAGGGACCTAACAGCCACCACAGGTCCTGAGAAGGAAATCCCTAGGCCTAGGGTATGTTAGGGAGATTCTGCTTCTCAGCCTCTCAATTAAAGGGAGAGCTAGACCAGGGAGCCTGCTGGGCCCCACAGCTTGGTCAGTGTGCTCTCCGGGGCTGCACTGCCTCTGGTGAGAGCCATAGCCGGGTCCCAGGCTACCGGTGTGCATGGTCCCTATGAAGAGAATGACCTGTGATTCCTGGGATTACTTGTCAATCACCTGTGCACAACAGCCCCAATCCCTGTCACTTCTGCCTTTCCTTAGTCACTGCAGGGTAACTGCTTTCCCACTTTGGGTCCAGAGGGCCTTGGGCCTGTGAGTCATGTGAGGCATGAGCAGTGTCCTAGGGCCTGCTCACCCTGGGCTCCTCAGGGTGGCCTGTGTCTTTCTAGTTCTATAGCCGCCTTACGCCGGTCCGGCTGCACCTGCTTCCCTGCTGCGGACTTACTAACTCTCTGTTTTTGTTCCTTTCCGTCCTGCTTTGGGTAACTTGGCTCAGTGTGAGGGAGATGTGAGTATACCAGTCCCATGTGCTGTGCTGCTTCTGGTTCGCCCACCCTGCCCGAGGGCCCAGGTGCTGCGGCCAGCCCAGGGCATGTCTTCAGGCTTTTGCAATTGGCTGACCTCCATGCAGAGCCTCTGGTCTGTGGGGATGCAGGCATTGGCCTGGGAGGCAGCTTCTTGCAAATGTTAAAAGCCTGCCTGTCACTCTGTCCATCCATGCATCCATCTATCCACTCTTGTGGGGAGGGATCTGGCCCCGGTGGAGGAGCCACAAACAATGTGGTGAAGTTCTGAGCTGGAGGAAGCCATGGTGGGGAGGGCCGTGGATCTGTTGGGACTCCTTGTGTGCCTAAGACCCGGAAGAAGGGCAGGCCTAGCCTGTGGGTTACTTGGGCTCCTCACACATCTGCCCATTGAGTCTTTAGTTCCGACCCAGTGGACCCCTAAGCCTGTCTCATCTCCATCGGGCTGGAGTGGGCAGAGGGTCCGTGTTGTATCTGTCTTTCTTCTTGTCCCAGGGGCCAGGGTTCCTTGCATCTCCTTATAGGAGACCCTGGGGCCACCTCCAGGCCTCAACATTGGTCCTGGCCCAGGGTGACCCCTCTCCCCCATGAACTCTGTTCCCCGCCAGACGGTGCCTGACTTTCAGGAGACTAGACCTCGTAATTACATTCTCTCGGCCAGCGCCTCCGCGGTAAGCAACCCTTCCATCATGCCTTGCCCCACCCTGGCCTCCTTGGCCCACAGCTCCTGCCACTGGCTCTGCCAGCTCAGGCCTGGAAGACAGCAGGTGAGGCAAAGGGCCTGCTCATGTTGCAGGTTATCCCGAGAGGCTGAGGGGCAGCTCAGGGAAACAACTCCATGTGGCCCAGTTTGATCCAGCAGGCAGGCTGAGCTGGCTTCTCCATAGGCAAGGTAGAAGATTCTTTGGCCAGCTGTAGAGAACCCCTTCATGTCCTTAGGACAGCACACAGTACCACCTCTAGGGAAGCTGAGGGACTTTCCATCCCATGCTTTCTTCCACAAAGGTATACCACTCCAGCCTCCTGGTGGGTCTGGGGGACCCCTGGGGTAAGAGGAGGCCGCCTGCATCTGGCGTCCTGTCTCGGATTCCTAGACAACTGGTTGCCTTAGCACCGTGGTAGGTTGCAAGCTAGATGGCCTGGGAAGCTACTGGAAAGCAGGTTGGAGGCAGGACGGAGGTAGGCAGGCTAGGCTGGCACAGTAGCCTGGTGTGAGTCGGTGTATACTGACTGTAGGGGCTAGGCCAGCCACACATCTCTCTCCCCGTGCCCTGGGTGAAACTCCTGCACGGGCCATCCGCCCTCTGCTCCTGTTCTGAGCATGCCACTGTATGATTTGTGCTGTCATTCCATGGCTGGCAACTGTGTTTGAGATGTCAATGCTCAGGCCCGTTATATAGCCCTCCAACGTGGCACCTAACCGTGGTGTCCCCACTGTGGGCTGTGCATTCTGCTGGCCCAGGTCAGCAGTCCATGTGTCAGAGTGTTGCCCTAGGCCAGATTTCCACACGTGACCATAAATTGGGTCTCCTAAGTCATGGTGGGGGGAGGGGGGCTTCTCTTCCCTAGACTCTGGATGACACTTCCCGCTCCCCTCCCTGGGCCGAGTGGAAGGAGAAACATCCCGGAGGGTGGAGGCTGCCCTGTTTTTTTCTTTTGCCACTGACCCCCAGTGTGACTCTGGCCCGAGGCTGCCTTTCCCTGCCGGAGGACAGAAAGGTTCAGTGACTGGCCCAGGGTCACTTGTCCTGTCCTGCCTCCGAGCAGGAGTCAGGGTGGGGTGGGGACATTCGGTCTCTAAGACCCACTTAGAGTTGGGGGTGGCTGTAGGAAAATAGAAGCAAGACGTCCAGTCGGCTGGCCCTGCATGCAGCATGCTGAGTGGGATGTGTACCCCCTGCCTGCCCCTACACCAAACCTTGTTCCAGCCTCAGCTCCTGGTCGGCTGGGCTGGGTTGTGCAGGAGGGTGGGCGGAGGTTGGGTCCCTGGGAGCTGGGGCAGGCACAGGCTCAGGCGTTTGGCTGTCCCTGCTCCTCCACTGACCAGTGCCCACTTTGCCTTCCTTGCTGCCCGTGCTGTTCTGGTCCCCACAGCTTTGGAACGATGAGGTAGACAAGGTGAGTTGGGGCTTAGGGGACTTGGGGATAAGCGCTAAGTCAAGGACAGGGAGGGACCCAGACATGACTGCTGCTGTAGATGGGGAGTCTTTCGCTTTCGATTGTGCCTCACACTCTCTGGGGTACTGGTCCGGGATACTAAACCCCCCTCTGGGAAATGATTGTTCCACAGAACGTTAGTTCCCATAGCAGCATCTCCTGATAGACTCTACCCTGGCAGGTTGGGGAGGGTCTGTCACTGCACCTAGCCACAGCTTCCAAAAGGGCTCGGACATCCCTGGGTGTCAGCTGTAGGTGCAAAGCCAGGCGTTTAGAGCCAGGCCTCTGTTCCTGGAGGACGGTGACATTGTTTCCCCTGCAGGCTGAGCAGGAGCTTCGAGCGGCCCAGACCGAGTTTGACCGGCAGGCAGAAGTTACTCGTCTCCTGCTGGAGGGGATCAGCAGTGCCCATGTGAGTCCTACATTCGAGTTCTGCTGGCAGAGGCCACAGAGCCAGCCCAGACCGGGCATCCCATCCCCAGCCAGTGGTGTCTGGAGCATGGTCTGTCAGAGCACGGATGGGGACAGGCTCTGCTAAGGCCAGAGGTTAGATGGAGACCTTCCTTCCAGGTGAACCACCTTCGCTGCCTCCATGAGTTCGTCAAGTCTCAGACCACCTACTATGCACAGTGCTACCGCCACATGCTGGATCTGCAGAAACAGCTAGGCAGGTGTGGCTGGACCCAGGTCTCTGAGGCCCCCTAGCTCCCAGACCCAGTGAGTGGCCCAATGCTTCTGGCCAAGGGCCTTCTCTTCTGAGCTCAGAAACCCCACTGATACACGAGGTTGAACTGGAGGCTCTGCCTAGAACCCCACCTGGGTACCTCGTGTGGTGAGCCCTCAGGGACCAGAGTCCCCAGGGGCTAATGCAGCGGAGGGAGGTGGGCAGGGACAAGCAGGTGGGACTATCTCAGCTTCCTTTATTCTGTTTTTCCCCTTGTGCTGCCAGCTCCCAGGGTGCCATGTAAGTTATTGAGGGTTGGGCCTCCTTGTGTGTAAAATGGGCCAGTGTCTCTGGTCCGTCTTGTAGAGCATGTGGGGCTCACAGGTTAGCACTGGCTGCTGAGACACCCTTATCTCTAGATTTCCAGGCACCTTCGTGGGCACCACAGAGCCTGCCTCCCCACCCCTGAGCAGCACCTCACCCACCACCACTGCGGCCACCATGCCTGTGGTACCTACTGGGGCTGGCTTGGCCCCTCCAGAAGAGGCAGCACTGTGCCTGGAGGAGGTGGCTCCCCCAGCCAGTGGGACTCGAAAGGCCCGGGTGCTCTACGACTATGAGGCAGCTGACAGCAGTGAGCTGGCCCTGCTGGCTGATGAGGTTGGTATAGGGTCCTGAGGGGCAGATGAGCTGGACAGACCTGCACAACTCTGGTCATTCTCGTGGAGGCCCTGGACCCTGGGGAGGAGCTGTGGGAGTTGGGGAAAGTGACTACCGGTCTGAAGAAGCAGTCCCTAACCTCCATGGCCCAGTACAGCCCCGAGTGACAACTCTCATAGGGAGGTAGCAGCATTGCCCAGCTTAGTCGTCTATGGCTTAAGTGTCTTCTCTCCCAACAGCTCATCACTGTCTACAGCCTGCCGGGCATGGACCCCGACTGGCTCATTGGTGAGAGAGGCAACAAGAAGGGCAAGGTTCCTGTCACCTACCTGGAACTTCTCAGCTAAGCAGCCCCTTCCCAGGCTCTGCCACTTAGTTGTCTGCTGGTGACAGAGCTGCTTAGGATAAGGGACCTAACCCCTTCTGGCTGTGCCCGTCACTCAGCTATTAAGGACCCCACAAGACAGAATGGCTCCAGGCCCCTCTGCTAGCCCTGCTTCTGACCTGCAACCCTGCACACCCCAGGCTTCCCAGCTCCCTTGAGGCCGCGGGTCACAACATTTGACACCACCACGGGCCCAGGATATGCTGGGGATGTGCTCTTGGCATGAGAGGAACATCTGCCTTCCAGCTGAGGAAGGTTGAGGGTTCAGCAGCAAACAGGCAGGGCTGGGACAGTGTGGCAGGAGACCAGAAGGGTCAGCCAGAGCAGCAGCACCAAGTGCTGCCTCCCCACCACCCTCACGGCTCTGGCTGGGTGCAGTGGCCACAGCCAGCATTCCCTCAGTTTCTAGCTGACATTCTTCTGCCTGTCTGCTTGCTCTCTGGCAAATAAACCCTCCTTTGTGTGCAAATAGCCTGGGCTCTTGTCAGGGTCAGAGTCCAGCGGCCGCCCTGAGAGTGATGGACGTAAGACTTCATTGGTCTCTTGGAAAGGTTGTGTGGAGCCATGGCACTAGCCACCCCGACAGCAGAGCGGAGGAAGTCCTCATGGCGCCCCAGTGTCTCACACATGCAGTTACACAACACTCTGTGCCTAAAGAAAACATCTGTCCCTAAACCTGGATCCATGGGACTATAGTGGCTTGCCTGTCAGGGAGCAAGGAAACTGAGAGGGATAAGAGATCATCTACCTCTTCAAGATACTACAGTTTGCAAGTGGCAGGCAGGGAGCCCCACACAGCCTGCTTCTAGGAGCATCCCGTGTGGGCATGCTTTATTTTAGATGGCCCCAGTGGGCATGCTGGGGCTTCACGGTGGGAAAAACTGTATACACTGACAGACCTAGTCTCTCCTGTGTGCCTGTCCTGAGAGTCTGCTCAGGACTAGATGGGCAGGTACTGGTAAGTCAGCCATCAACAGGAATCCTGCCATCTCCAGCCACCCCTTATCCCCAACATCTGGGGCTTCTGAAAGTCGTCGCACAACAGACTCTAAAGGCCCAGTCTATAAACAGCACTTTTAATATTTGTATAAATAGACCACAGTATTATCAAAAAAACTGCAAGAATAGATCATGGAAAACCCTCACTCACACAGGTCTCTCCTGTGCTGTGGCACCCTGGGCCTCCCTGGCTGGTGAAGTGCCACGGGAACGCTCAGAGGACGGGGCCACCTTAGGGTGCTGTCAGTCTGAGCACCCAGACCCTTTGTCCCCTGCCCGTGCTGTTGACCTCTTCAGCTATATAAAAATAATGTCAGCGGGCGGGCAGGAGGAGGACGAAGGGAGTGGCTTGCTCAGTGGCAGCAGCCTCTGCCCAGGCTGCAGTGCAGGCTGGGAGGGAGCAGCAAGTAGACGGCCCTCCTTTGCCCTATCTCTGCACGTGCCGGACAAAGGCTTGCACAAGTTGGATCAGAGGCTCCTGAGACTCTGGGCTAGCTTTGGATAGAGAGGTGGCTTTGCCCTGTGGTGAGGGCAGGACTCCAGCAGCAGGGGAGCTGGGGGCTCCCCTTCTGAAGTAACGTGAGAGGCTGGAAAGCAATGTGCTCTGCAAGAAAAGCATCAGATTAATGAGATCCCGGGCCACTGTTCCTGACCCCAAATGACAAGACAGGTGGCATCCAAACAGCCTTCCCCGCTGGCCAGCCCCACATCCATACCAGCTCTGAGCTCAGCTCCTGCTTCATCCGCTGCTTGTCCCGGGGGTGCACAGCCGGGTCCCTGAGGTAGCGTACTGCTTGGGAGATGAGCAGATAGAAGCAGTTCTCCATGGTGAACATCAGGAGGGACCTGGAGCGGCAGGTATGGGTAATGTTGCGAAGGTGTTGACAAACATGGCGGAGCCACAGACGGAAGAACCACAGCCCACACTGCCCAGGCCTCAACACTCGGCCTTACTTTAATGTCCGGGTCCCTTCTGCTTGTGTGCTGAGGCCCACCGCCTGGGTGAGGGATTCCTTTTTCTTGTCCAGCTAGAGGAAGCAATATAAGAATCAAGTTGGCAGTAAGAGTGACCGGTTAGGGGGTTGGGGATTTAGCTCAGTGGTAGAGCGCTTGCCTAGGAAGCGCAAGGCCCTGGGTTCGATCCCCAGCTCCGAAAAAAAGAACCAAAAAGAAAAAAAAATCTAAAAAGAGTGACCAGTTAGAGAACTTGTACTTAACAGTCTTACACACCAGTTATCCCTCTGGTACTCATGGGAACTCCTAGCCCCTGAAGGAAGAGGCCTAGGCCAGAGGCTGGATGTGTTCCATAGTTCCAAAACAAGTGGAAAGTTGTGTGGGGGCCTACCTCGCCAGCTTACCTCTCCAAGCATGTTGAGGGCCACGTTCACTGTGGCCAAGAGGGTTCCGAAGGAGGGGGCTACTTCAGAGTCAAAAGTGGGAGTGGTGAAACTCAGGGCAAATAGGAAGTTGTACTCAGCAAGATCCAGGGACTGGAAGACAAAAAACAGCACTCTGGAACTTGCCGGGGGCTCTCCAAGGCACAGCATAGTAGACTGCAGAGCCCAGGTTCAAGGCTGGTTGTGGAAACCTAAGCATTTGTTTTGAGGTGGCAACCAATACCTGGTCCAGGAGGATCTGGCAGACATCCGGAGTGAAGTGGCGCAGGGCTGCCAGGGTCCTGCTGAGAATCTTGAGAAGGCCATACTGGACTGTGTGTAAGGCTCGCTGTTCTGAGGCCTCAGTGTCAGCAATAGGCTGCTTGGAGGAGCAGCCAGATGGGGTAGCCAGAACGGTGGTGGTGGTGGGTGGCCGATGAACTCGGGGAGTGACAGCCGAAGGGAGGCCATCGCCATTTTTGTTCTGAGAAGAGTCAAGAAATGAAGGTTAAGTCGTGGGAGACCAAGGGTGGTGCTGGCAGTGGTGACGGCTGGGGGCCTTTTACCTGTAGGTAGTGCTGCAGCATCTTGCGACTGTGTAGGAGGGAAGTGCAGGCCTGGCACAAGTAACCCAGGTTCACCTGGGACACAGGAGGGACAGAAAAAACTCATGGAGGCCACCCTATGAACACATGTCCCCCTGCGATGCCAGCACGTCTCCCCTCTCACTGACTGATGCTCTAACCAGCAGGGCTCAGGCCTGGAGTGCTTCCCTGCACTGCTGGCATATGACAGTCCTCAGACATCAGCCAGGTGGGGATCACTACTGTTTCCACACTGAAGAGGGACAGAGGTGACGGGACTGGCCAAGGTCATAGAGACAGTAGCCATGGCCACAGCCCTAAAGCCTGTGGGCTCCTCCAGCTTCAGGCCTTCTCTTGAGGGTTCTGAACCTAAGTCTACCTCCCTCAGCCCAAGTTCTCGTCCAGTCTCACTGCACTGTGGAGGAAGATCTAACCTAAGTAAGCAGCCCCAAGCAAGAAGCCCACGTTCAGAGACAGCCTACAGTTCCCTGAGGACGTCACTGCCTCCCTGCCCCTCATCTCCCCACACCCTCCAAGAAGCCGTGTTCGAGGCCCACCTGAACGTCACGCATGAGCTGAGGCAGGTGGAAGTGCCACTCCTTCCTGAAGTGGGACAGTTGGAGGATGAAGCCCACGGTGTGATCTGCCTCCTCCAGGCAGGCTAGACTCTGTACTGTCCTCACGGCATTGAGACACTGTGAGCACAGGACAGCAGAGAATGCTCAGGGACCTGCACACCATGTCCACCTACCTATAAAGATTAGGGCCTGGGCCCACACATGCTTAGGGGCTGGCATTACAATGAAGGCTTCCCCTTGGTCAGGTGACTCAAGTCAGATTTCTTGAGATACCTCAAAGATAAGGGAATGGATAGCCCAAGTCCCACGCCATCTGCCAATGGCTTTGAGTATCACTTTCTGTGAGGTAGGCAGCCCCTCACCTGCAAGGTCCGCTCCTGATGGACACCCACAAAGTCTAGGGCCTCAGTCAGGAAATTGTAGCGTAGAGTCTTGAGCAACCGCTCCATCAAGGACATGGACAGGCGGTAGACTCCTGGCCAGGACGGGGCATCCAGGGACTTTCGAGAGGTGCTGGGTGTCTATGGCAAATGGCAGAAAGACTCAGGATGGCTGCGACAGGAACGCACTCAGAGCAGCAGAGCCTCTTTGTGGCCCAGTTGCTGGAAAGAAAAGTCTCTTCGAGTGGACACTTGCCACTAGGTATGAGGAGAGCTAGGAGGGGCAAGGCTACCAGACTCAGCAAGAGCACCAGGTTCCAAACCCAGTCCGCCATTAGTCAGACTGTCCACTGGCCATACCCCTGCCCTCCTCTGGCCCTCTACATGTTCCTGCTAAATGGAGAGAGGTTCAGCTAGATGAAGACTTAACAGGCACGGCGTGTCCAATAAGAGGTGCTGTGCGATGGTTCCCAACTAAGACACACCTGCCGGCCCTCAGGCTTGGGGAAGAGAAGACATGATGGATGCAAGTACAAACTGCCTTCTGAGGGGATGACAAGCGTCCAGGCTAACAGCCTGGCCCTGGTGGCACTGATGTTGTTTGGATCAGACTGGAGCCAGACCCATGCTAAGCACACAGTCAGGAGCTTTCTGGCAGCTACATTCCTCTCATTAGCCATGAGTCAAGGGCAGGAAGCCCAATGCCACCAGGGAACTGGGATGAAACGAGGAAGAACAGCAAGGTGGGCACCCTGTCACCTGAGAGCTACAGGAGGCCAGGGCCTGGGCACGCACTCACCTGTCCTGTGCCATTGCTGCTCAGCTGGTATACACTCAAGAGGGGCAAGCAGATGCTCTGCGTGATGCCAGCTCCAGCCACTGCTGTGGCTCCCTAGCAGAAAATCCCATCATTAGATGGAGCCCGAGAAGGTTTGCCAAGGACAGGAAGAGATCTGAATCAAACCATGGGGACCACTGAGCACAAGCAGAGTCTTTCCACCCGAGGCAGCCTCCTACCTGCTGGGTGCGAGCCAGGGTGAGGAGCAGATGCAGCGCAGCCTCAGTAAAATGCAGGTTCTGCTTCATGCGGAGGCTCACCTCCAGGGTGGTGAGCAGCGTGGGCAGAATGGGGAGCCTTCGGGTCACCTGCAGCCACGAGTCCCCATCCTCATCCACCTCACAGAGCTCCTTAGCCAGATGCAGTCCCAGGACACATACCTGCGGGTAGTCAGGGTAGACTGGGAAAGGTGGAAAGGCAGTAGCAGGAGGGGAGAGGAGAGTGCTGGGCCTGGCCTCCCTGGCCAGGGCTCCTCTCAGGAGTGTGACTGGGCCACTGGGCTTCTTGTCCGTGCAGCTGTGCTATCTCTTCAGGCAGGCATGGCAAGTCCACCCCACTCTACACTGGCAGTCTGAGGGGCCTCCATCTGCAACCTTAGGCTCTATTCAAACACCAGCGTTTTATACCCCTTTGCTTGTTTGTGTGTCAGAGACAAGATTTCTGTGTGTACTCCTCACTGTGCAGAACTCGCTCTGTAGACAAGGCCTGCCTCAAACTCAGCCTCCTGAATGCTGGGATTAAAGGGGTGTGTCACCATAGCCTGTTACATGCTAATTTTAAAAATAATTTATTATTTGAGAATTTCATATCCATTTTGGTTATATTTATCCCACCAACTTCTCTCAGACCCACCTCCACCTCTCTACCCACCTGACTTACTTTCTTAATCTTGGAATGTTAGTACACGCCTTAATCTCAGCTCGGGGAGGAAGAGGCAGTCAGATTTCTGTTTGGGGCCAACCTGGTCTACAAAAGTGTGGCCCAGACCAGCCAAGGCTACATAGTCAGACCCTGTCCAAAACAAAACAAAAAAAACTACCAGCAAGAAACACAGTGAGTCCATTGTGTTGCTGGACCCTGGAGCACAGTCCACTGAGCAGGGGTCACACCCTTAAAGAAACGGCCCCTTTCCTCAGGAGCCACAGTTGGCAATAGTAACACAGCTAGGGGTGGAGCTCTGATCAGCAAATAGAACCAGAACAGAACCTCCCCGTGACATATAACTATCTCTAACTCCAGTTCCGGAGCATGTACTGTGCGCGTGCGTGCGTGCGTGCGTGCGTGCGTGCGTGCGTGCGTGCGTGTGTGTACACTAACACATATGCAGACAAAACACATGTTAGTACATGCTATCCATGCCTAAGGACTGGAGTTTGGTACTAGTAGCCACATAACAAGGCAGGAGCTCTCCATAGCCTGCATCTCCAGCTTTGATGCATGCCAACACTCAGTAGACTTCCTAGGTTTTAGTCTGCCTGAGAACCATGAGCCCCTGGCTCAGGAGAGACTCTACTTCAAGAATAATACACACTTAGTTGTGACTACTGCCCATACCAAGGCACTAAGACTCCGCAGCATCAGCACACTTCCGGTTTCCCTCTAATAGTACCTGCTTTCACACCATGTAAAACATACCTGAAATTCTCTTGAGAACTAGTGGTACACACCTGTAACTCTAGCACTCAGGAGGCTGAGGCAGGAAGTTAAGAGGCTAGCCTGGGCTACAAAGTAGGACTCTACCTCAAAAAAAAAAAAAAAAAAGCTGGTAGTGACCAAATAACCTAGCGGTCGTGATACCCAGTTTAAAACCATGGTTCTGGGCAGGCGTGGTCGAGTGTGCCTTTAATCCCGGCTTTTGGGCGGAGGAGACAGAGGCAAGAGGACAAAGGGCAGCAGACCTCTGTAGGTTGTAGGTCAGCCTGGCCCATAAAGCAAGTCCCAGGAAGCCAGGGCTGTTATGGAGAAACCGTCTTCAGTCCTGCCCCCACCAAAGGAAAGACTGTTCCACACTGTATCCGTTACCTCTTCCTGAGTCCTGAGGTGAAGGAGCCTGTGTCTGCCCTCTAAAGCAGCCCCCCTGGCCCACCCCGCCCTCACTTTACTTTGCTCACACCAGCCGGGGCTTACACAGAAGATGCTGACCTGAAACCGCTCACACTCCTCCTGGTCCAATCTCCCTGGCCCACGATGCCCGCCTGATAATGCTGACAGGGCTGGGAGCCACGCCTCTCCAAGTGCTTCCCTCAAAGCCCTGAGCCCCCGGGGCTCTGGGTTCCCCATGTTCCCACCTTCCCTCACCCCGTCACGCTGGTCCTTGTGCCGGGGCCGAGGGCAGTCATCTGTTTCCATGCTGTCTTTGTCTTCGGCAGCACTGCCCGATGCCAGGCTGTGGCGGGTCTGGTCAAAGAGTGCAATCACCTCTTCCTGGAGGGTCTCGCAGACATTCAGCACCAGCTGGGAGTACTGGGGGATTTCGCTTACTGCAGAACAGACGGGAAGGGTGCTGGCACACAAGGCAGGCCATTCTGACCGCACACCAAGGCTTTCTTCCTAGGCAGGGGCTGGAAAGGCAGTTGTGTACCAAGAGGAAGGGCGCCACACTACTGGGAGGGGAAGGGATGGTGGGAAAGAAAGTATCCTGGGGTAGAAATCCCAACACTGCAGTCTCAAGTCTCACAGCAAGTGCGTGTGGCCCGTGTTAGGCGCTGGCGCTCACCTCGAAGCTCCTTCATCTGTAAAACTGTGATGAATGCAGAGAACACCTTGGCCTTGGTCTTTTCCATGAGCTGCTGGTCTGCCTGGAGCACCCCTTCCAGGACCTCTGTCAAGGGCCCAAGGATTTTATCCACAGCACCCAGCTCTCTGAAAGAACAAGGCAGAGGAGCATGCTCACTCACTGTCCCCTGCCCCTCAGAAGCCACAAGCAGTTCCTCTCACTGCAGTCTGCTGAGTTGCTCCATTCCCTGTAAAGTATACAAGCCCCCTTGTCCCCTCCTGGAAAGGAAGGGTTGTCAGGAAGGGTGGGCAGGCAGTGCTGGGGCAGATGGAGCCTCAGGTCACCTCTCGGGTGCACTCACCTCTTCCACTGCCGCAGGAGGATGAGCAGCAGAGTGCACATCATGGAGCCCAGCCGGAGGCAGTTCACTGATGTTGCCACAAGGAGCTGAAGAGAGGAACAGCAGAGAGTCAGGAGTCTGGCTGCTTAGAAGCAGACATCGCTGCAAAGATACAGAGTATCTCTGGCCCGTGCCCTCCTTGCCTAAGGCTGGCCTCTCACAAGTGCAAGGTGCTGGGCACCTCCTCACTACCTCCCAGGCCATTTGAGCCCTGACCGACCACCGGATCGTGAGTTCGCTCTGTGACCTCAGGGGAAGGGAGACTCTCAGGGATACTTACTAATGCTTTGGTCCCGTCAAGCACATCAAGAAAAAGCTGGCGCCGCACTGCCACGTCAGTCAAGTGCATGATGTCTGCCTGCAATGGGTGGGATGATTATGTTCAGGGACAGACTTTAGGAGCCAAGAAATGAAGGCCTTCATGAGGCCATTTCCAATTGGAATGTCATCAGGGCCCTGATGAGAATGAAGCTTCAAGCCTTGCAGTTTTTTGGCTCCCCTGACATCTGCTCAGAATCAAGCCCACACTGGCCTCCTCCGCAGAATTACAAACATCCTCCCTGTACAGGCTCGGCACTCTTCACAGGTTCCCAAGGCTCAGAAAGGTCACCTGCCTTATGACCTGCAGCCCCACCAGTGCTCACTGTAGCGCAACCCTCCCCACAACCTCCCTCTCTTCGGTTGTTTGAAACTGGTCTCACCAAGTTATGTCGCCGTCCCTAACTCATGTTCCTCTGTGCCTCAGCTGCCCCGTTAGCATGTGCCCACTACAGCTGGCTCTTCAGTTTCTGTACGGACCGAGTGCTTTCTCCTCCTGCACTTGACACCTGCAATTTCATCTGCCTAGACTTCTTGCCTGACAGGCTCTCTGCTTGAGGCTGCTTCATACACTACTTCAGAGGCCACCATGACTACTCTTACACAAGTAGTACAATCTCATGTTACATTTTCATCTGTAAATTTATAACTAAGTCCTCATCTCTCTTTCCTTCTTAACATATAGTGTCTCTATGTAGCCCTGGTGGTCCAATAACTGACTTTGTAGACTAGGCTGGTCTCAAACTCAAAGATCCACCTGCCTCTGCCACTGGAGTGCCAGGATTAAAGGCATGCACCACCATCGCTCAGCACCCCTCCCCCCATGCTTTCATACATTACGTCACAACAAAAGCCCCTCCCCCCAACTCCTCTGAGTCCTCCTCCCCCCTTCTTCTCCATTTCCATTAAAAAAAGAGCAGGCCTCCCTCCCAGGCATATCAATTAGCACAGCATAACAAGTTGCTTTAAGACTAATTAGAAACTCTCCTATCAAGACTGGATAAGGCAACTGAGGCACCAGGAAAAAGATCCCAAGCAGGGAGCTGAGTCTCTGTGAGGCTCTAGGAGCAGAGTTAGCTGATTCTGCAGGTGGGCCATCTTTCTCCTGCTGTCCTCACCATGTGACCAGGCCTTCCCTGCCTACTACCGCTTATCCTGTAGCGATAATTCTGGAGTTTTGATTTCTTTAAACAAACAGAAATGTTTAAGAATGTGCTTTTGTCTTACTCCCAGGTGTGGGATATGGGGCTACTTCAGAGGGTCCACAGCCCCTGACTACGATTTGCCTTGTAGTCTGGCAGGGGTAAGGTTTGACAACTGCAGATAGTTTCTGCAGTTGTGTGGGACACTGGGAATCCTGGGGACTTTTCAGAGGGCATATAAATGCTACAGTCCCATAGGTGGGTTGTTGGGTAGTCGTGTGTAAAGAAGAAACAACAAGAAGAAATCAGATATTCTACGGCAAAGATCAAACTTGCCCCCAGGAACTTGTATGCCTCTAATCAGCAGGAAGTAGTCTAATGATAATGCTGCCTCCTGTCTGACCCCTGACTTTTTATTCAGGGATCTCTTTCCTGTCTATCCTTTCCTCTCTCCTATCTAGTGTTACAGGGTTGGAAGGGTAGAAGAAAAGGGGAGGAGAAGCAGCCAAAGTCCAGCTATAATATCTCTGGTGCCTGCAGGTACGGAACAAATATTTTAGTAGTCATGGCAGGGAGGGAAGGAGGGAGGGAGGGAGGAGGGAGGAGGAGGGAGGAGGGAATTAAGGTTCATCAGGTCAGTTTCCAGAAGGCAGAGAACAGAGGTACAACTTAAGAACTGCTTTTTGCTTGAACTCCTTTTCTTCCCCTAGAGAAGGGGCTCACTGTTTAGCTCTAGCTGTCCTGGAACTCACTCTGTAGACCAGGCTAGCCTGAACTTTCGAGATTCACCTGCCTGCATAGTAGTACTGGGATTAAGGCTGTGCACCGCCCCAGGCTACTGTTGTATTCTAAAGGCAGCAACATGGACATTCCCCTATCAGGCAGGCAAGCCTTGCAGTGGTCTGCAGGCTCGGGGGTCTAAAGGCAGACTGCATGCTGGAGAACAAGTCAGACAGATGGGCAAGGTTTTTGGAATGAGGAGACCCATGCCAAGGTCCAATTGTAATTAAGTAAGATAAGGTCCAGATGCCCTGAGGAAGAACAGTTCAACACCACATGCTATAGCAAAACAAACAGTGCCAAACCGAAAGATGCCAAGAATGGTGCAAACTCTTCCCAAACACCAGCTTTCTCTCTATGCTCACTGGTAAGGAAGGCACTTGCTGCACAAGCCTGATGGCCGGGGTTCATATAAAGGTGGGACTGACCCCCAAATCTGTTTCCGACCTCCACACATGTGCATACACTAATAATAAGTAAAAAATTTTAAGACTCACTATACAGTGAAGAGGCAATGGCCTTCGTCCTTTTCCTAGAACCAACGGAAAAACACAGCACTCTTAAGAGATCTGGGCCTACCGCAGCTGCAGCCTCAGATGAATCAGACACCTACAGCATCCAGAAGGCCCAGCCCCAGGGGCAGAGGTGCTCCCTAGACCTATCCTTCAGGCTATCTGACGGGTTTGGAACTGCTTCTGTGTCCTGTCCCCAAGCCTGCCCGTCCTCATCTCTTGGCGTACAGTGTCAGGTTTGCTATCCTAGGAGCTGCCCGAGCTAGGCAGCTCAGCATCACCGCTTCCCACTGAAGCAGAGCCAGGAGGCCGGGAGGCTTACGTGACTGGTAGCAACGATGAGAAGCGTCCTCCAGGCGGACACCAGCATCTGATACTCTAGCAAGGACGTGCAGCTGCTGCCCTCTGTCTCAGCCATGTAAACTGCCAGAGACTTGACATACCCCGACCAGTAGGCAAAGCGTTTCTCGCTGGAAAACTTCTTGAGTGTATCTTTTAATGACTGGTCCAATGAACCCCTATACAACATACAAACCAGAGTCAGGGTTCAGAAGTGCATGGAGCTGAGATGGGCACATGGCAGCCAGCTCTAGGGTCAGGTCCCAAGGAACGAGCGAAACTGAGGCCTTTTCAGAAAAGCCTCCAACTCCATCAAATCCCAGCAACCCAAAACCTACTGCACAACTCTTCTGACAGCATAAATGCCACCAGTGCCCTGGTCAGGACACTGACCCTCCATAAATGGGCCTGACCATCCTCTTGTGTGCCCTGCTTACCGACCATGCATTCTGTGATAGGTCCCCACCATCTCCCACCCCCATCTTTGGTTAAAACCCCATGGGAGGGGGCTAGAGACATGGCTCATTCTTGAAGCACTTGCTCAGCATGAAAATACCCAGAGTTTGAGTCCCAGTACTAAATAACAACAACAACAACACCCCCCAGAAGGGGTAAGGACTCACTTAACCACATAGTAGATCTCCAAACATATTATCTTCATGATGAGGGCACAGGTTTCCAGGATGCTGGGCTGTGGAGGGAGAGAAAACACACCAATCACATGGAACAAAACCTCCACACCCACCCTGCTGCCAGCAAGGGCCTAACGCTCAGAAAACATTAAACTTTGCTTCCTGGAAAGCGAAAGGCAGAGGCCACTGGACAGGGCGCCGTATCCAGTGTGGAGTTGCTAGAGCAATAGAGCAGTCATGTCCGTCTGTTTCCCAGAGGACAGGAGGCAAGCACTGCTCTGCAGATGGGGCTGCTGTAACCTGAGGCAGGGTCCTTTCCTCAATGCCTCTGCCCTGCCCTCCACAGAGCTCACCTCAGATGTCTCTGAAGGAGGAGAGAGAGTTCCAAACAGCGGACTCGTTAAATTCTCCCAAAACCTGGGTCTAGGATAAAAACATGTGTTGAGATGCCTCTGGTCCCCCATGCTGGTATTTTTTCATGCTTTAATATCCCAAACCTAAAATGTTTCTCATAAATCAATTATTCTTATGTAAACATAAAAAGTCCATAAATAAAACTGCATCTTCCACTTAACAAGTGCAATTGGGAGCCAGGCAGTAGCTGCACAAGTCTTTAATCCCAGCACGTGAGAGGAAGAGGCAGAGGCCAGCCCACTCTACAGAGTGAGTTCCAGGACAGCCAGGGCTACACAGAGAAACCACCTCAAAAAACCCAAAACCAAACCAACCAACCAACCAACCAGCCAACCAAACAACAAAAAAGGGAGAGAATAAAATAAGAGTGCAAGAGACAACCGCCAACACTGATGATCTGAGTTCAGTTCCCAGGACCCACACCATAGAAGACAGACATGTTGTCCTATGTCCACACTTAGCTGTGTGACATGTGCTTACAACCCACAGAAAAACCTAAAAAACAAAACGAAACAACCACAAAACTACCCTTTGTTTTTTAACTATTTAAAAAATGAAAACAAGAGCTGGAGAGATGGCTCAGCGGTTAAGAGCATGGACTGCTCTTCCAGAGGGCCTGAGTTCAATTCCCCAGCACCCACATGTTACTTCACATCTGTTTGTAACTCCAGTTCCAGGGGATCTGATGCTCACACACAGACGTACATACAGGTAAAACACCAATGAATATAAAATAAAAATAACTTTAAAAAAGCAAAACACAAAAACCCTAGCCAGGTGTGGTGATCAAAACCTTTAATCTCTGCAAGTGGGAAGCAGAGAGCCGCAGGTCTACATAGCATGCTCCATGTCACCCAATCCTACACAGTTGTGACCCTGTCCCCCAAAAAACAAATAAATGAATAAAAAGAATAAAAGAAAGAAAAAGACATCTAAGAGACCCTGGTACTGAACTGTGTGCTAAGTAAGTATTCCATGCATAATCTGGTGAACTCACAAGAAACCTATTTCATTTTATAGACAAGATCAGGCAGGCTCATGCATCAGCTAGCACCCAAGGGGACATACTTGGTTCTGAGGACGAGCATGGCACTGTCCCTACGGTCCTGCCACAGGGCGTGAAGGAAGGCGATGGCTGCACGGTGCAGCAGAGGTGGGCACCAGTATCGATCCTGCTGCTGGGAGTCGATCAGCTCCAGCACCACATGGAGACAACTCCACACGCCAAGGCTGAATTCCTACAGCAGGACAGGGGGCATTCAAGTTCCAGGATAGTGCTGCCAAAAAGCCCTCACCCAGCTTCAACAAAGTGCAGGCTGACCTTGGAGCCACTGCTGCCGTCCTTCACCTCCAGATTCAGAAACAGCTCGATGAGGCCTGGCTGGGTCTCCACAGCCACTGTAAGGAACTCCAGGATCATGACCTTGATGCGCATGTCCTCGATCTTGCTCTGAAGGCGGGTCAGGAAGGCATCACGGATGGCAGCTGCGTCACTGCCCAGGCAAGCATACACTGACATTGGGGCTACCTGGAGACCAGGACACACAGGTTTGAGGTTCTAGGTCCGAAAGAATTTACAGAAGAAAGAGACGAAGAAGGCAGTAAGTGCTGGAGAGACACCAGTGAGGTGCTTGCCGTACAAGCATGAAGACGAGTCCCGATCCTTAGCACCGTGTAAGAGCTGGGCTAGATGGACCGGTAATCCTAGTACTGCAGAGGCAGAAGCCAGAGGACTGTGGGTGCTGATGAGCCAGTGCAGCCAACTGACAAGCCCCAGACTCAATGCGACCGTCTTACGGCACGACCAAGGAAGACACCCACTGCTGACCTGCCTTTGGAACCCATGTGCATGCAGACGCACACGCTAAATGTTTCTCAAGTCTGAATTAAGTAAAAAATGAGGAGATACCTTTCTTTTAGACTGATGGAAGGATATAAAATTTGATGTTAAGAGTAAAAGGTGCAGGGGCTGGAGAGACGGCCCAGTGTTTGTTAATACTTGCTCTCAGCCAGACATGGTGGCGCACACCTTTGATTCCAGAGTCAGGAGGCAGAGGCGGACAGATCTCTATGGGTTTCAGGCTAGCATGGATGTGAGACTGTCTCAAAACCCCAACCTGCTCTTGTATAGAAGTCAGAGTTGGTTCCCAGCACCCACACGGTAGCTTATACCATCTGTAACTGCAGTTCCATGGGATCCAATTCCTTGTCCCCAATTCTCTGGGCACAGGCACACAGGTAGTGTGTGTACTTACATACACACGCAGACACACACACATAAAATCAGTAAGTCTAAGAAGGAAAATTGCCATGGAGAGCCGACTCAGCGATGAGAGCAGCGCTGCTCTTACAGACAAGTGCGTCTGACCCCTAGCAGGTGCGTCAGGCAGCTCACAACCTCCTGGACCTCTAGTTTGGGGATCCCACATCTCTAGACTTGGGGCACACCCCATGCAAACACATACACAGGAGTAGGAAATGACACTCAGTGGGCAAGCGCTGGAGAGCAGCAGGGAAGCTCATGCCTCCCAACTCTAGCTAGAGACCTGGAGCCTACCGTGGCCAAACGTTTCAGCAGCTGGATGGCCAGGCGTGGCAAAGCTGGGTCATGTCTGTGGTAGATGTACTTGGCTAGGACAGCAATAAGGTTGTTCCCGTGGGCACCTAAAGGAAAGCAAACAGAGAGCCAGGAACCCATTACAGTTCTTCCCAAACACCATCCACTGGGCAGACTAAGCTCAGGTGGCCAGCTCAGTCCTGTTCTCAGCAGCAAAAAGATAACCAGGATGTGGGGATAAACAGGTCAATACATTGCATTAATGCAAAGATATGTTTTAAAAGCAATGTTTAATAAATAGGTTATAAAAGACACTGTACTGAAATTAAAAAAAAAAAGTAAAAGAACCCGTCAGCAGGAAGACGGTGAGACTGTCCAGTGGTAAAGGCTGAGTCAATCCTCTAAACCCACATGGTGGTGGGAGAGAGCCAAGTCCCACAGTCTGACCTCCACCTGCGCATACACACACACACACACACACACACACACACACACACACACACACTCTCTCTCTCTCTCTCTCTTTCTCTCTCTCCACACACTCTCTCTCTCTCTCTCTCTCTCTCTCTCTCTCTCTCTCTCACACACACACTCTCTCTCTCTCTCTCACACACACACACACACACACACCCCACACCCCACACATGCTCACCCCACACACACACATTCCCCACACACACACCCCCACACACACATGCTCACCCACACACACACACACACACGCCACTCTCACACACACACACACACACACACACACACACACACACACACACACACACACACCCATATACACACATTCAGAAAACATAAAACCCTCTGGCTGGACACAGTGCACTCCTGTAATCTCAGCACTTTGGAGGTAAAGAAAGGAGGACTAAAAGCCGAAGGGCAGGGGTCACTGAGAAGGCACAGTGGGTTAAGGTGCTTGCTGCTAAACCTGATGACCATAGTTCAACTCCCAGAACCCTCATAATGGAAAGAAAGAGCTGACACCCAGACATGATGAACACAAACATGACATATGTAACAAATTGAAACACAGGAGAAAAAAGGAGTCCCAGGGCATCCTTGGCTGTACAATCAATCTAAGGCCAGCCTGGCCATAACTGGTGCCAGAGAGGTGACTTAGTACTAGAGCACCTGCTAACACGCACAAGGCCCTGGGTTCAGACCCTGGCATAGCAAATGAAAAAAACAAGTCATAAGTGATTCTGACATGATATAAAAGCCTCGCTGTGATGTGAGCCATGGGCTTTGAAGGGCTTTTGTGCTTGTATTTTCAGGGTTGTCTGTGTTTTGAGAGATCTTGCCATACAGACTGGCTTATCATGGACTGGTGACAGAGAACTCCAGCTTTGCTGTCTTGACCAGCAGGTGGCCCTGGCTCTGCTCATGCGGGCATGAGCCAGGCCCTATGTCCTCTGCACACAGTCAATCGGCTGTCAGCTCTCTGCACTTTTGTCATCACCGTGTCGGGACAGCGAGAACCATTACCCGCACCCTGCAGGTAAGAAACGTCTCACACTGTAGTCACTCTATGTGTTAGGCAGCCCTGGCTGAGTTTATCCCCCTGCCTCAGTCTCCCATGGACACTAGGGTCAGAGCCATATACTTCTACATCATTCTGGATGAGAAATCTGAGACCAACCTTAAATATGCCTGAGGTTCTCACACAGCTGAGCAACACCTAAATTTGAATCAAGGAAATATGACCCCAGTCTCCCTCCTTAAGTATCACTGTCATTAGAAGGAGTTCAGAATAAAATAGGAAGGGGTCCCCTTGTTACCAAGTCTAGAGAAACGAGCTGAAATCATTTCTGATGTGCAAGCATAGGGCATTAAATACACCTTTATGGGCAGACATGTGCCCAAGGAAGAGAAACACATACCATGCTGTGTGAGAGCCTGTTCCAGGGGGGACACCACATTAGAAGGAGGCTTCAGCCGAATAACATTGTTGGTGACAGAGAACGCCAGCTTCACTGTCTTGATCAGCAGTTGGCCCTGGCCCTGACCTTCTGGCCCATCACTAGGTGCCAAATGGAGATCACAGTTAGTTCCGATAAGACGGTCTCAGTCAGGGTGTGCTCTCACGAGCCAGACTGCAGTAGGAGCCCCATTCAGACTAGGAGAGGGAAGAGGCTATGCAGCAGCCACTAGCTAGGAAATACCACAGTTTTTGTTTTCGTGTTTGGAGACAGGGTTTCTCTGTGTAGCCATGGCTGCTCTGGACCAGGCTGGCTTCAAACTCAGAGACTCACCTACCTGTTTCCTAAATTCTGGGATTAAAGGCCTGCCACCACCATCTTGCCACAAAGTTATTAAAACAAAACAAAACAAAACTGCAAGGACCAGGAAAGCTATTATGAGATTGTCTTTACAAAAAGAGAAAGGAAACACCCCCCAGGGTACCCCATCAGCATGGCGGCCTCCACAAGCCCTGAAGGGATTACTATACCAATAGACTTGCTAAAGACAGGGAAGCTCAACTGGGCCAGCTTAAACAAAGGACTGCAGGTAAGGAAGGAAGGCAGACAGCAGGAGAACTAGTCTTTCCCAGAGATCAGCCGCCAGTTTATTATCTAACACAAATGGCTCAGCCCTGAAATCATAGATGTATAGGCAACACCAAATGTACGAAGCTGACTGTATTTATGAGCACACACTGGGCAGGTTATGTGTGTAGGCATTTGTGTGTTTAACAACACATCAATTTGAAGGTGTACAGGGGAGGGTGTGGAAGGAGTTGGAGGGAGAAAAGGGAATGAGAAGAAGATGAGGAAACAAACAAAGCGACTACAGGTTAGGCTAAGATGGGTCTGAAGGTCATCGAGGCAGGCACAGAGGAGGCCCTACCTGCGGGGCTGAGCAGCCATCACCATGTCTATGGTGTCCACACCAATTCCCATGATGCTGATGACAGTCTGTCCAGCCTCGGTATAAGCCAGGCTGCAGATGCAGAGGGAAGGCAGGCTGGGCGTGTGGCTGGAAAAGAGGGGTCTCAGTCACTAGGAGCTCTTAAGCAGAGACTAGAGCACTGCCCCAGGTGCCCTGCCAACTGCCTGAAAGGAAGGTACTCTGAACACTAATGGACGAAAAGTTGCTTAAATAATCCAGGATTAACCCATTCATGCAATATATAGAAATGTTAAAACAACGAATATACAGATAAGGTTCAGAGCAGCGAGTGCATAAAGTAGAACGGTCTAGAACCTGCAGTGACTCGCTAAGAGGCACCTCTGAGGCGGTGGCACACTGCACTGCACAACCTTTCTGACAGACAGGCAGCATCTTTCATAACTACCCTAACAACTGATGTGTATAGACATGCGCCTTCATCTGTCCTTTTCTGTCCAGAAGGAAGAAGGACACTGAGCCAATGGCCAGGAACCGTAAGCAGAGATGAATGAGATTTGGGTCCGTGTTAGTTAATTTTTGTCAACTTGACAAAGGTTAGTCCTTTGGGAAGAGGGAACTTCAACTGAGAAACACTGCCCCGCCATTGGCCCATGGGTTATTTCTTAGTGTAGGAGGGCCCGGCCTGTTGTGGGTGGTATCACCCAGGGCAGGTGGCACTGGGGTATACAGGAAAGAAAGCCAAGCAAGCCAGTAAGCAGTGTTTCTTCAGCTCCTGCCTCCGGGTTCCCACCCTGACTCTCCTCAGTGACAGACTGGAATGTAGTAGACCTTTTCCTCACTAAGCTGTTTCAGACATGGTGTTTTAGCACAACAGTAAATATTCTAGTTAAGACAGGATTCAACAAAGTTGACATGTTGGGTAGAAACAACCAGTATAGTGTTTCCCCTGCTGAGCCCCACCATCCCCCATCACCTGCTATGCAGCTCTGTCTCTTGGCACAGGTTCAGTATTGCATGAATCAGCTCCAGAATCAGGCAACCTAGACTCCAGAAAAGACATGTGATGATGTGTTAATGACCTGCCTCAAAGAAGAGAGGGGAAGGCCTCCAGGGAGCAGACGTTCTGGGGTGTGTGCTGTCCTTACCTATGAGCTCCCGCACGCCGTGAGAGCTGTAGCGCCATTTGTGATAGCTGGGAAGCACCTCCTTCAACACGAACATCACGCAGGGCACCAGGCCTTGGCTCTGGGTACTACCGAGCTGTCCCTATGGGAGGGAGAGCGTGCTGTGAGGGCCTCGGCCACGTAAGGAGGCATCCTTTATTACTCAAGATTTAACCTCAAAAGCATAGACAGGTCCAAAGGAGAACCAGGAACACTTTAACCAAGAATAGAAGCAGACATCAGAAATTCCTACTTCAACTGAACCATGTGGTGAACAAAGAAAACAGCCAAGAAGGTGAGGTGACAATGTCACCAAAGGTGCTGACATGGAAGAGCACAAGGAAACTTAATCTGACAGGACAGACGTTCCCTACTCACCAGACACAGGACTGCCAACAACAGAGAAAGCTGCTTACCGACAATGACTGTCACCCATACTTGACGTTCTACTACCATGGGGCGTGGGAGGAGAGCACTGATACCCCAAGCTCTCTCTATTAAGACAGTGCTGATTAATTCCAATTTCTCTATCTTAAACCGACTCCCACTTTGACTCAATGATTTCTCTCTAAGCCTTCACTTATTTCTACAGGAAGGATATGTGCAAGGTGCTGAGTGCTGTGTGTGTAGTAATGGTTATATTAAACCCCGGTCTCTAAGAAAGAACTACAGTCTCCAGGCCTGACCTTACTCTACAGCCCACACAGACCGTAAACCTGCTCTTTTTGTGTTGGGCTCCTAAGAAGCTTCGATTAGTCTTGGGACCCCAGGCTGGCTGCAGAGCTCTTTTCACGTGTGAGCCTCTGAACCCCATCAGTCAGGGAATGACTGAATACATTCCCATGTCACAGATGCTCTCAGAAATTCAGAACTGCCCAAGGTCAAAGAAATTCAAGTAGTCAGTAATGAATTTCAAGTGTCCCCCTACTTCTCTCCAATTCCCAATTCTTGTTCTAACTATACTCTAGTTTTTCAGAGTCCTGAGCCATTATCAGCTCCTGGCTACAATCTGCTTAAGGAGGAGCTGAGAAGACTGAGCAGCAGGTGCCTCCTATGGGGTAAGCACTGAAACCAGACCATGGAGGGTACATGCAGCCACATGCTGGGGCTGGGCATAAAGTGCACATGGATGATGGTTTCATAGCTTAACAGGCACCGCAGGAGCCACAGAGTTCTCAACTCTCACTGCAAACCTTCTGACGACTAAACAAGCTCCTACCATTAAGCAGGCACCAAGGAACACACTGGCCACTCTCAACACCCAGAAGCCATGGCTCAGAACAGATGCCCCGCATAAGGTGATGACAGTAGCAGGTAACAGGGGAGCTGTTCCAGAATTATCACATCAGATGGTACCTTGACTAGAGTGGTGACCAGGCGCAGAAAGGCAACGGTGACCCCATACTCGCCCTGGGGTTGCTCACTGTTCATCAGAAGGCTGCCATACCCTCCAGCGTTCATCCCCTCCGCACTAGGGACAGACAGAGGCAGAGGGATAACAGCATGAGCAATGGTCAAGGTTTGAAGAAACCGACTACACGGCACTCCTGTTACTGCTAGACGGGTTCAGCACAAACACCTCCTCAAAGGGAAATAACCAAACGCAGGCAGTTCTATAGCCAGGGAATGAAATGTACCGTTATGCTTTACCGAGGTGTAAGTCCAAGAGGTTTAGAGTGGAACTCAAATGAGCCAAGAGGAAACACCTGTCATGGAAGCAGAGTAGGCTGAGGCAGTGAGACGGAGCCTGTGTTTCAGTAACTGGCCTAGCTCACGTACCTCAGACTGAGGAGACGCACACTGACTGTCTGACACCAGGACACCACATCTCAGGGTCTAACACCCCTGCGCTCTCAGCTGGAAGGTAAAAGCCCAAAAACGTAGCTGCAGCTACATGAGAAAAGTCCCATTCTATCTCAAAAGGTTAAAAAATTGGGGTCGGGATTTAGCTCAGTGGTAGAGCGCTTGCCTAGGGAAACGAAGGCACTGGGTTCGGGTCCCCAGCTCCTAAAAAAAAAAAAAAAAAAAGGTTAAAAATTGTGAACCAGCCAGTACTCAGAAGATAGAAGCAGGCAGATCTCTATGAATTCAAGGCTAGCCTGGTCCACATAGCAAGTTCCAGGCCAGCCAGGGCTACACAGTGAAACCCTATCTGGAAAACAAAATAAAACCCTGTGAAACACCAGTGTACCCGGAGGAGAGCAGGGCTGTGCCCCTTCTTCATCTTATCCCCAATGACCCTCAGGCCCGTGAAGACAGAAGGCTCTTTAAAATGAATAAAGGCAGACTGGACATGACCAGGAACAATTCGTTGCAAGGAGTAAGTACGGTCTACCCACTCAGGACCTGGCTCACCTAATCATCTGAGTCATGTTGGAGACAGGGTGGGCCACAAACGGCAAAAAACCTGTGTGACGAAGATCAGTCCAGACCTGAGAAGGAAAAAGAAGAATTCAGTGTCTACATCCTTCCAGATGTTTACACCAAATGAGATACTCTTAGCCGCTACAAAGACTTCTCATCTCACCTTTGCTGGATTTCGAGCAGCCAAGACAGTTAAGCAGTTGACACAAGAAGCAATGACGTTTACCGGAGGGGAGATCACCGTCGTCAACCTGGTTAGAGAACAAAGCACTGAGCCCAGGGAAATAAGTAACAGGAGTCTCCAGTGCTCACCACACTGCTCTGAGGAACAGGAAAGCCCTTGGCTGGTGAATCACTGCTAAAAGACTCCCACGGAGCTCAGGGCCAGGCTCCAGGAAAGCAACAGTCAGTGCTGCAAGCTCCCAACCACAGACTCACCGCTGAAGCAGCATGTAGATGCGGGATGTGATCGGCAGCAGGCAGTCTGCTATGGACAAGTCTGTGCTGATGACCTTGTGAACCAAATCAATGATGGGCTTGACCCGCTGGCAATGCTGGATCACATCTGTGGGGACAGACGGCCTGTGACCTCTCAGCACACCAGTCTATAAAAAGATAACTGTGTGCGTGTTCAGACCCCAGGCTAGATGGCTTCCAATTTTACCTTCAAGTTGGGTCTCTGCCTCCATTCCTGCAAGCACACCCACTCTTCCTATCACTTGCTCTCTAAGAGTCCCTTACCTGCTGTGGAGACAACGTGGAGTAGCATTTCAATCTCGCAGGTGAAGAGGGTCCAGCTACTGTAGGAGTATTCCCAGCGTACAAGGTAAGCCCTATCATCCAGCATGACTTGGCCCACAGTGCCCTGAGGAATTCGAAGGTTGGTCTGACCCCCTAGGGAAGAGAAATGCCTGTAACCCTAGTACACATCCGGGAGGAGGGTCTTCTGGCAGACAGCACTACCCAACACACAGACAGGACTGCTCAGCAGACATCTCGCTGCAACTTCTTCTTTTTTTTTTTCCGGAGCTGGGGACCGAACCCAGGGCCTCGCACTTGCTAGGCAAGTGCTCTACTGCTGAGCTAAATCCCCAAACCCTCACTGCAACTTCTATGTTAAAAATGCTAATAGGGCTAGCATACACCACACCAGAAATCTCAGACTTCCAAGGTTGAAGCAGAGGAACGCAGAGAGTTTAAACCCACCCTGGGAATTGAGATCTTGACCCCAAAATTTTCTCTTTTGTTTTTTCTTTTTCTCTAGAGAGGGTGTCACTGTGTAGACCAGGCTGGCCTCTAACTCACAAAGACTTGCCTGCCTCTGCCTCTCAAGTACTGGGGTTAAAGGAAAGTGTGTACCACCACACCTGACTTGCCCCAAATTAAGAACAAAACAAACAGGGGTTGGGGATTTAGCTCAGTGGTAGAGCGCTTGCCTAGGAAGCGCAAGGCCCTGGGTCGGGTCCCCAGCTCCAAAAAAAAAAGAACCAAAAAAAAAAAAAAAAAAAAAAAAAAAAAAAACAAAACAAAAAAAAACAGGGCCACCAGAAAAAGACACTTGCTGCCAAGCATAATGACCCAACTCAGACACCTGGGACCTCGCATGATGGAAGGAGAGAACCAATTCCAAAATGTTGTCCTCTAACCTCCGTAAACATACTCCAGTATAAGCACACACACTAAACGGTCTTAGTTAGGTAGCTGGTAGACAAGATCTCACAGTCCTGCTCAGGCTGGTGTTGAACTCATAGGCTCAAGTGATCTTTCAGCCTCAAATCTTTTTTTTTTTTTTTTCTTTTTTTTCGGAGCTGGGGGACCGAACCTGGGGCCTTGCGCCAGGCAAGTGCTCACCGCTGAGCTAAATCCCCAACCCCAGCCTCAAATCTTGCAGGTAGCTGAATTCTACAACTGTGTGCCACCCAGCCTGGTTTCAGTACACTTAACATCAAACTTCTCGTGTTATTCACAGAACTACCTGCCTTTGGGCTGCCTCTCATTTAATCCCAGTGTTTACTTGGGAGGCGGAATCTATTTTGGGCTACAAAGTAAGACTAGTCTCAAAACAAAAAAAAAATACTTTGTGCTTTGTGACTAATACAAATACCAACAAGCCATGCTCTACGATAAAACCTTCTCTTTTGGATGGAGCAGCAGTCCTCTCTACACTCAGCACTCATTCATTTATCTCCCAAACAGCCATTTGGAAGCTTCCACTTCATACAGTCCTTTTCACCTGCCATCCCTTTACGAGGATGTGTTCACTGAGAATGAAACCCTAGGACCTGAGAGTTCCTATGTTCAGCGCAGTGTTATTCACAATGGCCCAATGCCAACGAGAACAGTAGGAGAGGATGCGAAGGAAGAGGGAGCCCACTGCTGGTCCTTGTAGGAGACACAACCAAGAAAAGTCACCAAGACAACTGCTTATCAGCCTCTCTATGTGGTACTGAGGTGTCCTCTGGAATAGCAGCACGTATGCTTAGCCATCAGTCATCCCTACTGTGCCAGGAAGGTTTGCAGAGCCCGTTGATCTTTAAACATTTTAAGGCAGCTCCTAGGAGCACCATTGTGACTGAGTTTCATGGAATATTTGAAAAGCAATAACTAAGCTGGCAAAATGTTGCTGAGTCTTTCCAAATCTGAGCCTGTTGTACATTGCTGTACAAGCTGTTCTCGCCATAGCTGCACTCTGGACCATGCACTCATTTAATCCCATGCGTTGACCGAGTCAACGATGGCTCACAGAAGTCCCACTGCCATGCAGGTAGAGACTACGATGGTGATTGTTTTCATGCAGCTTGCTAATCCAGTCTTTTTCCTTTTGAGACACGGTCTCAATATTTAATCCTGGCTGTCCCAGAACTTGCTGTGTAGACCAGGTTGGTCTCATCCTCACAGCAATCTGCCTGTTTCTGTCTCTACCACAGTCAGCCCAATCTCAAATCTTAACCCAAAACATTAGACGGACTATCTATTTTCTACTTCTTTGAGCCTATTAACTTTTAATTCTGACTTTTAAGTCACATTATAAAACATGATGCCAAATGCCGCATAATGATGACGAATGAGACCCACCTCCTTTGGAGTGCTTTGGTGTCACCCTGACCCTCCAGACCCACATTACACATCAGTTCACGGGCTGCACAATCACTTGTGTAAGAAGCCAGTGAAACACCACTGGATTTTCACTAACTTTCACTCTGACATTACTTAGCAAACAATCCCCAAGTCTCTCCACATGGTGGAGCTGCCAGTGTGCTTGTAGAAAGGAAGTCTGACAGTATCATTAGAAAGCGCATTATTCCATCTGTGATTTCTACAAGGACTTGTATAGAGACTCTCGCCAAGCAGCGCACTGTGGCTCAAACCTTTCATTTCTGGCACTCAGGGTGTAGGATCTCTGAGTTTGAGGACAGCCTGGTCTACAGAGTAAGTTCCAGAATAGCTAGGGCTATGCAGACAGACACTGTCTCAAAAAACACATACACGAACAAACAACCCCTTCAAAACAAAGGTTTAAATCAAACTTGAAATGCTAAAACTAAACACGATATAGGAATATTTCATTAATATCAACATGTACACACAGAAAGCAGCAAAACTGTTTTTCTTTTAGTTTGATATTTGAATTATACGTATAACAAAAGACAGGTTTTGTTTTCTTCTGTGTGCTGATATTTTGTATTACTAAACTAGTCAAAATTGGCTAGGATGTATTGGTTTGTAGCTCTAGAAGGCTTAAACTGTAGAGTGCTGAAAAGAACCATACAATCCAGGAGCGATTCTATATCATACTGCTTAGATTCTGTGGGGAAAACGTTTAAAAGGCAAATCACCAAAACCTGCAGTGTTTAAGGGGTAAAAAGTTATCAAGTTAGCATCAAGTCAGAATAAACACAAAGCCAGCCTCTGGCTAACACACACACACACACACACACACACACACACACACACACACACACACACACCACACACACACACACCACACACACACACACACACACACCACACACACACAGACACACACACACACCACACACACACACACACACACACACACACACACACACACACACACACACACCACACACACACACACACACACACACACACACACACCCCTCCAGAGTCATGAACTGTCAAGAGAAGGTGCTCAGATAGCGTCCAGCATCAGTGCGCTTGCTACCAACCTGGTCAGCGTGATACAAGCTAGAGTCATTAGCAAGAATCCAACTGAGAAAGTATCCCCTCCAGACTGGCCTGCAGGTAAGTCTGTGGGGCAGTTTCTGGACTAATGGTTGAAGTCCCGGCCCACTGTAGTAAGCAGTGCTCCCCATGGTCTGCTTCAGCTCCTGTTCTGACTTCCTCTGATGATGAACTATGACATGGAGCTGTAGAGGAAAACACCCCTTTCCTCCCCGGGCTGCTCTGGCTGCGCTGCACATCACAGCAACAGAAACACTGGGACGATTAGCAAAAGAGACCCCCGATGCAGTCTAGAAGTGTCAAGTATGACTTAGAGGGATTCTGTGGAAGGGAGACACCAGATCCTTCACCCATCGTGTGACGCAGACCTGTCCTGCTGACCTCGTTACAGCACAGCAACAATAAACAGAGCAAGAGAAACCAGTGATGCAAAAACAGTGATTAATAAAAGAAAGGCAGAAGCTCAGAATGAAGTAGGAAAATCGTGTGCTGTGAGCCGGCGTGGACTACTAGCAAGAAAAGAAGCTCTGAAAACAAAGAGCAAACAAACAGCAAAGAGAAAAAAGAAGAAAGGCGAAGAAGCCAGGAAGGAGGAGCGAGCGAGCACAACACGCCTGAGTTGAGGAGCACTCACTTCTCACAACACTCGGTCCTAGCCTGACGCTCAGCACTCAATGAACCAACAGGGAGTGAGAAGACGGGGAAGGGCCTCATAGGTACTTCCTGTGACAAAATGCCGCCAGCATCAGGGCCAACTAGTTCCCTTGAAACAGAGATATGCAGAGCACGTCTTACCTAGAGGGTACAGGAGTTTGGGCGTTTGCCTCCGCCACAGAGTTCCATCTTCATGAGAGAGCACATCATGGGGCTTGTGCTTATGAAGTTCATTGTAGAAAGACATTTTATCTAGGAAACTGTACACCTGCCAAGACCCAGAAAGAAACCCAGTCATAGCTTCACTCACGGGCTATACAAAGGGCTCTACATTTGCTCTTTAAGCCAGTAAGCTGTCTGTGCCCGTCTACTAACCTCCTCCCAGACTCTTCTTAAAGAAGGCTCTTCTTAAAACTGCCCTCTGCTCTTCTCAGTTAGGCTTCACCATTCCACACCTAAACCAAGCTCCCCTTACTCTGCACACAGACTTGGCTCTCTCTGCTTGCCTCTCCTTTCTCTCACCTACCACCCATGCCAATCAAACCCAGGGCCTTGCAGACACAGGGGAGCACTAACCACCAGCACACCCTCAGAGTGTAACCTGTTCCTTAAGTCTACTGTTCCCCTCTAAGCAGGTACCAGGCAACTTCACACTTAGTCTCACAGCACAGGTACCTAGCAGAATGATCTTAATGTGCCCATACAGAACTGAGGGGACACCAGCCTACTGGCATCTTTCACTCCCCTCAGACTACTCCACCCTGGCAATGCAGATGCACACAGGAGTGCCAGTGACACCTCAGCCAGCGCTCCCACTACGCTTTAGGAATCTGACCAAACCACTCACCTTTTTGGCAGTGGACTTCCCTGACACGAGGGCTCGGAGCAATTGTAGAAGTGGGGAAAGGAGATGGGGAAACATCCCACACACACTGTCCAGAATGATCCCAAGACCAGAGGTTGGCTCCTAAAGTAGAAAGGACAAAGTCATCCCTTTTCCTAAGTGCTCAGAAATGCTCAAAAACAGGCTGCAGAGATGGCTCAGCACGAAGAAAACTGACTGAGCTTCAGAGGACCCCGCTCCCGCCCAGCAGCTCACAACTGTCTGCAACTCCCAACTCCAGTATCCAACATCCTCGTCTGGCTTCCATGGGCACTGGGCGCTGTATGCACATGTGCACAGATATATTATCTATACCCATAAAATGAAAATAAAGATAAGTAGTATTTTTCTTTTTTCTTTTCTTTCTTTTTTTGAGTCAGAGTTTCTCTGTGTAGCCCTGGCTGTCCTGGAACTCACTCTGTAGACCAGGCTGTCCTCAAACTCAGATCTGCCTGCCTCTGCCTCCAAAGTGCTAGGATTAAAGGTGTGCACCACCACCGTCCATTAAAAGAAATATTTTTTAAAAGTTCATACATTTAAAAGAAAACCTAGAAATACAGTTTTCCTTTATATAGGCATAAATAACAGTTTCTTAATAATTTAAGATGTTCACATTCCACTGAAAAATGATATACTGCCTGTCTAGCCAGTGCCCTCCTCCTGTACACCCTTTGTATAGGCAAGCAGTATAATTCCTTCCATTAAACGCTTCTATTAAAGTTGAGAACTACTCCAAAATCACACCGACACTTAGCCAGCACACACCAGTACTGTCCAATCTAAAATATCTTTTTTAAAAAAAGATTTATTTTTTTTAATTTTATATATGTGAGCACACTGTAGGTGCCTTCAGACCCACCAGAAGAGGCATCAGATCCCATTACAGATGGTTGTGAGCCACCATGTGGTTGCTAGAAATTGAACTCAGGACCTCTGGAAGAGCAGTCGTGCTCTTAACTGCTGAGCCATCTCTCCAGCTCCTTAAAGTATCTTATAACAGCGTTTCTCAGTGGTCTGCAAGGCTTCTGCAGAAAACAGCAGCATCTCCAGAGGGAGTTGGAAGCACATGACAATGAAAGTGCTGACCAGCTGGGCCCTGGACTGTTAAATGTTAACTCTAAAAATTTCTCAGAAATGTTTGATCATTCTCTTTACTCTAGAGCAAGCAGTTCTCAACTTGGGGTCATCATCTCTGTGGAGGTTGAACAACTCTTTCACGGGAGTCCATTAGAAAACACAGAATTCACATTATGATTCAAACCAGCAGCTACATTAGAGTTGTGAAGTAGTAATGGAATAATTTCATGTGGGCTCACCCCATCATGAGGCACTGTACTCTAAAGGTCGCAGCACTAGGAAGGGTGAGAAACACTGCTATAGAGAATGCTACAGCACAAGTCCCCCTGACATACTTACTGTTCCCCAGAACAGCTCTGGAAGAGAAGGGTCTGCCAGGACTTCACATGCTGTGTCAATTACATCCTGTGGAGAGAAGGAAATGGTTTGTCTTTCTGGCATGAACGACTTTATCTTTTGTATGGTATTCCATTACACCAGTGAACATGTCACACAGCATGTCAAGAGCTCTGGCTTAGTCATGGCAAATGCTGCCTAGTTTGAAGTTCTGGCATGTTGCTGCAAGCCTATGGTTCTAGTACTGCTTGAGAAGCTGAGGCACGCATTTCTTCTTTGCACACAGATCCACAAAGTCACCTTCCTTTTTATTCCCCACCGAGACAGAGTTTCTCTGTGTAACCCTGGCTGGCCTGGAACACATTATGTAGACTAGGCTGGCCTCGAACTCAGAGATGCGCCTGCCTCTGCTTCCTGAGTGCTGGGATTAAAGACGTGCACCACAAAGCTGGGTCACCAAATTCAACTTCTTGATCTGAAAATGCAGATCTGTAGGATAGAAATGATAAAAGCTGGTAATACTGTGTTTTGACACAACCTCTCACACAAAAAAGATGATGCCGTTATTATGCTTACACCTAACCGCTTAAGTCGGAAACAGTATCTTTCTAATTACTGTGTCCTTAGCGCTTAGCTTAGCACATCTGACATCTGCCAGTCACTTAAGGAGCACTGAGTGAAACCTCACTCACTCAGTATCACAAGTATGCATGCATAAGCCCGTGGACGGCAAAAAGAGGGTATCAGGTTCCATGGAGTTAGGGGTACAGGTAGTTGGGAACTATCACGTGGATTCTGGAACCCAAACTCAAGTCCCCTAAGAGCAAGTGCTGAGCCATCTCTCCAGCCCTAGGACATTTTCTTCTTTTATTTCATTTCTTAAAGGCGGAGTCTCAGTATGAAGCCCTGGCTGTCAGTAGACAGGCTGCCTTGAACTCACAGAGATCCTCCTGCCTCTGTCTCCTGTTCTAGGATCGAAGGTATGCGCCACAACTAGTTGAACATTTTCTACCAAAGCATCAGGTCTTCCCGATCAATGTCAAAGGATAAGGTCAAAGCTGAAGTCACAAGAACTTTACCATTTTCTAGTTTTCTGTTGGAGTGCAGGATTATGCAGTGGATAGTTTTGTCACAGCAGTCACCTGACAAACCACATAAACACCAGTCTCAGACACGGCTAGTTTATTGAGCAGTACTGACCAATCAGGGCTCCCATAGTTTATTGAGCAGTACTGACCAATCAGGGCTCCCATCTGAACCATGACAGTGAGTTAAGATTCTACAAAGCTTTTAAGACTGAGACTCATAATCATCTGTGCCCAGTTATTCCACCAATCAGGATTTAGGAATAGGGGACTTAGGAACATGCCTTTGCTGTGTACTTACCCTGCTCCCATTGGTTGGGGTAGTCAACTGCTGCCTTGTCTAACATTCATGCCTTGTCAAGCAGGATGGGACTTGCCTTGCCTAACATTCATGTCTTAGCTTGCCAACCAGGATGTCAGTCACCCATGCACATGTCTCCATCTGCTAAATAGGGTGTAAGTTCCCAGGGAGGTTTTGGGAACTTAAACTTCACTCAATCCCTACTCAAAACGGAAGCCTTATTCTACATTGATCCAGGTGTCTCTCTTATTTTGGGGTCCATCCCAGGGGCGGCTTATAAAGGTAAATACCAAAGCCTATACACTCGTACAGAAGTGCTACTGGGTGGTTGGTTTGGGTCCAAGCTTATTGTGGGTAACTACATAAAGCAGTATTTAACTGATGTGATTGGTTTCCAATATGGGAAAGGGTCCCTATAATATTAGTAGCAGCATAAAATGGCAGGCCAGCCAGGAACTGTTACCCAGGCCTTAACATTTTACCTGGGCTTTAACCCTTTCTATGCTTCAAAGGACAGGGCAGAAAAACTGAGTCCTTCAATTGACAACAATCTCATTTTCATCAATTTATAAAACACTAATCATTACAAATGAACACTATAAAGCCAGACAGTGGTAGTGTATGCCTTTAATCCCAGCACTCAGGAGGCAGAGGGAGAGGCAGAAAGAAGACCTTTGAGTTCTAGGCTAACCTGTCTACAAATCGAGTTCCACAACAGCCTAGACTACACAGAGAAACCTTGTCTTTAAAAACTATAAACAAAGAAATAAATAAGTAGAAAAGAAATAGCAAGAAACAATTCTGAGGGTGGTGTGGTGACTGGACTGTAACTGAGGGGTAGCCTGACAGTGTTAGGACAGCCGTGTACTGACCTGCTGGTTGCCCAGTGTGTGCAGCTCCAGTGAGGTGAGAGCAAAGGAGAGAAGACCGTAGACACACATGCAGGCGGTACTCGTGGTGCACTGGAATGACAAGACAACAAGTGGCTAAGTCTGAACAACAGGACTCTGCAAGACTCAGCCACCATAGTTAGAGCCCTTGAGAACCAACCGAAGGAATCCCAAACTCTCCTAACTTTCCTAATTTAGTTGCAAGATTAGAAGGAAGGACTAACAAACATTACAACCCAGGACTAAAACCAAAGGAACTAATCTCAAAATGACCAAGTTTTTGTGGATAAAAAGAAAACCGGAGCCGGGCCATGTGATGCACACCCTTAATCCAAGAACTTGGGAGCCAGGGCTACAGAGAGAAATTATCTCAAAACAACAACAAAGAAACAAACAAAAAAGAAAAGAAAATGAAAAAAAAGACCACATCCAGCCAAGACACTGGATATGCCCTAGAGCCTCTATAAGCGAATCCAAATGAGACACCAACAGTCATCAGCCTGCAGGTCAGAGAGGTGCCTACCTATCAGCTGAGGCTTCTGTTTTAAGACTAAGTTCTTTGTAAAACTTCCTGTGGTACTGGGGTTTGAACCCCAGGTCCCATGACAAATGGCTAGGCTCATGTTCTGCTACTGAGCTTAATCCCCAGACCCAAAGAGCAGCTCTTGGCAGCTTTAGGCTGACATCAGAGAAAGCTCCTCACTGCCCCAGAAGCCCCGTTTGACAGACTCACCCTCCTCCCAGCTCAGCCTTGGCAGCAGCCCCTTTTGACAGTCCCAAGAATGTCACACTGGTGGAACGACACACTATGTGGCCCCTTCAAATTTACTTCTTTAGTTAGTAATATGCATCAGGATTCTCCAACTGGTTTTCATGGGCATGGAAAGGGTTTGCTGGGACCTGGGAATCAAACCCAGGCCTCATGTATGCTAGGGGATGCTGTATATAACCAAGGTGTATACACAGCCCTCTTCCATATTTTCTCAGGGTTTCATAGTGGATTTCTTTTTCTTCTTCTTCTTCTTCCTCTTCCTCCTCCTTTTCTTTTCTTTTTTTTTTTTTTAAGATTTATTCATTTATTCTATATAAGTACACTGTAGCTGTCTTCAGACACACCAGAAGAGGGCATCGGATCTCTTTACAGATGGTTGTGAGCCACCATGTGGTTGCTGGGATTTGAACTCAGGATCAACCAGCAAACTCATCTGAGCCTCAAGCAGAGACTCAGAAGAGTTTCCCACTTACTGCTACAGGTGAAAGAGTTCTCAGTCAGATGTCCAAAATTCAATGACTTCTAAAATTGTAATATTGCAGCCAGTATTCCTAAGGAAATCTCAAGAATTTGCTTTTTTGTCACTAACAGATTATAAAGTAATAAACTTGAGAAGCTATTTGAAAATCTCTGTAGAGCAGTGTTCTCAACCTTCCTAACGCTGCAGTCATTTAACACAGTGCCTTATGCTGTGCTGACCTCAATCATATACACTATTTCGTTGCTGCTCCATAACTGTAATTTGGCTACTGTTATGAATTGTAATATAAATTACTTTTTTCTGATTGTGATCCCTATGAAAGGGTCATTCGACCCCCAAAGGCTGAGAACCGCATGCTCAGACTTATTATTCAGACTCTGTTTACCACTTACCAAGTATTGCTGTTTGTGGCAAAGGACCTCTTCCTGGGTCTCAGCTTTCTAAGGTGTACGTTAGCTGGTATTCCCTAGACAAGGAGGATATCACTTCGGGGTGCTAAGACTGCTGTCTGACCACCCTACAAGGCCAGTGACATCATCACAAAGCTGGCAGAGTGGCACATGTCTGTGCTTCCACCCCTTCAGAGGCTAGGGCAGGAGGATCAAGAGTTCAAGGCTGGCTAGGGCTACAGACAAAGATCCTACCTCAATAAAGAATAAAAACCACAATGAGCCAAGGCACTACCTCAGGTCTCATTGTTCTCCAGGGCCTGACCTTCTCATGCTCAACTCCCAACAAATGAAGCCTTACATCATTCCCACCGCTGGCAAGTGACCGGAGCAGTCGAGTCAAGTACTGAAACACATTCAGCTGGATGGCCGTGCCCCCTATCTTCCTGACCACACTGCTGGTCTCTTCTGGGTTCAGTGTGTGACGGAGGAGAGCCCAGGCCAACAGCACAGGGGCATGGTGTGGAATGTCTCCCAGGGTCAACATTATACGATCCATATCCTAAGGGAGGGGAGAAAATCCTTCAGTCTATGAGAGGTAAAGGCCGGGCTCCGGCCAGGCACGTCAACAAGTTCAAGCGAGCCTATCACCTCAAGACCCTGGCTCCTCCACAACACTGTCCGCATCTTCCGCCCACCCCCTGCTAGGAAACCCAACCACTTAAAAGTTGCCCACAATTTTCTCTGACTTTATATGATCTTAGTTTAAAACTATAAAATACACATTAAGACTTTAGAGCTGTTATCAGCCTGATCCTTCTTGAACATTCCATGACCTCTCCCTTTCTGTCTTTCTAATCATCTAACTCAGTATTCATCGCCCCCTCTTTTTATTTATAAAACCCACGAATGCCCATAACCCCAAAGGATTTGTCCTCAGGCCACCTCTGTTAGTCAGTCGGCTTCCTATTAGCTTCAGTGATCATCTCTGCACAAATAACTGAGTTCTCCCAGACCTAACTAAAAACTCTGTGCATCAGGGTAGTTCAGAGGTTAAAAATCATCCCAAAAAGGGAAGGGCTCTGCAAGTTCACCTGGCAGATAAGCCCATCCTGGGCAAATTGGTGCAGCTCTCTCCTGTCGTCCAGCGCGTACTTGTGCAAGGATTCAATATCCATACCTTCCACCAGGATAAGGGCACTGAAGTACCTGGAGAGGGAAACCCACACCATCCACCGTCTCCGTCACGCTGTTCTGAGCTGTGCTGAAACTGATGGCAGCTACAAGGTACTCGCCATCAACGGTTACTGAGGAGCATCCTCACACTCTTTGCTCCCACTGCGCCTGGGTTGTTTTTGGTTTTTGTTTTTCAAGACAGGGTTTCTCTGTGCAGCCCTGGCTGTCCTGGAACTTAGTCTGTAGACCAGGCTGGCATCAAACTCATAAAGATCCTCCTGCCTCTGCCTCTGCCTTCCCATGCTGGGATTAAAGGTGTGTGCCTCCATCACCCAGCCCCTACTGTGCTTTTAAAGACAAAGGGGTTTGGTTTTGTGGTGCTGAGGACCAAACCCAGGGCCCGTGTGTGACAAGCAGCACGTACTCCACCAGAGCTGAATCTCCAACCTTGGAATGTATTTTATGTTCTTGTTTCTAGTGCATCTCAGTTGCAAGTACTTGACACTGGCCTGTGGCCGTGCATATCATTCAAGACGACTCGGAACTAACACTGAAAGTGTCTATAGCCATAACTTACACCTGACCAGCTTTCACTCCTCAAATGCATTTCTTTGCTCACAGTATAGAAGGCCTCAACGTGTGGATATATCCACAGCCATCAGTACAGAAGAAAATACATTAAAAGGCTCTAGACAAAGACCTCAAACAGCAGAGACCAAGCCTCCCGCTCCTCAGTCATCGTGGTCCCTGCTCCGAGGCTGCTCTAGCAGCTCACCAAGTACTCTTTGTTGAAGGGATGAGTGAACTGACCTCCTAGACTATGACAGAACGTCTTTGCTGGGCAGTTGAGGAGACACCATTAATCTCAGCACTTGGGAGGCAGAGGCAGGCTTTTCAGTTCCAGGCCAGCCTGGTGTACAGAGTGAGCTCCAGGACAGCCAGGGCTACACAGAGAAACCCTGTCTTGAAAAACAAAGAAGAGGCAGAATGTCTGTGGGGCTAAGGATATGACTAAGCGGCTAAGAGCATTCGCTACTCTTGCAGTGGATCCAGTTCAGTTCCCCACCCACAGGTGGCATACAGGGGACTCAATGCCATTTCCTGTCCTCTAAAGGCAACAGGTACACAAATAGTACACACACACACACACACACACACACACACACACACACACACACACACACATGCACGAAAGCAAAACACTCATACACAAAAGTAGAAATAATGATAAAGTAAATGAAGAACAGGACAGTTTTGAGAGAACAAGTCCCCTTAATTCCAGACTATACTTCCCAAATGAACAGGACATGCCAACACACACAGCTACTTCCCCACACACTAAGGGAATAGTACATCTTCCCTCTCTGCTCCAACACCAGTGGACTAAACACTGTACACATTTCATAACTGCAATCATTCAGACTTACCCAATGCGATCTACAAAGGGATCCATGGTTTCATCCACAAGGTGTCTATTGGTCTGCCTACTACCAAACCCTTGCTCCTTGAACATCTTGGTAAGTACCAGTAGGTCACTAGGTGCCATCTCGAAGTATGCATAATAGAGGAAAATAATTTCTAGTAGCATGGACTGTTCCCGGAGGCACTGAACAAACCACCGAGACACCTGACGCTCAGTCTGCACCACCAGAGAGAAAATGGGAAAGGTATCAGTTAGACCACAATACAAATTAATTTCTTCTTTTTAATACAGAGACTCTCACTAAGAAGCACTGCCTAGCCTAGAGCCGGCTATGTAGACAAGGCTGACCTCAAACTCAGGGATCCTACATTCACCACCTCTCAAGTGCTGGGGTTAGAAAGTGTATCATGACATCCAGCCCTCAGAGTGTTCTTTCTATTGGATAACATATCAATAATAAGGTTTTAACAATACACAAAGTACAGAATGGTGTCTCTTATGAATAAAGAAACAATGTCTCTGTTATTTCTATTGCCGAGTCACCTACACTTCTGTACAAAGCAACCATTTTGGATTCCAGTCTCTTTCCAGCAATGTGCCAAATGTAATAACTGATTCTGAGTCAGCCTATGTTCTTCCTCTAAACAAAATAACATTTATACTAATTACCTGGCCACTTCCCTTTTTGTTTAACAGTATCTCAAGGACGACTCCCTTCCAGCAGTGTAGTCTCCACTCCTTTTAAAAGAAGCATTAGGCAGACTGGCTAGTATTTAGCTAGTTACCTCTATCTAATTAAACAGACGTAAGACAGGACAGAACAACTGTCCTGTTCTTCATTTACTTTATTATTATTTCTACTTTTGTGTATGAGTGTTTTGCTTTCGTGTGTGTGTGTGTGTGTGTGTGTGTGTGTGTACTATTTGTGTACCTGTTGCCTTTAGAGGACAGGAAATGGCATTGAGTCCCCTGTATGCCACAGAATTCCCCTGCATATAAGTGCTGTAATTTCAGAGTCCTCTTGGAAGAGTACTGGGGGGCAGGGGGTAGGGGGGTGTGTGTGTGTGTGTGTGTGTGTGTGTGTGTGTGTGTGTTTTACAATAGTCTCATGTCCTTGAACTCACTACACTGGTGCGGCTGGTCCTGAGCCCGATCCTTTTGCTCTGGCTCCCATGCACTGAGAGTGTAGGTGTGCCCCACTTCCAGCTTATTACCAATCTTTGCTAATGTAATCCTACTGTAATACCCACAGAACAATCTGGCAAAAACCATCAGCAAAGAAAAGACCTGGACGACTTTAAAAGCCACCGCACTCTATGACTGTCAAGCACATTATTTAAGTAGAATGAACATGGTATATTACACAATTCCACGATGGGACAGTAATTAAGGCAAAGTGTTACCTCACCCCCATACTGTATGACGGGAACATGACCTAACAGCTGAGGGACAGGACATTAAAGCACTACCAGAGCTAAGATGGCAGCATCTACTCCAGTAACCCCAGAAATCAGGAGGCAGGAGGACCAAGAGTTCAAGGCTATCCTCAGCTACATATCTAGCTCAAGGCCAACTAGTGTTTATAGGAAAACCATGTTTCAAATAATAAATAAAATAAAAATGAAGACACTGATCATAACGGAGTCAAATTTAACAGAATCAAGTAGGCATGATGGTATGTCTGCAACCCTGGAGCTCAGTAGGCTAAGGCAGGCTCTGAGTTCCAGGCCAGCCCAAACTACAGAGTACGACCCTTTATCAGAAACCGACAAGACAGTTCAGAGGGTAAGGGTACTTGCTGCCACATTTAATGACCTGAGCTCAGCCCCCAGCACTCACAGGACGGTTAGGAAAGAACCAGCTCCTGCAATATTTCCTCTGACCTATGTATGCGTGCTTTGGAACCTGTATGGACTCTATATATACACACACACCAGATCCACATCCACAAATTAACACACCTTGTTTTTTTTAAAAGATTTTTCTATAATTTCTATTATTTTTATATAATTTCTGAAAATTAAACACTAAGCCTCATCTTTTTTTGTTGTTGTTAGGGGTCGGGATGGGTAGAGGCAGAACAGCCATTGAACCTAAGGCCTCATGTTTTCAAGGCAAGCACTGAGCCAAAGCCAATGTCTAGATGTCACTTCTAAATTCCACACTTACTCATTTCTTTCTTCTTCTTTTAAACTTAGTTTTTAGAAAAAAGAATGGGCTGGGGAGATGGCTCAGCAGCTAAGAGCACTGACTGCTCTTCCAGAGGTCCTGAGTTCAATTCCCAGCAACCACATGGTGGCTCACAACCACCTGTAATGGGATCCGATACCCTCTTCTGATGTGTCTGAAGACAGCTACAGGGTTGGGGATTTAGCTCAGTGGTAGAGCGCTTGGCAAGCAAGCGCAAGGCCCTGGGTTCGGTCCCCAGCTCCGGAAAAAAAAAAAAAAAAAAAAGACAGCTACAGTGTACTTATATATAATAAATAAATCTTTAAAAAAAACTATATGGTGATTCTCAAAACAACAGACAGGTTAAAACTAACACAAAAGTATTTTTTTTCTGGGAAGATGAAATTTTGGAGTTAACAGCTATCAAATCAAGTCACCCCTTAATGGTGCTGAATCTCTACACTCAAGAATGTGAGGATGTAGGAGGCAGAGGCAGAATCTCTGAGACAAGGCCAGTCTGGTCTATACAGTGAGTTCCAGGACAGCCAGGGCTACAGAGAGGCTGTGTCAAAAACAAAGGATTGTGGTGGTGTCTGGTGGTGTGTCTGGTGGTGTCTGGTGGTGTCTGGTGGTGTCTGGTGGTGTGTCTGGTGGTGGTGTGTCTGGTGGTGTGTCTGGTGGTGTCTGGTGGTGTCTGGTGGTGTGTCTGGTGGTGTGTCTGGTGGTGTGTCTGGTGGTGTCTGGTGGTGTGTCTGGTGGTGGTGTGTCTGGTGGTGTGTCTGGTGGTGTGTCTGGTGGTGTGTCTGGTGGTGTCTGGTGGTGTCTGGTGGTGTGTCTGGTGGTGGTGTGTCTGGTGGGTGTGTCTGGTGGTGTGTCTGGTGGTGTGTCTGGTGGTGTCTGGTGGTGGTGTGTCTGGTGGTGTGTCTGGTGGTGTCTGGTGGTGTGTCTGGTGGTGTCTGGTGGTGTCTGGTGGTGTGTCTGGTGGTGGTGTGTCTGGTGGTGTCTGGTGTGTCTGGTGTGTCTTCCCATTCAGTCACGGCTCTCTGCAGTACCTTCAGGTTCTGTGCATTTGACTTTAGGCTCTGTTAGGCTTCTTTTTCGGGACCCTCTGTTTTCATTACCATTTTATGCTTTACTGTAAGTACCCTAAGGAGACAGTATAATTCGATGCATTGCATTGTAAATGGTTCTGGTTGTCTTACATGTTTATTTATGCATATGTGTCTTTGTGTATATCCCACATATGTGTAAGTGCCCTTGGAGGTCAGAAGAAATGCTGGGACTCCTTGGGCCTGGAGTTACCATGGTGTGAGCCTCCCTGCTTGGTGTAAACAGACTCAGGCCCTCTGGAAGAAACAGGAACTACCTCTGCCTGCAGAGCCCACTCTCCAACCTGTCAGTCACGGATCTGTTTTTATCATCCTCTGGGGGGGCAGTGTTGGGAAACATGGGGGTGGGCCCTCATGTCTCTGCAGACAAGTGTTCTTCTACTAAAACGGGGTCTTGTTCAGTTCTTCAGGTTGGTCTTAAACTCAAATCTCTAGCCCAGACTGGCCCTTGGACTAACATTGTTCTGGCTCTGTCTGCTAAATTGTTGAGGTGACTTTTGTACACTGTGTGAAGGTTGTCTTCATATTATTCAATTGTCAATTTTGTACCGGCAGAAAAGTGAGGACTGGCTGGATCTTGGTACTGTTAGTCTCTTGGTTCATTACCTTCCCCACTCACACTTGGTTTAATGAAGATCTGATGATGGCCAACAGCGGGAACGTCAGGTTAAGTTACGTGAACTAACTGGGTAGTGGCCTAAGCTAAGGCCTAGGATATGATAAAATCAGGAAGTCTGTGTCATCATTCAAATGCTGGCGTGTCCAAGAAACTCCAGGTATGCTAAATATCTTGGATTTCAGACCTGTAACATTAGTCAGGCGCGGGTACTTTCCTTATATCATATTATTAGCATTTGTTTATGTTGAAGTTTCTGTTTGTTTTGCTGCTCAACCATATTGGGAAGTTTGCTACCACTGAATAGTGCCCCCGTACAGACATCTTTTAACGTTGATGTATTATTTCAAAATAAGAAAGTATCTTGGTGTGGTGGCACTGCCTGTAAGCCCAGCACTTGGGCGGTGGGAACAGAAAGATTAGGCACTCAAGACTCGCCTTGGCTATGTAGGGAGTTTGCAGCTACCCTGTATGAAGTTCGGCCTGCAACCAAAGCAAGAGTGACACTAGGACTATACAGTGATTAGTCTGGCATTTACAATGAAAGGAGCAGACTAATATTACACATGATACAAAAAAATCACAAAGGAGTGAAACCAGTGTGCACAGCCAAGGCAGGAGGATGCCTTGAGGCAGACGCAGACAGCCTGGGTGGAACAGAGAGAGAGATCCTACGCTCATTCAGCCTCCCTCAGCACTTCCCACCCAAACAGATGAATCGTGGGTTTAGAATGCCATTAACTGCTAAGAGAGTATTTTAGGAAACAAAGTAAAAACCAAAGAAGGTTGGGTGGGTTTTAACCCTATAATCCTAACACAAATGAGGAAAGAAAAAAAGATAAAACAGACCAAGGAAAGGCTCAGAACTAGGGACCATTAATCAGAGTTTTGTTCTGACCCACTCCTACACATATGCTCAGATATCTAACTCCACGAGGGCGCCCTGAACAAGGCACGTTACTCTGCTGAGCTAGAGATAAGCCCAAGGACTACATACCATGAGGTTGCCATGCGTCTCCCAAGTCGGTGCTTCTGTTCTATACAGCTCCTCAAACTGCTGTCGGTACTTTAAAACTAGCTCCTTCTCCAGTTTGTCAACACAGTCAGCATATTCGGCCTTAAAAACCAGAACACAGGGGGTTGGGGATTTAGCTCAGTGGTAGAGCGCTTGCCTAGCAAGCACAAGGTCCTGGGTTCGGTCCCCAGCCCCGGAAAAAAAAACAAAACAAAAAACAAACAAACAAACAAACAAAAAAACACCAGAACACAGAACCTCGTGTGTAGAATAAAATGTAAGCATTCTAGAGAATGAGTGATATGAGATTATGCAAATCTGAAGGACACAGGATAGAGGAAAAGCAAACCAAGCAGGCTCACCCTGTAGGGATGGCGCTCATCTTGGAAATATGTCAGAAGGTGTAAGACACAGCGAAGAATGCAGGTTCTTTCTTCATAATAATAATCTGCAATCTAGGGGGAAAAATACAAAATTTCAAAATCAATCACTCATTCTTGCAAAAAGAAGACTCAACTTTACAACTGCTGCTGATCAGATCCTTCAGAACTGTGAGTAGAAGGCAGGAAAGATGGCTCCGTGGGAAAGGTCAACAAAGCCGACAACCCGAGCTCCAGCTCCAGGCCCACACGGTGGAAGGAGAGCCAACTGCCCTCCACACGCCATCCTCTGCCCTCCACACGTCATTCTCTGCCCTCCACACGTCATTCTCTGCCCTCCACACGCTTGCTGTGGAGGTACACACGAGATACAAACATCTTAAATTCACTTCTCATTATGTTTGTTTGTGTGTACCACATGTGTGCAGGTGCCTACCACAGCCAGAGGAAGAAGGGCAAAGAGTGCCCTAGAACTGGAGGCAAGGCATCAGCTACCACAGGTCTTAGGAACCCAACTGAGGCCTCTGAACCACTGAGCCACCACCAGGCCCTAAGATAACAATTTTAAACACAGACAGAAACTCTTACAAATAACAGCACTCACGAACGCAAACTCACTGAATCAGATCCTCCACAGTCATATGCCATGGAAGACAGAAGGAATTATTACTTAATAATCTAAACAAATTTCCAAAAACCAATTTCTCTCTAGTGGGTTGGTATGATGTTGCTTGTATTCAAATGCTAAATTCTGGCCCCCAAGATCTGGTCGCCCCCAACGAGGAGATCATCATGAACACCAAGTGATGCTATGTAACCTTGCTCCCCAGGTTAACTGGTCAAACGAAGACTAAAGCCTATGACTGGGCAACAGGTAGAAGTAGATAGGTTTTCATTTACTTGGCTGAGGTTGCAGGTAGAGGCAGGAGAGAAGAAGGAAGGACAGAGACTGGAGGAGGCTGCCATGAGAGGAGATGGCCATGAAAACCAGCAATATTACAGCTGGGAAACTTAGAGTAGCTCCAAACCCGCCCAGTCTAGGCTCACAGCTATAAATAAAGACCCTGACTGTGTATCTTTTATATGGGCTAGGAAGAATTGGTACTTCCTTCTACAATTTTCTAGCATGAGTTCTCAAAGGGTCTAAATAATACAGAAGATACAAACTGGTAGATCAAATACATAAAACAAACATCCATCTACCAGGACCACATGCTCAATCATGTTTCAAGCACAAGCAACAGACTTAAGCTGCATTGAGTGTCAACAGGAAATACTCCAGAATTCAAATCCCTGGGACAGCTCTGAAGTGAGAAGGCTGCAGAACAGACTACAAACCGATCCTGCTGCATCTAATCTAAGAAGACTAAGAAGGGGACTCAGTGGGGGATGCTTGCTTAACATCCTTGAATCCCTGAGTTGTCCCTCTCTGCACAAAATCTCAAGTTAACTGAGCCTTGGAGAACAGTCATCCCCAAATGAGTTCTCGGCACCAGCAGCAGAAAGCACTCTGGGAAAAATTCCTCAGCTGGATCCTGGGGTTAAGAAGCCTCAACTAAGACCTAGAAACTGAGGCAAGATAGGATGTGTCTCACGTGCCCCTATTACCCAGTACTGAGGAGCACAGGGAGGTAGATCTCTATAGTGAGGTGTTCTGAACACTGAGTTCCTGCGAGCTGGAAGCTACCACACAAGTGTCCACCAGAGAATGAGCGAGCAATCAGTGCTTACCTTCAGGGTTAAGGCCTGGCTCTGCCTCTCATCTTGCAGGACTGTCTGAAGGAAAACAGAGTAGTCAAGAAACTGTCTTACAAGAGGAATTCAACTGGCAGAGAAAAAGATGTACCGCACCCTTCATGACTGCCCTTCTATTTTGTTTCTGTAAACATCTCTACCTTATGTTTAAGCCAAGTCTATCCAAACTGGCGCTCAAATCCTTCCCTTCTCCTCTGGTCTGTCTCTTTCTACAAAAGATTAACGCTGGGTAGGCTGGATGCTCTCTCACTTACATGTAATTCTTTGACATTCCAACCCCTGCAAGAATGAAGACAGAATTCGTCTTCTTAAACACACATTGGGACATCTCTTTCCAGCTGTAAAAGTCTTGCCTAGCTGGGCAGTGGTGTCGCACCCCTTTAGTTCCAGCACTGGAGAGAGAGGCAGGTAGAGCTCTGATTTGGAGGCCAGCCTGTTCTACAAAGGTAGTTCCTAGACAACCAGAGCTATACAAAGAAATCCTGTTTCAAAAAACCAAATAAATAAATCTTTCCTAATACCTACAGATCTCTAATTTCTTATGTACAGAGCAAGGACCCAAACCCTACAACGGAGAAAGGCCAATGGGGGCTGGACAGAGCCACAAACCTTCAGTGAGTCCCGAGTACCCCTGTAGGCCTCCTGAAGGTAACACTGCAGCAACTGCACGCTCTGCTCCTCGTCCAGACCCTAGAGCGAGAAGCGTTAAGTGAACAACAGCCGTGATGCTTAGCGCTCGTATAATGTCATCAACGGTGAAGCCGCAGGCATCCGCAGCAGCACAAGCTGACCCTGTGCTCATTCTTACTCACCAAGAACTTGCTGACTCTTAAGCCCAGCTCCTTCAGAGGTGACGCCACATCTTTATTAGCCTTCACTCTTTCAGCTGAGCTTGGACTGTGAGAAAAACGCTGTTATTTCCTCATTCACAACAACCCCCAAGGGGAGAAAATAAAAACAGTCAATGGCACTGGCCTTCTTTTTCCCTTTAGTGCCTGTAAAATACATATGCATTCGCATCTATAGTAAACTTTGTAACACAGAACTGGCTATGCGTATGTAACACAATCAGCTATGAGCCTTATACCCTAGTGACAATAGCGTTACTTGTAGATGCATCTTTAATCACGTTGGAGGGGAGCATATGTGGAGGCCAGAGGGCCACGTCAGGTGTCCTTGTCCTGGAACTCCTCAGTAGAGTGACCAAGGGCAACATCACCGCTTACTGCACGAGTCTAGCACATGCCGGCTGAAGTGATGCAGTAAGATGGCATTTCCCCTCTGAAAAGCCCAGACCCCAAGTACACAGTGACAAAGACTTCAAACAAGTCAAAGTGGAAGACATTGCATAAAATACTCAGTCACTCTACTTAGACCTGCTCAAAGTCATGAAAGCAAGGAAGAAACTGAGACGCGGTCACAGCTGAGCAGAGTCACAGTTGAGCCCAGACAGGGACACATGACAACTGAATGCAGCACGAGGCCCTGGGTGGGATTACAACACAAGAGAGCACGACACTCAGGCCTAGGGATGCTAGGGATGTAGGTCAGCTGGCAGAGCACCTGTGAGAGGCTCTTCAGCTCAACCCCAGAGCTCGAAAAGACAAAAAAACATTAAATGACGATACAGTCTAGAGTTTAATTTTAGTTATTTAAAAAAAAAAAAAAAAAGGTTTAGCTGGGTGTAGAGGTGTGGAGGCGTGGAGGTGTCAAGGCATAGAACCATAAGCCTTTAACTCCCAGCACTTGACAGATGCTAGCAGGTATCTTTAGTTCAAGGCCAACCTAATCTATATAGTAGTTACAATTCAGACAGAGCTTTTTTGAGACCCTGTCTCAACAAACAAACAAACAAACAAATATTGTATCAGACTTCTAATGCCATGTTATTGCCTAAAACTTTCTAAACTTTTTTCTTCATGTGTATGGGTGTGTGTAGGATGATGTCATGGTGCAGCAAGGCAGGTCCAGGATAAGGTGTGGCCTATCATTAGATGAGAAGGAAGGGCAGGCGGGGAAAAGGCTAGGAAGGAGAGGAAAATCAAGATGGAGTCAACGGAGAAAGATGATTCTGATTCAGGTGGTCCAGATCAATTTTATCTTATCTAGGTGGGTGGTTTCTATTTTTATTGATTGGCAGTTAATTTATTCTGGGGATGTATTGTGGATTGAGTATTTAACATATAAATTTGGGCTGGAGAGATGCCTCAGTGGTTAAGAGCACTGACTGCCGCGGGGTTGGGGATTTAGCTCAGTGGTAGAGCGCTTGCCTAGCAAGCGCAAGGCCCTAAGTTCGGGTCCCCAGCTCAAAAAAAAAAAAAAAAAGAAAAAAGAAAAAGAGAACTGACTGCTCTTCCAGAGGTCCTGAGTTCAATGCCCAGCAACCACATGGTGGCTCACAACTATCTGTAATGGGATCTGATGCCCTCTTCTGGTGTCTGAAGGCAGCTACAGTGTACTCATACATAAAATAAATAAATAAATAAATCTTTAAAAAAATAAACAAAAACATAGAAATCTAATTGCTAAATTGCAAGTTTCAGGAATTTTGATTCTGCCCGCCAAGAGGACAGTGTGTGAAAGAGGCTGGCAGAGAAACAGCTGGAACGCACAGCTCCCAGCGTTCTGTGCCCAGTGAGAACGCACAGGAATCGATCAGTTCCCCTGCTTTTTTATTATTACCGTTCAGGTGTGTGGCCTGCATGTGTGTCCAGGGCCTCCAGGAGGAGGGCACCAGTTCCTCCAGAACTTGAACTTATATGTACTCTTTGGGTGACTGCATTACTTTCTCCAGTGGAGAATACCCGCCATACAAAGGGCCACCAGGAGGAGGTGGTGGCGCATGCTTTTACTCCCAGCACTCAGGAGGCAGAGTGGCTCTGAGTTTGAGGCCAGCCTGGTCTACAGAGTGAGGTCCAGGACAGCCAAGGCTACACAGAGAAGCTATCTCAAGCACTCTCACCAAAGAAAGATGAAATGATGTATGATAATGGGGTGAAAGGACTGAGAGGGGAAGGAGGAGGGGACTGCAGTCGGGGTAGTATATGAGGAAAGAATAAATGAAAACAATTATTTAACAAGACTGTGATGACGATACAGCGTACTTTTTTTGTTGTGGTGCTAGAGTTTGACTTGAGAGCCTTGGTGTACCAGCATTCAACCACTGAGTAGTACCTCCAGCCTCCTGATGACTTTCTTACCATACAAATCCCCTGCCTAACTAACTTATGAAGAATGTTTGGAAAAAGAATGTCACACTAAAACACCATGCAAGTACCAGCTGTCAGTAACCTTTTCACTGCTTGCTCTATCTCTGCACTTAGAACAAAAACGTGGTGAACTGGAGACGTTACAAACAGTACTTGACTAGTGGGTGGGTAAGGAGCACCTGCTGTACAAGCCTGGCCCACATGAGTCCCTGGGCCCACAGTGACAGGAAGGAGCCAGCTTCTGAAAGCTTATGACCTCTGACCTCTGGCTGTGACTGGCTGTGACAAGAGACACAAATTAAAAAAAAAAAAAAAAAAAAAAAGAAAAGAAAAAGAAGGAAAGAAAAGAGAGAGAGAGAGAGAGAGAGAGAGAGAGAAAGAAAGAAAGAAAGAAAGAAAGAAAGAAAGAAAGAAAGAGTACTTGAATACTCAATAAATCCCCAAGCCAGCCTGTTCTACAGAGAGAGTTCCAGGAGAGCCAGTGCTCCAGAGAAACTGTCTGGGGAGGATGGCTGACAACTGGGTTACTGTGGAGGAAAGTACCCCCCCTTTCAACAGGCACCCCAACTGCTCATTTGCTGTTGAGCAACTGTAGAAGCACGCAGGACAGTTTTACCCATGCTGGGTCCTGGCGGATGAGGACAGGACTAGCACCAGCAGACCTGAACGAGAGTGCCATACCTGGGAGGTCTGTAGTAAGAAAGACCCTCTAACAATCGCTGCCAGTGTTTGTTCAGTTCCGCCTCAATCTGGTTCTGCAAAAGAACAAGGCAAATGCAATCTAAGTTAGACTTCAAGCTCACACCACACACACACAAACACACACTCCTTTGTGTCCTTTTGAAACATTTCCACTATAGTTTAAAGACTATATATAGTTTATAGTCTCAATCGTTAGGGAGGTCAAACAACCCTTTCACAGGGGTATCCTAAGACCATTGGAAAATACACATTTTTGCATTACAATTCACAACAGCAGCAAGCAAAAATAACTTTATGGGGGTTGGGGATTTAGCTCAGTGGTAGAGCGCTTGCCTAGCAAACGCAAGGCCCTGGGTTCGGTCCCCAGTTCCGAAAAAAAGAAAAAAAAAAAAAAATAACTACATGGCTGGGGGTTACCATAACATGAGGAACTTTATTAAGGGTCACAGCATTAGGAAGGGTGAGAACCACTGGTGTAAAGCATTCTGAATACAGAATTTTGTAATGCTTTCTTTGATAATACCCCAGTATCATTTATGGAAATATTTATAAAGTGGCTTTCTAATGATTACATTAGTTTACTAAACAGCAGATCATGTCTGTCATTCTAAAATGCTGGATACACCCCAGAAGTCGGGGGGAATTTGGTTCTGTTTTGTTTTGCTTTTTTAATATAATCACTTCATGGGGCTGGAGAGGTGGCTCAGCGGTTCTGAGGTAGCTGCTCTTCCAGAGGACCAAGGTTCAATTCCCAGCAACCACACAGCAGCTCACAGCTGTCTGTAACTCCAGTTCCAGGGAATCCAACACTCTCACATAGACATACACACCCAGGCAAAACCTATGTGCATAAAAACAAGTAACCATTAAATAAAAATAAAATCACTTTATTGTAATAAACTAGATTAAGGCAGCCACTGAGTGCTCTTGCAGAAGAGTTCCTACTACCTACATGGCAGCCAACACCTGTCTGTGACTGAAGTCCAGGATATCAAATGCCCTCTTGTGGCCTCCTTGACAGCAGACATGCATGTGGTGTATACACATACAAGCAAGCAAAACACTCACATATATAAAGTAAAAATAAACAAACATTTGCCTAGTCCTAATTATTTGGTCTTTGTTTTTTGTTTTTCTTTTTGAGATGGTGTACTACTAGGTAGTCTAAGCTGGTCTAACCCTGAGATCTACTCCAGCCTCTGGGGTACTGGAGTTACAATATGAACCATGCCCAGATGTGCTGTACTAGAGGACTGAGCACACAACACTCTCTAAGATGTCCTTCTCTAAGGATCCATTCTAGAGCAGCTGAAGGTATATCATATAAGGTTCTAAGATAGGTGTAAGGCTGTGTTATGTATAACAGAAGGTGAACAGTAAGTGAATGTCACCAGATCACTCTTCACAGGGTAAGAAACTGAAGGACCGACATGAATGGTTATCCTTCTCTGATCATATAGAACTCAGAGCCTCTCTGATATGGAAGCTAAAGGCTGTAGAGGGTGGTTCTGATGCTCCGATCGGAAATCTGCATGTGAACCCTGAAGGTCCTGTTCCCCAGTTGGTCAATCAACAAAGATGCTAGTGGCCAGTGAGCTGGGTGGAATAGACAGGACTTCCCCAACTGGGCCTGGGGAGACAGGTGGGAGATTAGAAACGCAACTAAGCTGAGGGCAGATTTAGAGTGCTGAGCTGGGAGTGAAAAGAAGGGCTCTATAGCTAAGGAAGGCCCAGCCATTGAGCTAAGCATATAAAAAATAAGCTTGTGTGTGTATGTGTGAGTGTGTGTCTGTCTGTCTGTCTCTCTCTGTGTGTGTGTGTGTGTGTGTGTGTGTGTGTGTGTGTGAGTGTGAGTGTGTGTGTGTTGCGTGTGTGTGTCTTTCACCCTCAGATCTGAGAGAACCTGGGCAGGGCTGGTAGTGAAGTCCTCCCAGAGCTTAGAGAATGGTAGTAAAGACTACTAAAGGCAAACAGAAAGCGTGAGACAAGAGGCCTGAGAGCCTTTCTCAGCCCAAGCAGCAGACGCTCTCTGCAGCATGTTCTCAGGCAGCCTCAGTGTTAGCATGACTGTCTTTACAGAACACATGGCACAAGCAAAGGGTGACCTAGAAAATTTCAGTAGCTACACAAGAACACAAGTCTCCATTTGGGGTTTTTCTGATCTTGTTTTTGTAATTAAAATTATGAAAACTACTAAAAATCAGTCTAGGACACTGCAACTCACCAATTCTCTAAGAGCTGACCTCCCGAGGAGAATCGTCCAGAGTTCTCTACTGCTCCTGAAAAAAGGAAGCACAGACATAATTTTGTTCTTCAAATATAAGAACATAGGATTTTTAAATTGTTTCTTGATTTTTATTATTAGTAGGTTTTTGATACAAGATCTCATACCATAGCCCAAGCTGGGCTGAAATTAATTACTTAGTACACCCTGGTCTCAAACTTAAAATGATCCTCCTGCCTCGGCCTACGTGCTGGGAATACAAGAATGGATCATTGTACGTGGTCTAAAAGTATAAGATATTAGCTTAAGCCACACAGCATATAAAAACAAAGACAGCTAATCCCACAGAGCTCAAGGCCAGCCTGAGCTATATGATATATGAGAACATCATCTCTTAAAACTGTGCTTGCTGCTAAGGTTTGCCGTACCAGGAACCCATACGGTGGAAGAAGAGGAACTCCACAAGTTGCTCATACATACACACACATACATACATACATACATACATACATACATACATACATACATACACACACATACATACATACACACACACACACACATACATACACACACACACACACAAAATAAATAAATACTTGTAATTTAGAAGTTTCCACAGAGGTGCAAATGCAGCTCCATTGGTAAAGTATTCACCTGGATTGCACAAGGTATGCATGAAGCATGTACAAGGCATGCATAAGGCCGCAGGTTTGATCCCAGCACTACAGAACCAGGTGTGGTGGTTCACACGTGTCATCCCAGCACTTGGGAGTTAGAGAATTCCAAGCAATATAACAAATACCAAGTTTAATGTCCTCAGGAAACAGCAGATTCCTGGCTCAAAAATAAATTCTAAGGGCCAGTGAGATCGCTCACACATACAAATAAATGAAAAATAAATCAACAAAAACATGGGCTGACAAGATGGCTCAGTGGATAAAACGCCCATGGCCAAGCATAAGGATGGGACTTCAGATCCCAGAACCACCAATGTAAATGCTGTGTGTGTGTGTGTGTGTGTGTGTGTGTGTGTGTGTGTGTGTGTGTGTGTGTGAGAGAGAGAGAGAGAGAGAGAGAGAGAGAGAGAGAGAGAGATACCTACTAATTCCAGCATTCAGATGGCAGAGACAAGAAAGGATCCCTAGAACAAGTTGGCTAGCTAGACACGACATACTGCTGTGTGTAGATTGTCTCGGATTCTACATTAGTGAATAAAGTGGAGCACAGTTGAAGAAGCTCCAATCCGTCTAGGGCCTCCATATATATCTGTGTCTATACATGTCAACATACATTCAATGCACAGATCCACCCCACAGACAAAATTTAAAGGGAAAAAAACTGAAAACAGTTTTTCTCATTAAGACTAAAACAAAGGGCTGGAGAGATTGCTCAGTGGTTAAGAGCACTGACTATTCTTCCAGAGATCCTGAGTTCAAATCCCAGCAACCACATGGTGGCTCACAACCATCTGTAATGAGATCTGATGCCCTCTTCTGGTGTGTCTGAAGACAGCCACAGTGTACTCATATATAATAAATAAATTAAAAAAAAAAAAAAAAAGACTGAACCACAAACAAGGGCCAGGAAGATGGCTCAGTGGGTGAAGCTGCTTGGCACCACGCCTCACAACCTGAGTTTAATTCCTGGGACCCACATGGAAGGGGAGACCAACTCTTTCTGAATCATCCTCGGAGCTCCACACCTGTATTACGGCACACATACCCCACTCGTGTGTACAATAAACCAATACATGGTAAAAGAGAGAGACTGAAACACAAAGTGTGAGAGCCATGTACACCACGGCTGCCACCAGGGATTTCCCATCAGAGGCATAAACACTCCTAAACACTATGTCTCTCCTGACACTTAATCATCTATAAAGACAACTTTCATCTATTAAACCCACAGTTACCAACTCCCACACCAGTGCACTGGACCACATATCATCTTTTTCTGATAACAGGATAACATTCACAGTCCAAAAATAACTGAGGGACTAGATCCAGTAATTGGAACAAAATTTTCTCTTTATGCTGATAATAAAGCAGCCTCAATAATGACATAGAGGCGAGGACACTAAAGAGGTTCAGTGTTCTCCAAGTGCTCACACGCGCTGTCAAGGCTTACTTAATTGACAAGCCTGGATGTAGCAAATGTAAACGTGGGGACCTTCTTTAAACTGGCAATTGCCATGCGTCTAGCATGCCCAAGGCTGTGGTTAGTGCTGTTGGAAAAGTCTAATGCTCGGTTGCAGGAACTGCTGCTCGGCTGACAGAGTTGCTTGCTCAACAAGCCCAAGCCCTGGTTCCATCTCCAGGACCACGTAAATCAGACCAGACGGCCCTCGATATCCCTGTGATCCCAGTGCTGGGGAGGTGGAGGTAGGAGATGGGGATCCCAGGTCATCCTCAGCTACAGAACAAATTCAAGGAGCATGTAATGGGAAGAAAGTGGAGCTGTGGGCTGGACAGATGGCTCAGTGGTTAAGAGCACTGACTGCTCTTCCAGAGGTCCTGAGTTCAATTCCCAGCAACCACATGGTGGCTCACAACCATCTGTAATGAGATCTGATGCCTTCTTCTGGTGTGTCTGAAGACAGCTACAGTGTACTCATAATAAATAAATAAAAAAATTAAAAAAAAAAAAAAAAAAAAAAAAGAAAGTGGAGCTGTAGAGATGACGCCACCGTTAAGTGTGCTTGCTGCTCTTCCTGAGAGCCTGCACTGGGCTCCCAGCATCCACGTCAAACAGCTCACAACTGCCTGCGAGATCTAACACTGCCCTCTGGTCCCCGAGGACACCCATCATGTTGGCATACACATGCACACACATACACATAAAGTTATAAATTTTTAAAATAAATTAAAAAAAAAAATCCTCGGGCTGGAGAAATGGCTCAGTGGTTAAGAGCACTGCCTGCTCCTCCAGAGGTCCTGAGTTCAATTCCCAGCAACCACATGGTGGCTCACAACCATCTGTAGTGGGATCTGATGCCCTCTTCCGGTGTGTCTGATGATAGCTACAGTATATTTACATATATAAAATATTTCTTTTAAAAAAAATTTCAGGCTAAGCACAAGACCAAATGCTTGTAATACCAACCATCAGCAAGCTGAGGCAAGTTCAAGGCTGGTCTAGGCTACAGAGTGAGAGCCTACCAAAGAGAGAAGAAGGAAGGAGGTAACATTTCTCAATGGAATATATCATTTTGCTCCACATATACAGAAATATAAAAACATGTTGTATGTTCTAAGTATGTTTAATTTTTGATAATTATTCCTTAAGTAAAGCTAAATAGAAAATAAAAAACAAACATGAAAAGGAAAAACAAAACACTCTCAATTATAAAAACCGTATCACGATCATTTTGTTAGGTAATCAAATGTTTTGGCTGGGCAGGCGCACCTGTGAGGCCAGCACATGGGAGGGAGAGGCAGGGAGCTAGAGTTGCTCTCAAAAAACCAGTGTTCAGTAAAACTTTCTTTCCTCTTTCCTTTCCCAAACAAATGAAACAATGTTGCATTCTGTTTTTCCCTTGGGTCTCTGTGTGTTATGTGTGTGTCTGTGACCTTTATTTTTATTTTTAGTGGCATGTACTGGTTTTTGCCTTCATGTAAATCTATGCGCCACTTGCATATAATGCCCAAGGAAGTCTGAAGTGGATCACCTGGAAATGTAGTTAGAAAAGTTATGAGCAGGGCTGGAAAGACAGCCCAGTGGTTAAGCACACTGGATGCTCTTCCAGAAGACTCAGGTTCAATTCCCAGCAACCACATGGTGGCTCACAACTGTCTGTAATGAGATCTGATGCCCTCTTCTGGTGTGTCTGAAGACAGCTACAGTGTACTTATATATAATAAATAAATCTTTAAAAACAATTAGTAAGAAATCTTTTTTAAAAAGAAAAAAGGAATTCATCATGCACTGGGTTTAGTGGCTCCAGCTTATAATCCTGTAGCCCTGGGAGATGGAGTCAGAATCATCAGGAATTTAAGGGTAGCCTCGATTACACAGGCTAGCCCTGGGCTATGAGACCCTGTGTCAGAAAAAGAACTTGTCCTGTAAACTAGCAAGTATATGGATTGCAGTGAAGCTTCCAGTTCTTAGTGGCCAACCATCACCTTAACACAGCAGCAGACATACAAGAGGCCATCATGAATATATGTACCATTACATGCTGAGGGCCCATGAAATGGCTCAGTGGGTAAAGGCTCTTGTCACTGAACCTGGGGACTGTGGGGCTTACACAGTGAAAAGAGAGGGACAAAGCAGCTCTTTCAGGCTGTCCTCTGACCTCATATGTGTGCTTATGGCACGCACATACACACGCATGCATGCGTGCGCGCGCACGCGCGCACACACACACACACACACACACACACAAATAAAATAAATTTTAAGAACAGTATGAGCTGGGGGCTGGAGAGATGGCTCAGCAGTTAAGAGCACTGGCTGCTCTTCTAGAGGTCCTGAGTTCAATTCCCAGCAACCACATGGTGGCTCACAACCATCTGTAATGGGATCTGATGCCCTCTTCTGGTGTGTCTGAAAACAGCTACAGTGTATTCATATACATTAAATAAATAATTAAAAAAAAAAAAAAAAAACAGTATGAGCTAAATACAAGTGTGTCAGAGGACAATGGTATAAGTCCCTTCTAGACTCTAATCTAGAATCTAATCTACTTGGAACAGAAAAACAAGTTAAAGCACTTGAAGCTGGATGGAAGAGACTAAAATGGGTACTTTATTTATAAAGAATAGAATCTTTGTTGAATGGTGTTAATGGGCCCTACACTCTGCACTTGTCTGTGAATGATGAAGATATAAGTCTAAGACTTGATGCTGCTTACAAACTGGGAAGGCTCTGTCATAGAGCATGTTCCTCGGGTGCGACATGCCCTCCAGGAGGCAAGGGAGGCCTACAGGGAGGGCGTAGGAGGAAACCATGATCACAAGGGGTCACTTGTCAGGGAGGGCCCCTGCCCATAGTATAAATGTGAGTAGACAGTTGCTGGGGAAGGGACCCTGACCAGCCACACTGCCCAGAGAAGAGCTGCTCCAGTTATGCAGCTCCCTGCAAGGCCTGCAAACTGCAGACACCCCCAGCACCGCAGTCTTCAGTTGTCACCATGATGAGATGGGCTCTCTGCTGATGCAGCTGCTGTATCAAACTGTTTGCTTGTTTGATTGATTGATACGGGGTTACTCTACGTAGCCCTGGCTGTCCTGCAATTTACTTTGTAGACCAGGCTGACCTTAAACTCAAGAGATCTGCCTGCCTTCTGAGTGCAAGAATTAAAGGTGTGAGCCACCCCGCCTGGCTCTGAAGAGGATTCTGCATTCTTCCTGCTCCTTGTAAGTAACCCCTCACCCGTGCACTGGTGCATGCATCCCTTTGGTCTTCTGTGGCTCCTCCTACACTGAGTAGAGGTGCATGTGTTGCATCTCCCCAGGAAAAGTCTGTCACCCAACAGCACATTACACAATCTGCAAAAAGGAAGTACTATGGGCTGATACTAACGATGCAGACTCCAGAGGAACTCACACCTACAAGACAGAATCAGAGGCACTAGAAACTGCCTCCAGAAGAAAGACTCGGTCCCACAGGCAAGGGAGGGAAGGAGTGTGCAGACACAACAGATGAGGCTGGTACTCACACAGCCGGCCTAAAGGCTCAGGAGGGAAACCGCTTCTACCTTTATCCTCCGGGAACTAAGTGTGCACCACATCTGAACTAAGTGGACAGGAGAGAAACTGAAGACAAGTGTGTAGCTTCAGAGGTGACTTTTTAAAAAACATACTGACTGGGCCTGCAAGGTGGTGTAGCTCTTGCTGCTAAAGCCTTGCAAGCCGTGTTCAGCCCCAGACTGTAGAGCAGAAGGACTAACTTGGATGTGTCCTTTGCTCACCGGCTATGACACCGAACTCATGCTCCCTCGTACACAGACACATACTAAGTTTGTTTTTGTTTTTTTAATGCATCGATGGACTATAAATGGGTAAAGATTACCCAGTTACTTACCACTAAGCCTAAAGAATTGAATCTCAGGACCAACTCCCCCTCCACACACACACAGTGGAAGAAAAAAACAGATTCTGGCAAGGTATTCCTGACCTCCACATGCACTCCTTAGCAAACACACACCAACATCCATACAATACATAAATAAATACATAAATGTAAAAATATACTAACATACAGATCACTAATCTAAAATTCTAGGAAACAACATAGAACTTTATTTCTCAGAGGCAAAGGGCCAGCCAGGTGGCTCATGGGCACAAACACTTGCTGATAGTTGCTACTCAAGCCTGGAGATCTGCACTCAATCCTTGAAGCCACATTAAGATGAAAAGAGAGTCTGGGAGGTGGTGCTACACGCGTTTAACTTAGGTACTGGGGAGACAGAGGCAGGCGGGTCTCTGAGTTCAAGCCCAGCCCAGTCTACAGAGTGAGTTCCAGGACAGCCAATGCTACCCAGAGGTCCCCTGTCTTGAATCTCGAAAAACCAAAAACCATGGAAGGAGAAAACAGAATTCTGGGGGCTGTCCTCTGACCTGCACACACACACACCATGGCACAAACAGAAAGAGAGAATGCGAGAGGGAGGAGTGGGAGAGATGACTGCTATTAGAGAGGACCTGGGGTTGGTTCCCAGCAACCATACCAAGCAGTTCACAAGTGCCTGTAACTCCAGTTCCAGAAGATCAACACCTTCTTCTGGCCTCTGTGGCCACTAACACACCTGGTGCACATAAATTCTTGCTGGTGTACACACAAATACATAAAATAAAATCTAAAAATAAATAAAAGCACATCAGACACTGCTTATTCTCCTTAGAGACATCCATCTGGTTGAAACTTTGGGGGGAAGGGGCTGCATTGGCTGCTCTTAGACAGAACCCAGGTTCAATTTCCAGCATCACAAGGTGACTTACAACCCTCTGTGATTTCAGATCCAAGACACTACACAAAGGTGATACACAGACATACATGCAGGCAAAATACTCACAGACATGAAAATAATAAATAAAATGTTCAAGAAAGAACATTTTAAAGACTTTTGGATGAAAAATAACACTGAGCTACTTGAGTCATTCTCATGAACATAGTCTTTTTTCTTATTATTTTTTAAAAATTTACTTATTTATTATATTTAAGTAGACTATAGCTGTCTTCAGACACCAGAAGAGGGCATCAGATCTCATTACAGATGGTTGTGAGCCACCATGTGGTTACTGGGAATTGAACTCAGGACCTCTGGAAGAGCAGTCAGTGCTCTTAACCACTGAGCCATCTCTCCAGCCCAAATCCAGTCTTTTTAAGAAACAGTTATATTCTACACAGAAACAAACACAGCCACTGTCTACCTGATTCCAGAAAGCACAGGCTCTCTTGTAAACTAGGACTTAAACTCAGTAGCAATAGCTTTTAACTTTTTTGAGACAGGGTTTTACTGTGTAGCTCTGACTGGCCTGGAGCTCAGAGATCAGCCTACCTCTACTAGGATTTAATGTGGGTACCACCACTGCCCTGATGGGATTTAATGTGTGCACCACCACTGCCCTGATGGGATTTAATGTGTGCACCACCACACTAGGTCCAGCAATAGCTTTCCAAAAATATCTTTACTTTTTCACACCCTTGCACTACTCAGGCTCTACGAACACATTAACTGAAGAACACCAAGAGACATCAAAATACCAATGTCCAAACCAACTTTCTGCCACATTCTGAGTGACTTTCACAGGATTCTGTGTGGTTGAGTGTCACTCCAGTGCCACTGGTGCTGGCTTCTCTGCACACACCTGCAAATGCAACAACAGAATGACTGGGGGGTCAGGGGGGATGTCACACTGCCAGACCAGTCACAGCTACATAGATCATCAGGTTTCATGGTTGCTCCACTACGCCTCTAACAACACAAGACTACAGAGATGGCTCAATGGATAAAGCATCTGATGAGAAGACCAAAGAACGCCCTGAATTAGCAAGCTCCAAATTCATTCATCGGGAGGGAGACCCCGCCTTGGTAAAATAGGGATGGACCAAGAAAAGCCTCCACAAGCACAAGTGTACACACACCTTGCACACAAGGATTAAGACGATTTCCATTTGGAGAAGTAGGAGCTTGAAATGACACAGTGACTTTTTTTTTTTTTTTTTTTTTTTTTCGGAGCTGGGGACCAACAGGGCCTTGCGCTTGCTAGGCAAGTGCTCTACCGCTGAGCTAAATCCCCAACCCCGACACGGCGACTTCTAAGACCAGTCATAAAGCAGTAGGTACAAAAACCAGGATGGACGTTTTCTTGCTCCAGATCTCGAGCTTTTGAAACACAGCCCACTACTCCAAACTGCTAAGACACATACTTTTCAGTGCTAAAAGTCATTGTGTTACTAGACCAAGGCAGTACCTAGAATCCTACTGCTAGGTGCCCTCAGGTTGTGACTCAGTACTAGAGTGCTTGCCTAGCATTCATGAGGCCCTGGGTTTGACCCCTAGGACCTCAAAACAAAAGTAAAATAAAAACCCTAGGTTCAGTTAAAGTCCTCCCTCCCTCAAAGATAGGTTTGAAGTTCCACAGAAAGCTAAAAGCCTGCTGGCAAGTCAAAATTTTCCTTTCCTTTTGAAAAATTCATTTTTTAAAGTTTTCATACAAGTATTTCTCCATAGCTGTGGATACAAGGCCTAGCATGAAACAACAGGGGGAAGAAAACCAAACTGGCCCCCACAAGAATCACACTTTATCCACAGAAAGCTCCAAAGAAATTGCTGCCCGTGGACGGTGAAGAGGCTACTGTAGAGAAAGACAGGCAATGTGATATTTACATGTTTGTCTGGGTGTTTAAGGGTTCAGCAGGGAACAATAGCAAATAAAACTAGCAGAGTCAATTCCGGGCGACATGGAATGTTTACATTTTAGGGGAGGAGGAGAGGTGAAGACACTTCTCATCTATAACGTGGATACATACAGAGGGCTGATTAAGGCTTTAGAGCCTTCGATCTGAATCCTCATGGGGATTATCACGAGGGGCAGACGAGGGGGACTGCCTATGTATGAACTGGACTTCTGAGTCCTGTGTAACAGGAGGTGCCTCTCCTAGTTGTGGAAAATGAATGAGATAAGGCCTGCAAGGCACTTTCCCGGGGTCTGGCGCTAGTAAGCGCTCTTTAAAGGCAAGTGGGGCTCTCGCAATCCATGTCTGTAATTTCCGCACCAAGGAGGCAAAGGCAAGAAAACAGGGATCTCAAGGCCTGCACGTGATACAAAAGATCTTACCTCAAAAAAGAAAAACAAGAAAGAAAGAGAAAGAGAAAGAGAAAGAAAGAGAAAGAAAGAAAGAAAGAAAGAAAGAAAGAAAGAAGGAAAGAAAGAACTCCGTGAGAACTATGTTTGTTTTGGGGTAATTCATCTTGTGTCCGAACCCTGGCACAGCACCCGGAATCATTTGGAAGATGAAGGCATGCCTGCTGATTTAATCAATATCGGCATTAGCCAAAAATAAAAGAAGGCGGGAACTAAGGATGCTCGCGGGAAGAACTCGCGGCGTGGGCAAGGCACACCCGAGGCGGAGCAGGGCACAGGGACAGCAAGGCAGGGATAGCGGTGGGGTGGATCTTCCAGAAGACCCCGAAATATCCCGCAGTGCCTACAGGGAGCGTAGTGCAGGAAGCGTGGGTGTATGGGGAAGACAGGAGGCATAGGGACCACGAAGAAAGGAGAGCGGCCGGCCCGCTCCAAAAAGTGTCCTCAGCCCCGCGAGCGGGAACGGTTTGGACCTAACCGCCTCCCCGGCAAGTGTCCGTCCACCCAGCCCGGGCCCGTCTCCGTCACTGCCACTGGGTCCCGTTTCCAACTCCCGCCCAGCTCCTACCCCGCGCCTCACGGCCACCCCCCACCCTCTCGCTGCGCCCCACTCCGCACCTCACACACGGCCCACCGGCGGCAGCCGCCATCTTCGCGCGCGCGTCCCAGCCCCGCCCCTATACGCTGCACCCACGTGACCGCGCACCGCCAGACCGGGGGCCTGGGTTTTCAATCACGTGGTGGTGGGCGTGGCTAGGATGGGGCTGTCAAGATGGCGCTGCCCTGGTGTGAGGCGAGTCCGCGGCGGTGGCAGTGGAGCCTGTAAGAGGTGAAGAGTGCAAACATCTGCTACACCGTAGGTTGAAAGCGGTGGAGGGTGACTGGGCGCCGGCTCCCAGGCCTCAGAGTGGCCCTCGGTGAAGCACTCTTTTGGAAACTGGAGAAGGTCGCTGCCTGGGTGAAATTGCTGCCCCTCAGCTTGGCGGGTTGAGGGCCCCAGAAGCCAAGGCGTCCCTAGTCACCAAGCTTCTTCTCCCAAGATACCCAGGCCTAGAGACATGACCCGACAGTGCCTCCCCAAGCCCCGGAGTCTGGGTTTGCGCTGAGCGGGTCAGTGCTGGCGGAGGCTGCAGTGGTGTTCGCAGTGGTGCTGAGCATCCACGCTGCAGTGTGGGACCGATACTCCTGGTGCGCCGTGGCCCTAGCAGTGCAGGCCTTCTACGTCCAGTACAAGTGGGACCGGCTGCTCCAGCAGGGGAATGCTGTTTTCCAGTTCCGAATGTCCGCGAACAGTGGCTTACTACCGGCCTCCATGGTCATGCCTTTGCTTGGGCTGGTCATGAAGGAGCGCTGCCTGACTGCAGGGAACCCATACTTCGAGCGCTTCGGCATTGTGGTTGCAGCCACTGGCATGGCAGTGGCCCTCTTCTCCTCGGTGTTGGCACTGGGCATTACTCGCCCGGTGCCCACCAATACTTGTGCCATCTCGGGTTTGGCCGGAGGTATTATCATTTATATTATGAAGCACTCGCTCAGCGTGGGCGAGGTGATCGAGGTCCTGGAAGTCCTGCTAATATTTGTTTATCTCAACATGATCCTGCTGTACCTGCTGCCCCGCTGCTTCACTCCTGGGGAGGCACTGCTGGTATTGGGTGGCATTAGCTTCGTCCTCAACCAGCTCATCAAGCGCTCTCTGACTGAAAGCCAGGGGGACCCAGTGGACTTCTTCCTGTTGGTGGTGGTGGTAGGGATGGTGCTCATGGGCGTCTTTTTCAGCACCCTCTTTGTCTTCATGGATTCGGGCACCTGGGCCTCCTCCATCTTCTTCCACCTCATGACCTGTGTGCTGGGCCTTGGTGTGGTTCTGCCCTGGCTGCACTGGCTCATTCGTAGGAACCCCCTGCTCTGGCTTCTTCAGTTCCTCTTCTACACAGAAACTCGCATCTACCTCCTAGCCTATTGGTCCTTGCTGGCCACCATGGCCTGCCTGGTGGTGCTGTACCAGAATGCCAAGCGGTCATCTTCTGAGTCCAAGAAGCACAAGGCTCCTACCATTACCAGAAAGTATTTCCACTTCATTGTGGTGGCCACTTACATCCCTGGTATCATCTTTGACCGGCCACTGCTGTATGTGGCCGCCACCGTGTGTCTGGCTGTCTTCATCTTCCTGGAGTATGTGCGCTATTTCAGAATCAAGCCCCTGGGTCACACTCTGCGGAGCCTTCTGTCCCTCTTCCTGGATGAACGGGACAGCGGGCCCCTCATCCTGACGCACATCTACCTGCTTCTGGGCATGTCTCTTCCCATTTGGCTGATCCCCAGACCCTGTGCACAGAAGGGCAGCCTCAGAGGAGCAAGAGCCCTGGTCCCCTATGCTGGGGTCCTGGCTGTGGGTGTGGGCGATACTGTGGCCTCCATATTTGGCAGCACCATGGGGGAGATCCGCTGGCCTGGAACTAAGAAAACATTCGAGGGAACTATGACATCTATATTTGCACAAATCATCTCTGTGGCTCTGATCCTAATCTTTGACAGTGGAGTAGACCTGAACTCCAGCTATGCTTGGATTTTGGGGTCCATCAGCACTGTGTCGCTTCTGGAAGCATACACGACTCAGATAGACAATCTCCTGTTGCCCCTCTACCTACTGATTTTGCTGATGGCCTAGTACCGAATAGCAGCTGTAATGGGGGAACGGAAATTGGGAGAATGAATGGTCCTCACAGCAGCTAGCCGCTTGGACACCAAGAACTAAGGGATGAAAGGCTGGCTTCCTCCCGGAAGATGAAGCCAGAAAGTTGATTCAGACTTAAAATAAAGAAGCAAAGCTCTCCTGGTTTTATTGTTGCTGATATTTAAAATACAGAAAAAGGCTAAAGGCATACACACCAATTCAGGGAAGTTGAATATGCTGCAGAGCCCCCATCTTATAATCTGGGTAGGGCATGGCTGGAGCACACCCTGGAGGCAGCAGAACAGAAAGCTTAATGCTTGGGTGTTCTGTGTCAAATTTGGTCAGAATCCTTGGCCATACAGCTTAACTGTATGGCCTTAAGAGAGTCTAAGCCTCAATTGTTCTGTCTGTAAGATAGGATAATGACAGCCTGACTCTCTGGATACTGGAAGTCTCTATTGGGAGGAGCTGTGTAAAGTATCTAAAGTATTCAGCCTGGGTGACAGTGAGATGGCTCAGTGGATACAAATACTTGCAACACAAGGCTGAGGACCTGAGATTAATACCTAGAACCCACACAAAGGTGAAAGGAAAGAACTGAGTCCACAGACTTGTGTTTGAACATTCACATGGGCATATTGGCTCATGCACACCTTCGCAGATGTCACACGCACATAACCTAATGATAATTTTAATTATTCAGACTGTGACCCACCCATGATGGGTCAGTATGGGAAAATGTCAGGATTACCCAAGGATAATCCCATCTCAGCCAAGATAGAAGGAAGATAGTTTGTACTTGGAAGCCAGAGTGACCTTTCCTCTCCTGGCTTGCCTCAGAGGAAAATCCCAAGAGGGAAAGAGCTAAACACACGAAGTGTTGCCTGCTTTGCCTAGGAGAACGGAAAGGAGGCCATAGGTCAGTCTGTGTCCATAGAAAAAGGCTGAAGAAGGGGTTGGGATTTAGCTCAGTGGTAGAGCACTTGCCTAGCAAACGCAAGGCCCTGGGTTCGGTCCCCAGCTCCGAAAAAAAAGAAAAAAAAAAAAAAAAAAAGGCTGAAAAAGCTGGCCCCACCCTGCCTCTGCTACCCGGAGGGAGGCAATAATAGCTAGGATGAACCCAACAGTCCTTACAATCCAGACCTGTCCAAACCTGTATTAATCTCTTCAGGTACAGAGTCCAGATCCACAGAGGCTGGGGACTTCCTGGAGAATTTGTAACAGTTCCACTGTAGGTGTGGGTGCAGGCTGTCTAGTCCTTTGCCTGAGTCTCCTCCTAGGGTCCACACAGAGCCTGGACCGAGGCAAGAACTTGGTAGACATTGACTAAGACTAAAATGGACAGTTGCCCATGTGAGAAGATAACAGCAGGGTTCCCAAGGCCTTCCCCGAGCGAGGCCAGGGGAGGTAAGAACAGGTCAGAAGCCAGGAATGTCTACTTCTGGGAATCACTGCCAAGCCCTTCCCCTCAGAGCACTGGGCTGCTCCTCTGGGGCCAATGAAAAGTAACAAGCCCTATCTTCACAAGTTCCCCTCTCTGTGGAAGGAGGTGGTCCAATGTTGGGGAAAGTGGCCCACCAACTCCCTGCTTGGTCTTGCAAAACACTCTGCTGGGCTTTACAGCTGGTAGAGGGCTAGACCTGGGCTATAGAAATGGCTGCCCAACACTCAACAAATGAGGACACAGAACTGTGCTGGGCCTCTCAAGTCGCTGAAAAAGGAGGGAGGAAGGCGAGTTTATAACCTGGCATTCAGGAGGAGACACTGAAGGATCACAAGTTTAAGGTTATCTTCAGCTACGTATTAAGTTCAGGGTCAGTTTGGGCTATGTGAAATGTTATCTCAAAAGGAAAAAAAAAAGTCTCTTTCTCTCTCTTTTTTTTTTTTTGAGATAGGCTCTCACATAACCTTGACTGGCCTTAAAGTTGCTAGTAGGCTGGCCTTGAACTCAGAGATTCCTGCCTATTCTGCCTCCCTTCTAGGATCAAAGGCATGTGCTAAAACACCCTGCTCAAAATGTTTTTTTAAGGTGTTACCAAAACAGCTCACTGGCTAAAAGCACTTGTCCCATGTTAGGGCCAGAGAGATGGCTCAGCTGCTAAGACAAAGTTCATAGAACCTTTGTGGTTAACAACCTTTTAGAACTCTAGTTCCAGGGTGATGGATTGACCCCCCTCTTCTGGATACCAGGCATACATATGGTCCAAGCAAAACACTCATCCACATAAAAAGGAACAGGAGAGGTAGCTCGGCGGTGAAGAGCACTGACTGCTCTTCCAGAGGTCTTGAGTTCAAGTCCCAGCAACCACATGGTGGCTCACAACCATCTGTGATAGGATCTGATGCCTTCTTCTGGTATGTCTTAAAATCGCTTCTTTTTGTTTAAAAAAGAAAAAAGAAAAAGAAAAAAAAAGAAATTAAGGCAGGAGTTCTTGGCCCAGGCCTTTAATCCCAGCACTTGGGAGGGAGAGGCAGATGGATCTCTTGAGTTCAAGGCCAACCTTGTATACAGAATGAATTCCAGGACACCCATGACTATATAGAGAAACCCTGTCTCAAAAAAAAAAAAAAAAAAAAGTCAAGCCACGTATGGAAGCATATACCTTTCCTTACTCACAGCACTGGGCATGCAGAGGTGGATAGATCTGTGAGTTCAAGACTGGGCTACACTGCAAGTTCCAAGCCATCCGAGCAATAGAACCTTGTCCAAATAGAATAAAACAAAACAAAACAAAAAAAAAAAAAACCAACCAGAAGTTGCTAGTAGCTCCATGACTGAGCGTTTGATGAGTATGTGTAAGGTCCTGCATCTTCACTCCCACCAAACACAGGGTGGGAGCCCATCCGGCAGTCACCAGGTAAGCAGGCAAGCCTGGCCTTGCCAATGGTCCACTTACTGAAGAAAGCTGGAAAACCTCAAGTCTCCCAATTTAAGAAGTGTAAAGTATGTGGACCAAGCAGTGGTGGCATACACCTTTGATCCCAGCGCTCAGTAGGCAAAGGCAGGTAGATCTCTGTGAGTTCGAAGCCAGCCTGGCCTAATGGTCTACAGAGGGAGTTCCAAGACAGCCAAAGATACACACACACACACACACACACACACACACACACACACACACACACACTTATCTCCAAAAACAAAAAGAAAATGTGTGTGTGTGTGTGTGTGTGTAGGTGTGTAGGTGTGTGTAGGTGTGATGTTGGTGTGTGACATGGGGCCCAAGGCCTCTTGTGCTTAAAAAAAACAAACAAAGCCAAGAAAATACATTCCAATCAGCTGACTCCTCTCCGTTTGTAATATCTGGCCAGTCCTCCACTAGGCAGTATCGGGATCTAGTAGTTCTGGAAGGTGCTGCTAAGTACACCAAGTCAAGAGTGACCGGCAGGCCCTCAGTGACTTCATTAAATAGGTCTGACAAGGCCTGAGAGAGAAGGAAGGGCCTGGCCTGAGATCCAGAGTCAGAAAGACCTAAGGCCAGGGTTCTTTCTACGTTCCTGAAGAGGAAAAAGGGTTGGAGGTTAGACACTCAGGCCTGGAGGGGACTGGGTATTTGTGTAACCTAATGAGGTCACTTGTCCTTTCCTGGTCTCTAGTCCTGGATGCATGCACATCACTGAGACCCTCTCCTTGTAAGAACTCGGAGATAAAGCCGTGCAGTGAGTTCCCACTAAACATTACTATCGTTATGTGTCTCCACACTAAGCAGGCTGGAATGTCCTTGATGGCTTTCTGCTATCAGTGAGAGAAGGCCGGTGGAGAAGCTACGTTTCAAAGTCATTTTGTGAGCCACAGAGGTCTCAGCAGCTAAGAACACCAGCTGCGTCTGCAGACAGGTATCCAGTTCCCAGCAGGCCCATGGCAGCTCACAGCCACCTGCAAGATCCTCTTCTGACCTTCACGGACACTGCACACACGTGGTGCACACATGTGGTGCAGACACGTGGTCAAAGTACCTACACACATACATATTTTAAGTTGTCTTTATTCAGTGCCTGACACGGAAACACTCATCCAAGAGAAAACCCATCCAAGTGAATCCTTTCACTGCCGAGTGGACACTTCAGAAAGCTGGGTTGGGACAGGAAGAGTAGAGAGAGAAAATCTTAGAGGAAGCCCCTCCTCTCCCCGAGCTGTGCTCCTGCTCAGTCATTTCTGCTTCTTGGCTCCCTGTCTGGTGGACCAAGGTCACAGACGACATCAGAAAGAAAGCCATACAAGAAGATGCACGCTTGGTTGCAGCCAGAGGCCCTGGTGTTGGCAGCATTGGGGCTGAGGGTGGGGGACCCTCACCAGCCCTGCTCTGCCAGGGCCTTTAGATGTAGAGTGGTGGGAAGGGCAGCTCAGTCGTGGGCTGAAGCCTGCAGAGAGTGCAAGAGGTGCTACAGCTAGACTTTGGCTATTCCGTGAGAACGTTCTTCCACCCTTTTCCACCCTAACCCCCAACACGAGATGGCGAAAAAAGGAAAGGTGACATCATTAAACTACTTCCTGCCTGTTAGGAAAATCAAGTTCCTTGGGGCAAGTTTGATCTAATTTATGATTGTTTCTATTTAACAACTACTTAACAAACCAAGGCCAACAACTCACCCTGCCTCTTGTGGCCCTAGCATTTATAGACTCTCTGAAAGGTCCCCAGAGTCCCAATTGTCACACAGTCACAGAAACTATCTAATGCTGGCAAAATCATGCCCCTGCTAGAGCACGGGGCAAATTATAGTCAGCTGCTGTGGACAATCTGAAGTAGCCACATATCTCATACCTGGGATTAAAACGAAAAATATATTCCCATAATATTTCTGTGTCTTTTAAAGAAACCAAAACTCCAAAACTGTCAATACAATTTGGGGGTTAAGGGACGACTGTGCCTAGCCTAAAGGGTCTTCTGAAGAGGTTCTCTGGAGCACACACCAACCCTGGTACCTACCAGTTCCCTGGGCTCCAGACAGTGCCGGCGGCCTCCATGAGGTGGAAAGTGTAGGCCTGGCGTGAGTGGTCGGAAAGGTTCTGCTCACTCTTGTGCACCACTTCTCCGTGGATCAGGACCAGACCCCCTTGGGGAATACCACGCTGTCACCAGCAAGTCACCACCAACCCCATAGCAAGCAGTCTTCTTCCCAAGGGAATAAAGAACACAGCCCTACTTCCACAAAGGGAGAACTTGTCCATTCCTATCCTTAGAAACGCAGGCTGTCATCACACGTGCTCCAGGTCTGAGGCCAAGCTGTTAGACAGACAGAGGTCCCCTAGCATCATGTCTTCTCCACTGTGACCTGCCTTGGGAAGCCTTATGAAAGGGCTTTCCCCGGCCGGGTGTGGCAGTGCAAGTCTTTAATCAATCCCAGCACTTGGAAGGCAGAGGCAGGCAGGAAACCATGTGCACACAGGCACATGAGGGGTGGAGGCGGGGTCCCCTTCCCCAGACAGATAGAGTTGGCATCTGGTATCCCTTTGCCATAAGGAAAACCAGGCATTACCTGCCCACACATGGAGCACGTGTGTACCTCACACGTTCCCTGCAAAAGTCCTGCATTAATTGCCTGGGACCTCTGAGGGTCAGAGGAGCAATCATCTACTTCAAGAAATGGCCGTCAAGGGGTTGGGGATTTAGCTCAGTGGTAGAGCGCTTGCCTAGGAAGCGCAAGGCCCTGGGTTCGGTCCCCAGCCCCGAAAAAAAGAACCAAAAAAAAAAAAAAAGAAAGAAATGGCCGTCAAGGACTTTAGTCTGACCTTAACGAGCCTGCTGGAAGCACACTGCTTGCTGACTATGATCCAGCCCCATACCAGTGCCACCACCATCCTTTCTACAATTTCAAGGCCCTCAGACTGCAGGCACCACAGGGAGCCTTTTGTATGCAGGGAGTGGAGCAAACACAGAGCTCTAAGCATGGCCACCTGCCTTCCTGTGCTCTGCACCTCACCTACCTCTCCTCACTGGCAAAGGCACAAAGAGGTTGTTATCCCAGGCTGGCTCCGACCCGAGGAAGCTGGTGCCAGGCCCAGAGTCCGAAGGGGCTCGGATCATCCTTCTTGACACCCCACCTGTGGGCCAACACGGAGCCTTTAGTCACTTTTTTTGTACGTCCCTCTTCCTGGGGATGGGGTGGGCAGGGATAAATAGTGTCCTCACTGGTGTGGGAGCCAGGGATGAACCAGAGGCAACCGTTCTCCAGCATGGCATCCTCCGTTGCAATCCACAGGCCCAGCACGCGGCCTAGAGGCTCCGTGTACAGGAAGGTAGCGTCCTGGTGAGGGGAGACTGTAGGAGACCCACCCAGGAGTAAGGTACAAGGTTTTTGGCCAGGCCTCACCTTACCCTGGCCAGGTTCTCATTCCATAATCCTTCCAGGGTTAGCCTATCCATCTCCAGTTAAGAGTCTAACTACTGCCTAGCCTGAAGGTTTCCATTTCTTCAACTGTAGACTAACCTGCTTCCAAGGTCTGCTAGAGGCTCTGTAGGATGACCTACTAAAATGATCTAGTACGGGACAGACAGCGGGAGAGATGGCTTCATGTGTACAGGCACTGGCTGCTCAGAGGTCCTGAGATCACTTCCCAGAGACCACGCGGTGGCTCGCAAACATCTGTGTTGGGATCTGATGCTCCCCTCTGGTGTGCAGAAGTTCATGCAGACAGAGCGTGCATGTACATAAAATATATAAATCTTTTTAAAAGTTGCTCAGCACACGGCCAACCTCGTAATGATAAAAGAAAAAAAAGAGTAGCTATGTTTAACCTCAGCCACATCATGGAAGCCACCTTTTTTTTTTTTTTTTTTTTTTTTTTTAGCTGAGGACTGAACCCCGGGACTTGCGCTTGCTGGCAGGTGCTCTACCACTGAGCTAAATCCCCAACCCCTTGGTCTTTTTGTTATTTTGTCTTTCTTTCTCTCTTTCTTTCCTTCCTTCTTTCTTTCTTTCTTTCTTTCTTTCTTTCTTTCTTTCTTTTTTTTGGAAGCCACCATTCTTATTTAGTTTTCTGAGACAGGGTTTCTTTCTCTGTGTGGTTCTGGCTGCCCTGGAACTCACTCCAAAGACCAGTCTGCTCGGATCTCAGAAATCCCCCTGCCTCTGTCTCCTGAGTGGCGGGATTAAATGCCTACACCACCACTGCACTCGTAAAGCTTCCGTTCTTAGCCAGGGGTAAGCAGATGTGAACCACCAGCAGGATACATATGCTGGAGACATGAGCAGGGCAGGGCACCAACTATGAATGACCAAGCCACTACATCTCCTTCTTCTGTTTTGTTTTGTGACAGGGTCTTCTGAGGAAGTTGCCCACGGTAGTGGCTCAGTCCTTCTGAGCAGCTGGGATTACAGGCTGTCGCGGGCACTAGTACCCTCTCTTACTGTCAGGAGACACAGCCCCTGTCCATTTGCATCCACTGTTTAAAGCCCCTGGGATGACGCCTGTTATAGGAGGGATGGAGATGGCCCTAGAGAGGAGTTCAGTCTACAGGAACAAGTGTCACCTTCATCCCCCTGGGGTAACTATGTACTCTAAGCAGCCATAGGGACTTTGTTATCCTGAGGAGGGTGGCCAATTAGGGGGTCCTCAAAGTCTCTGAGGGGGAAAAATGGCCAAGGTATCTGGATGCTGGATTTAGGGAGAGCAGGCACAGGGCCGTGAGAGACTGGTCACAAGGAGTCAGACTTGAGCTTGTACAAAGCAAAGGGCTGCATGTGAATGGGGCCAGAGCTAGTCTTCCACAGCTGCAGAAGTGTCTGAGCAGAACGCCACCCACCATGGAGTCCCTAAACTCTTCCCATCAGCAAATCATAGGCTGAATGATTTGGGAAACAGTGTTATTAAAAATCTCTTTGCCTAGCAAGCGCAAGGCCCTGGGTTCGGTCCCCAGCTCCAAAAAAAAGAAAAAAAAATCTCTCTCTCTGGCTCTTGAGTGCTGTAGTGTTGGGTGAAAGGAGTGGACCACCACAGGAAGAAGTAACGCTGGCTTGTTTGTTCCCGTTGGGTTGGTTGGTTGGTTGGTTTTTGTTTTTTTCTTTTCTGTTTTTTCAAGACAAGATTACTCTGTGTAGCCCTGGATGTCCTGGAATTCACTCTGTAGACCAGGCTGGCCTCAGAGAAACCTGTCTCGAACAAAACTGAAAACAAAAATATCTCGGGGAGGAGGACTGAGGGTTCTGGTTTCAGCCAGCTAAGTTTGCCATTGAAATCGGGATCACTGTGCCAAGGGCTCTAGGGCTCTTCCCCAGTCTACTGGAAGGGATGGAAGATGGCTGCTCCTCCCTGGCCAGGCTCTTGCCCATCCCACAGACCCTGAGGGAAGCGCCTTTTCTCCCTTCAAACACCCTATGGCCAGTGGCATCCCATCTCCAGCCTGAGGCCTTTGATGGCCCCCACAGCAGCCCCATCTCAGCTCACCTTCGCCGCCAAAGTGAGGTTGCTGCAAGAAAGAGAAAGAACCTGGTAAGAGTGGAGAAGAGCAGACAGCGCTTGATCTGAGTCCTACACTAGCACGCATCTACTGAGTACCTACTGTGTGCTCAGCCTAGGAGGGCTGCAAAGAGATTTAGACAGTTTCTTAGAGAAGGTAGCTCTGAGGGGGCCCTTGAGAGCTAGGAGCAGAACAAGGGGCACTGGGCTTTGTTAAACATGTTTTAACTGAGCGTCTGTGTAGCACCAAGCACCTTAGCCAGAGGCCAGCCTTACATGCCCTCCCCGAAACCTGACCAACTCCAGCAGTTCCTGGTCTATTGTAATGGAAAGCTTTGAATGAACAGTCTAATGGGGAAACTGGGTCTGAGGAGGCTGCAGAGCTCACCTTAAAGATATACATGCTCTGTACCACCACTGGTATCTGGAGGCCCAGACTTCTGACCAAAGCCTAGAAGATGAAACCACACAGCAGCAGCCTGATGGTTCGTATCTGCTCCTCCCACCTTCCCGCCCTTACCTCCAGCTCCCACTCACCTGCACCTTGGGAGAGTGTGTGATGCTCCTGAAGACAGGGTCATGGGCATGCAGAGCTATGGATCAGAGACGGGTTCATGGGCTAGCCTCGGGCCCTGTGTATCCCTCCTATATCTTAGACACTAAAGTCAGGCCCCATTTTGGAATTCTCACGTATTTGAAACTCTGTTTACAGCTAAGCAAAGGGCCATAGACACACCTTGACCTTACTCCATTCGGGGCCTTATTCCTTTATGGTTTTATTATGCTTTTGCAACAGGGTCTGGTGTAGGCCAGGATGGCCTGGACTTACTATATACTAGAAGATGACCTTGAACTTCCCACCCTCCTGCCTCCAACCCGAGTGTTGCCACTGAAGGCACAGGGCACCATGGCTGGTTCGTCCCATGCCAGGGACTAGACCCTGGGCTTCATGTATACTATACAGACATGCGAACACTCCATCAACTGAGCTATCTCTCCGGCCTGCCTGGGACCTTATCTGGGACCTTCTGGGCACCGGGAACACCCATTCCAGCCCTGACTCCCCCTACCTGACAGAGTCAGAAGGACCTGTCTCTGGGTCTGTGAGAACTCAGATGAAAGGCCTCCCTGTAAGCCTCCTTCTCTATAAAGTGGGGTGAGAAAAACAGCTGTGTCCCCAGGGATGCTGAAGGGCACAGTAGGCTAAGGAGTGTGTGATAGTGGCCCAGATACTACCCTGAGACCATACCTCGTTATAAGCATCTGCAATTGCTATTACAAAAAAAAAAAAAAAAAAAGCTCAACATACTCAGTGACCCTGAGCTGTGTATTTTTGAAATGACAATGATGACTAGGAATTGTGGTGCACACCTGTAGTCCCCACACTAGGGAGGCTGAGGCAGGAGGTTTGTTGAGTTCCAGGCCAGCCTGGATTAGACAATGAAATCTTGTCAAAAGAAAAAAGAGAAAGGAAAAACAAAAAAGAGGGCAGTGAGATGGCTCAATGGGTAATGTACCTGCCACCAAGCCTGACAACCCAAGGTCATAGTACAGAAAAAGAAATGTCTCCTACAGGTTGTCCCCAGTCCTCCACACATTCTCCATGGCATACTCATATGGAACTGCACCCACTCTAGCTAGCTGGTTCTCTCTCTCTCTCTCTCTCTCTCTCTCTCTCTCTCTCTCTCTCACACACACACACACACACACACACACACACACACACACACACACACACACACACAGAGTGAGAGGGGGGGGAGGGGGGGAAGAATACATATTTAATTAAAAAACAAAGTCTCAGGAGCTGAGAGATGGCTCAGCGGTTAAGAGCACTGACTGTGGGGTTGGGGATTTAGCTCAGTGGTAGAGCACTTGCCTAGCAAGCGCAAGGCCCTGGGTCTGGTCCCCAGCTCCGGAAAAAAAAAAAAAAAAAAAAAAAAAAAAAGAAAGAGCACTGACTGCTCTTCCAGAGGTCCTGAGTTCAATTCCCAGCAACCACATGGTGGCTCACAACCATCTGTAATGAGATCTGGTGCCCTCTTCTGGTGTGTCTGCAGACAGCTACAGTGTACTCATATACCTAAAAGAAGTAAATCTTAAAAAAAAAAAAAGGCTAAAAATACATTGTAATGTATCATCCTGAGCAAAAGGTAAGAGTTTGCTACTTGATTTAGAGGGCTTAGAACAAGGACAGGGATGTCACATCAGGTGTCCCTTAAAGAACCCCCAGGTCTAGGGATCATCCCAGAGCAGGCAGTAGAGAGTGGAATAGCCTGTGCTGCCCATCCTGGGAGCCACACAGTGGATCCCTTTCTCAGCTGGGGCAGAAGTGACAAGTGACCACCATCAAAGGATACAGAGGGCTGAGGTTGAGCAGGGCCATGTGGCCAATATCATCTTTTTGTTTTGTTTTTTTACACAGGGTTTCTCTATGTGGCCCTAGTTGTCTGGAACTCTATAGACCAGGCTGGCCTTGAACTCAGAGATCCGCCTGTCTCTGTGTCCTGAGTGCCACCACCACCTGGCTAACCACCATCTTATGGTGGCATTTGGTCTCCTAAACTCTTCAGACCCCAGCTCTCCTACTTTCCTTTCTGCACTCCCAGGCCCCCACTCACCATGGCCAATTTTGTTGATAGATTTCTCTGGAGGAACCAAGAAATTTCCTGTGGTACAGACAACAGACAAAGGCAGAAGATCTGGAACCCAGCTTCCTTCAGGTCTCAGCTGCCTCCCAGCCCCAGGACTTAGCCACCCTGACCCAGCCCCTCCAACCGTCGCGCCTCCAAACCTTTCTCATCAAAAACGCCTTTTTCAAAGAAGAATCTGATCTTGTCACCACTGCTCAAGAAGTAGTCCGTGTTGCCCTATGGAAGGGAGCATAGGAGAGACTAGAGAAGAGCTGAGAGACAGAGCAGGACTCAGGAGCTACCTGCTCACACAGGACTATAGATGCCCCCGGGAGCTTCTCAGACATGGCCACTGAGGTACAGACAGTCAGCTCCAACCCCAGGTGCCTTAAGCCACAAACTAGGGTTTCCTGGACATCGCTCATACAGATGCTCCTTACTTCACCATGGAACTTGGAGCACATTAAGTTTACCTAAGCTGAAAATCTTACAGATCAAAAACGCCTTTTGTATAGTACAGGTATGGGGCAGGGGGACAACCTCAGGTGCCATTTTTCCAGAGCCATCTACCCCGTTTTCATTGAGGCAGGGTCTCTCGCTGGCCCAAGATTCACTACATAGGCTAGGCTAGCCAGCCATCAAGCTCTATGGATCCATCTGCCTCCACTTCCCCAAGCAGTAGGACTAGAGGGGTGCACCCCAGATGTTTTTAAATGGGGTCTTGGGGATTGAACTCAAGTCCCCATCTGAGTTTGGTGAGCAGTCTGGGCCATCAAAAAATGTCTTTAATACATCCAGGCAATTCTTACAGTGTATTCACAAAAGTGTCCTCCCAAAAGTGCTCATGTACTGGAGGCTTGGTCCCCAGTGGTGGTGACCATGGCTGGGAGAGATACTAACTTGGCTATTCGTCCATTGATGGGCTCACGGCTGGGGACCCTTGGGAGCCTGGGCCTTGGAGGAAGTAGGCCACTGGGGTGAGGCTTTGAAGGAATGGTTCATCTCGCCACAGACCCTTCCTCTGCTTCCCAGCTGCTGTGAGTCGAGCAGTCTGCTTCAGGACCACTCTCTCTGTCACAAGTCTGTCTCACCACAGGCTATGAAAGGTAACTTTTATTCACATAAAATAACTGTCATCTCAAAGGTTTGCTCCCTATGTCTGCTAACCTAGGCCTAGTCCTGGAAGCTTCTAGCCTCCATACAATCCAATCTAGGCCTAGAATGTTTTCAGCCTCTAAGCTCACCCTTTCTGGTTCTTTCTCAGCTCTGGCTGGCTGGTTCACCTCAGCTGGCTCAAACTCCTCTCCAAGGTGACTGATTCAGTCTGGCTTCTCTTGGCCTCTGACTGAAGTGCTCTGCTTGGCCTCACACTGACTTTGGCAATCTGTTCTAATCTTCTGGCTCCTTCTCATTCTCTGGCTTGTTCTGTTCTATCTGCCCTGACTCTGTAAAACTCTCCCGGTAAAATGGCCTCCTCCTTCCTCTCTCTGTACCGCTCTCTCCTACGTAGCCTGTTCTTGTGAGAGTTGGGCATGCCCTAGTCCGTCAAATCTTTCTCTGAGTCATCCCTTTGTCTGCCACTCAGTTAGACATCACTTTCAAACATAGGTGCTTCCTTCTACAAACTTTACATTCATTTTTTGGGGTTAAGGGTATGTGCTAACGGCGTGTTAAACTGTATGCCAAGGGCTGAGGCACATCACAACTAGAAGTAGGTTTTTCCAGTAAGCAACACAGTCTTGGAGCTCACAGTGTGATCAAGCATCCTGCAACAAGTCAAGTGACCATGGGCTGAACCACATGAAACAGGGAGCACAATAAACCCATCTCCTTCTGATCGCCAGGTTTTGCCACAGCAAGAAGTCATTGTCACGCTTGCCCAATTGAACAGCTTTGCCTGGCCCTAAACATACGAAAGAGGCTTACATTAGCAGGGGTCGTGCCTATTTTATATGTTGAGCATCTTCCGTGGTGTATGGTCCTGAGCTGAAGGTGACAGAACAGTTGTGGCCAACAGATCTCTGTGCACTTGAGGCCAACCCAGACTACACAGCAAGTTCCAGGACAGACAAGGCAATAAAATAAGACCCTGTCTCAAAACAAACAAGCAAACATTCTATCTGAAAAATTCTGGCAACACATACATTGCAAAACTTTGTTGTCTCTCCCAGGGAGGTGCTGCTCCCTGACTCCACCCAGCACTGCAGCTGAACCACTGGGGGAAAGAACAAAGTTTCAATGCACAGTTACTGCTTCTTAGGGTTAGGAAGATGGCTCAGTGAGCTCTGCTAAGAACCCAGGTTCGATTCCCAGCACCCTAAACCACACCACCACCACCTCCTCTTCCTCCTCGTCTTTCTTCTTTCTCTTCATTTGTTTTTTTGGTTTTTGGTCTTTTGCTATACAATTTCTCTGTATAACAGCCCTAACTGTCCTAGAACTCGCTTTGTAGAGTAGTCTGCCTAGAACTCACAGAGATCTGCCTGCTTCTGTGATTCTTTTCTGTGTATTGGTGTTTTGCCCATACGTATATCGGTATGAGAGTATTGAACCCCTGGAACTGGAAATACAGACAGTTCTGAGCGTCCATGTGGGAACTGGGAGCTGGGAATTAAACCCTGGTCCTCTGGAAGTACAGCCAATGCTTAACCACTGAGCCATCTCTCCAACACCGCCCTTTCTTCTTTTATCATTCCTACCTCTGCAGTCAGTGGACTGTTAGAGTCTTCTAGGTAGGTAGCTAGATAAAGGGACAGGATCCAGCCCCCTCACCCCTTAGAGTGTGTCTGTCCTGCTAGTCAGAAAAATACTTATTCTGTTATGTGTCTTCTGAAGACTCCATCCTCCCCTCTCTGGGAGAAAGCAGTTTCGGGCTGCTGCAATTCTATTTATGGCCACCAGATGGCAGGCGCTCCTTGGCAACAGTATAAGGTGAGCCCTCTGGGCCACTTAAAAATTCAGGCTAAGAAGGGTTAAAGGAACTCTGGAAGAACCACCTAACCTGTCAAACTGTGTGGAGTCTGAGGTAGCAATTGACCTCCCTAGTCTGGCAGGGAGATGACTCACCCAAGAGCGGCCTATCACAGGGCTCACTCTGGTCACAGAGGGTTCTTTGTGACCAGAGAACTTGAGAAACCACAGCAGGTCAATGACCAGCACTATTTGATATCAGAGAGGTGGATTCAAGTCTCTATCAGTTACAAACTGTGTGGCTGGAGCCACACAATATTACCCGGAGAAAAGCCTGGCTTTGCCCGTTGCCAAGGGAGAACAGTAATAGCCATCTTATGAATTCATAGTGAGGAACGATACAGCACAGCTCTTTGGCCGGGTACCTGGCATGCAGAGGGCTGAGGTCTGATCCCTTATCAGAAGTCTACGGCCTTAGGGTCCTCCCATCCAGACTGAGCACCCACCAAAGCCGGACACCCGTCCTCATCGCCCCAGGTACCTGCCTGAGTTTGAAGCTGCTCATCTTCCTGGGTGGAAAACTCTGTCCGGCAGTGCAGAGGGACGTCCATCTCAGCCACAATCTCACCGATCCTCTGCTGCATGACCACACACTCGTCTGCTGTGAAGAATCCTTCCAACAGCAGAAACCCGTCCTCCTGGAACTGCAACAGGAACAAGACTCAGGCTCGCTCTGCCCTCACCCATTCCTTACATCCATGTTTGACCACAAACCGGAACCCAGATCAAGTGTCCTGCTCACCACTCCGTCCCCCACCCCCCATCCTGGACATGGGTGTCTGGTGCTTAGTGAGGAGAAGTCAGCATCGGCCGCTTGGATCTTAGCGAAGAAGAGAAAGCAGCAGTTGTCTCTGCTCTTGACCTCCAGAGGGTTTGGGACGTACAGAAACACAACCCTTTTGCTCATTCATTGTAAATGTGTCTGTGTGAGTGTAGAACAGGTGTCTGAACTCCTGGTGTGCAAGCATGTGCCTCCAGGGGCATTAGGGGAGGACATAAGGTGCCCCCCTACCGCTCTGTATTTCTGAGGCAGGGGGTCCCCTTGAACCTGGACGGTTTTCTTCACTAGACTGGTAGCCTGAGAGCCCTGGCCATCCGTCTCCATCCTGAAGCTGGGGTTGGAGGTGTAGGCAGCTTGTTAAGTGTGTGCTGAGATTCAAACTCTGACCTTCATGCTTACAAAAAGTGCTCTTAACCACCGAGCCGTCTAACCCCCTTGCTTTGTTTTTATTTGTTTGAAGACAGGGAGGCCTCAAACTCAAGATCCTCCTGCCTCAGCCTCCTGAATGCTGGCATTAGAGACACGTGCCACCATGCCTGTCTATTCTGACACTGGCTAAGCGTGAAGAGTATGAGATGGCTTTAGCAGATAGATGGACGCGTGATTATAAGCAAGCCATCCTCGCACAATTTACAACCCAGTGAAGGAGACCCACGCGTCACTAATCATCAGGCGGACATACCGTCCCACAATACGCTGACTTACAGGGAGAGAGGGGCAGGGTTTTGAGAATGAAAAGCAAAGAATCTAACGAAGTGAAGGGTCAAAGGGCGGCTTGGAGGAAGTGGGTTTAGAGGAAAGTGCAGAACACTGGGAAGTAAAGAGATAGGGAAGGCCATTGAAGACAGAACAGGATTTACAAAGCCTGTAGGCGCTGGGTGACTGTGAGAAATTGGGAAGGGCTGGAGCCCAGGGTGAGGGGAGGGCCAGAGGAGCAGACAGAAGGCAGACTGGATGGGCTCATGCTCGTCCTGAAACCCTAAATCCATCCATTGGAAAATTTATTTCCACTGTGTTATTTAGTGTGGGCAGGCAGGATGCCTGAGTCACCACTAGCATGAGGAGGGAAAGGTTAGAAAGTCCCCATTCACAGCATCCCCCTGGCTAGACGGGGAGAGGGAGGCTACGGGGTGTGAGCACAGGTGGCTTATTCTGATGTCGCCCCAAATCTTTTTATCCCAAGGCTAGCACACGGGGACAGCTCTCAGAAGCAGATTGCTTGCCTAGCATGTACACACGGCCTGGCTTCTGTCCCCAGCACTGAAGTCAAAGAAAATCACCACAGCAGGGAGCAGAGAGCAAGGCTCTAAGTGTGGCCTGGCATGGCAACCCACACCTTTAACTCCAGCATGTAGGAAGCAGAGGCAGTCAGGGCTCTGTGAGTTGGAGGGTAGCCTGCTTTTTAGATTGAGTTCTAGACCAGACAGGGATACATAGTAAGACCATCTCGCACAAATCCAAAACAGAGCAAACCAACAGCAGCAAACAAGCACTCGGGGTTAACACGTAGGAGGCCCTCCACTCCCAAAATTGCAGAAATGAACAAAAGCTCAGCAAAAACCATACAGAAAAATACTGGCTGGGGCTTTGTCCCTGGATAGCCTGTGAGACAGAAAGAAAGACTGACTTCCAGGACATATTTAGCCACAGACAGATTTGAGAACTGTGGCATGAGTGGCAGGTGTCAGAAGAGAGTAGGTCTGTGTGAGAGTGTGTGTGTGTGTGTGTTTGGGTGGTGTGTGTCTGTGTGGTATGTGTGCATGGGTGCATTTCTGTGTGGGGGGCTCTATGTGTGTGTTTGTGTGATGTGTGTCTGTGTATGGTGTTTATATGTGTGTGTAGTGTGTGCATATGCATGTTTGTATGTGAGTATAGGGGGTATGTATTTGTGTGTGGTATGTACATGTGTGTGCATTTGTATAGGATGTGTGTGTGAAGTGGGGCGTTTGTGTGGTGTGAGTGTCTCTGTGTATGTGCGTGTATATGCATGATGTATGTGTGTGTATATGCATGATGTATGTGTGTATGGTGGTGATATTGGTGGTGTGTGTATGTATGTTGGTGTGTGTGTAGTCTGTTTGTATGTATATGTTTGTATAATGTGATATGTGCAGTGTGTTTGTGTGTATGTGTTGGTGTATATTGTGTGTGTGTGTTATGTAGTGTGTATATGTGTTTGTGTATTACAGTAGTGTGTGTGCAGTGTGTTTGTATAGTGTGTGTATATGCTGTGTAGTATGTGTATGTATGTGTATATGTGTGTTGGTGTGTATGTATGATGTGTAGTGTGTATGTTTGTGTATGTACAGTATGTTTGTGTGTGTATGGTGTGTAGTGTGTGTTTGTGTATGTGCAGTGTGTTTGTGTGTGTCGTGAGTGTTGGGATCACTCTCAGAGCCTCCAGCAAGCACTCAACTGCTAAGCCCCAACCACAGCTCCAGGGGGGACTTTGAAAGGAAGATCCTAAGGCTAGATCTAATACAGTAACAGTCCTGCCATATGAAATTGTGGGTGGTTATTTCAAGGTGTGCGTAGTGCAACCCCTATATGGTAGGCTTTCCTAATGCACTGACCTATCTCCTGGCCTCTCCCCATCCAGGCCTTCATCAACAGACCCCTGGGGCTGGCTGGATTGGTTAATCTGAATTGTGGTTTCTCTACCTCTTATCCCCCAATCCCCACCATATGGGGTGGTGGTGTGGGGGGTGGCATTGTGACCTGGCCCTCTCAGGCTATGTTAACAGAAATTAGGGTTTATACCCAGGGAGCCTTCTCTCTGTGAAATGTCAGAGGTAGTTCAAGGGTCACTAGAGGTCTGCACCCTCCAAAACACAGGCCCCTACCTTCTTGAGTTGTGAGGGACTCAGGCAGGCCATGGGCAATGCTGCAGGACTCTGCTGTCTCAGCTCAATGGCTCCAGGGCTGGAGAGGAGAAAGTTCAGGAGGGGAGAAAGACCAGTGACTGAGGTCCAGAAGGATTTAACTCTTACCTACCTAGAAAATAATCAACCCTGCCGCTCCACCCTCCCAAACAAATCCAGTCTGTGCCTTCCACCCAGGGCCCCGTCCCTCCCCTGGCTCCTCCTCCCTCATTTCTGACCTTGGAGGTGGGCCCAGTCTCAGCCCTGGCCCAGCCTCCAGCTAATCCAGGATTAGCCTTTACCTGTTTCCCTTCACAGGCTGTCTTGATCCCTCAAGTTTTTCTCTAAAATCCACTCCTGGGCAGTACTAGGGATGTGCTTAGCGTGGGGAGGCAGGCAGGAAGCTGCTAGAATGTGTGAGTCACCAATAGTATGAGGAAGGAAAAGGCTAGAAAGTCCCCAGTCACAGAATCTAAATTTACCCGAGAGGGAAATCTGTTGGATTGCAGGGCTTGGGCCCTGAGTGGCTTTGGATGGTGAAGGCCAAAGGGTCGGAGGAAAAGAACTTTGAGTGCTTCTTCATTTTCGGTCTGAAGCCCTCTAGATGCTGAGAGAAAGGCTCTAAAGAGGTGCTAAGGGGAGGTAGATGAGGGGTTCTGGGGAACAGAAGCCCTCAGAATGAGGGAAGACAGAGATGGTTCCTGTTCTCTAGCCTTAGACCCACGATGACCGGTGTCTACAGTGGGGTGGCAGGGTGGTCAGAACCACCTGCTGGTTCTGCAGAGGACACGGACAATGAGCTCTGAAAAGCTGTTCACTGGCCTTCCCAGAAATGATGCTTTGAATAGCCAGGGGACAGAGTGTCTCAGGAGTAAGCGAGGGGACACTGCTCGCCTGTCAAGAGCCTTGGCTCCTGACCAAGTGTTTTCTGGGCCATAACAGTGGGAGTTACTGCTTTGTCTGGGCTGTCCAGGCCTCAAGAAAGCCAGTGAGGGCTGTACCCACTGGACACTAGGGCTGATGGAAATTCTCTCGGGTCAGGCTGGAGAAGGCCTGGAGACAGAACCTCGGAAAGTCACAAGGAAGGGAATGCAGAACTTGTCCTTTCTGATGCAACCACTGAGCGAAAACAGACACCCAACCAACTTCCAGGAATACCGGGCCCCTACTGCTGAGCCAGCGATGGCCTGGGGACATCACCAAAGTGGGGGGAGGGGCTCAGCCAGACAGGTGGTCCCTTACTTTCTCAGCAACTGGTGCTAACAGGCCAGGGTGAACAGCAGGTAATTCTCTGATAAGGACCTCAGCCTGGGGCTAGTATCTAGGAAGTGCCTCTCAACTGTCACCCATTGCTAGCAGGGTGAGGCTAAGGGGGTGGAAATTTTTTTTTTTTCTGGAGCAGAGGACCGAACCCAGGGCCTTGCACTTGTTAGGCAAGCGCTCTACCACTGAGCTAAATCCCCAACACCAATATTTTGTTTTTAAAACTATTTTCCAATTTCTCCAAATTTTCTAAGTTGCTTTTGTAGGTAGGGATTGGGCCCACACTGTGGTTTTAGGTAGAGTGGCAAAGCCTGGGTGGGTGGGGAGGCAAAGGGCCCTCTGTTCTATTCATTCTGCTGGCCTCAGGGGGAGGGTGGGTGGTGTTTCCACATCACTTTTTTTTTTTTTTTTTTTTTTCTTCAGAAGCTAACCAGTTCCAGACTGGGGCAGAAGCCTGAAAGTCTCTCCCAACCCCATTCCAGGGTGGGGCAGGGGCAGCGGAACTGGAAGTCCCCTCCCCCCCCATTGGAGGTAAGTAAGAGGGTCTTTCCTTGAGTGAAGCCCTTCTGTTCAGCCTCCTATCTGCAAGCAGTCCACAGGGGCAGAGATGACTCAGGTCTGGGGGCTCAGGGCCTGTGGAGCTCAGGCCTCCTCTTTGGTCACATTTTGGCCTCTTCCTCACCTAAATACTTCTGATGGAAGGGCTCCTGATAGGCATGTAGTCCAGAAGGTTAGTGGGAGACTACTGACTGGGCTCCTGCTGACCCTCTCACTCTGTAGGTCTGCCTGGCAAACTGTGTAGTCCACACTGGCTTTGGCCTCTGGCGATCCTCCCCACTCAACTTCCAGGCTTTGGAGCTTACAGGCATGACAAGAGTCCACCTGGTTTAGAAGCTTAATTGAAATCATCAATTCAGGGAGGTAGGGCATAGTGGGAAGTGTTTGGTCCACCCCCAAAAAATGGATTACCCTTCCTGAGGCCAGGGTAGCCCTGAAGTTCCCAACTCCTGTGATGTTCAGAAGAGGCATGGAATCCTCACTGGGTACAGCTGTCAGATCCTGAACCTAAGGAAGCACTCCCCTGAGGATCACCCAGGAGTTAAGGGGTGTAGCTCAGCAGGAGTTCAAGGCCTCAGGCTCTATTCCTAGCAAGGCCTCCCCAACCCATACAGCATTCTACACACTACAGGGATGGAGAGTAGACACTCCATAACCACAGCCCTTTAAATAAACCTGCCTGTGCCATTATTATTAAAAAGACAGGAGGTGGGGGGAGCGAAAATTAATGGAACTAGAGTCTCAGTAGAGCTGAGGTCACAAGGCAGTTCTCCCTCTGACCCTCTACACTTGACCCTAGAAGGGGCTGGGAGCCAGAGAAGCCTGCCTGTGGTGACTGCCAGCCTTACCTTTGCAGAACCATGGAGCCTTGGGTGTAGGAACCCCAAGCACCTTCTGAAAGCAGGGTGGAGACGCCCAAGGCACAGATGGGGATACAGAGGCCACAAGAGGGAAGAGATGGGCCTAGCTTAAGCACATTCTGGCCCCCATTCTAGATTCCGCTTCTAGCACTGACCAGTCAAAGCTTGTGAGGGCTCAAACAGCAGGTGCCCGGACAACAGAATATGTGGGCCACGGACCCCTGGGCAGGAACCTGCCTGGAACTTACAGGTGCCTGGGCTGGCACCACCTCCGGCAACCGCCTCAACGGTGTACAAGGTTCACGGGCAGAGAAGTGAGCAGAGCCCAAGCAGTGGTCCCTCGACAAACTAGTGAAGCAGGACCAAAACACCTCAGAGAAGTGAAGGGACAGCCCTTCTGTGTATGGTATGGAGACCTCCAAAGGCAATTGTGTTATAGATTTATTTGATATCTGAACTGAGTCTACAAGTCAGACCCATGAGTAACGGATTGCTTCGTGGTTGTCAGAGGCTAGTGTGCAGTATTTCCAAGGGTTACATCCAACGACATGACGCGGAAAACACAAATTGACGGAGACAGACACAATCATTAAGACAAGAGACGCTAAACGTGCCTTAGTGTCCGTGGGATTGATCTAAGGCAAGGACCCTTCTAGGTAGGGACCCTAGTGACTGATCTAAAGCAGAGTGGCTTACCACCACTAGATGCTAACTGTACTGTGTGCAAACCAGGCGCCCAGTAACAACTGTCCTGGAACCCCAAAACTGGGGAGCCTGCCCTCCCAGTGGTGACCTCTCATGCCCAATCTACCTCTAAATGTCACCTCTTCACGATGGACCAGATGGTGACAGAGCTAATGTAAGCAGAAGAGGCAAGAGGTGGTATTGAGCAAATCCTTGATGTGGGGACAGAGTTGGGGGCTGGGGTGGGGAAGCAGCTGCTCTGGGCTCCTTAACACTGTGCGTGGAGGGGCATTAGGGGGGTAGGGAGGGGGATGGAGCACCGTTCATCTGGGAATTAGCCAGCCCAAGTCTCCCCCCCCTTCTTGGCAGCTCCAGAGCCTTCCTTTTGGCTGACAGCCATGAAAAGAGTGCCTGCCAAGGCCGATGGAGGAAAAAAAATAACAGGACACCAAAAAAAAAAAAAAAAAAAAACAAAACCTTAAAAGCAAACAAAATAAAAGCCTGCCCCAGGAGACGAGAAGAGCAAATAGCACTTCTGGACCAAGGTCAGGACAGACTGGGAAGACATCCTGGCCCACACCCCAGGGAGAGGAAATTTTGTTCAATGTCTTGCTGCTTTGCTCAAGGGGGGAAATACCCCCCACCTGAGACTTCAACTCACTGGCCTTTAGTGTCTTTTTTTTTTTAATTTTTTTTTAAATACCTCAACCATCATTTCAAAGCTTAAAAAACAACCAACCCCTCCCCCCAAAAAACCCTCGCTTAAAAAAAAAAAAAAAAAAAAAAGAAAAAAATCTAAAATTGCTTCAAAAACTGATGGGGCAAGCCCAGGCCTGACCCTTCAACTTGGAAGCCTGGTCTCTCACACGCTTTGCTGCCAGAGCCTAGCCCAGTGCCAATACGGCAACCGTCCTGCAGCTGGCTCACCCTACCCAACCCTGCCCAAGTCTGGCTGGATGGGCACTTGATTTGATTCTGTCAGTATCACCCGAAAAAGAAAAAGGTGACTGCCAGGGTGCTAAACACTGCCCACAGAGCCCGACCCTCTTGGGAATGTGTAAGTTATCTGGAAGGAGAAGGTGGGAAGTGGAAAATAAATACCCAGATCTAGGTTACTGTTCCTGGGCCTTGCTTGGGGGCTGGCTCAGCCCAGCACTGAGGCAGAGATGGCTCCAGCGTGAAGACCCTGATTGTCCAAACACTGCACTCTGAGATTCTGGTCTCCAGCAAGTGCCTGCCCTGGGTGGACATGTCCCAGCAGGAGAAAAGGGGCCAGCCCCTCAGTCCCCGTTTTCTGCTCTGGCCCAGCCTTTGCTTGGCTGGGCCCAGCTGGCTGTCCAGCAGTCTGGGGAGAGCTGGGCTGCCCGCTGGCCTGAGGGTGTGCTGCGGTTCTGTGCTGCTCCTCCAGGCTGTGCTCAGGCCTGCTCCTTGTCAGCTCTCCAGAGCCGTTCCTTCACCTCAGGCGGCAGTGTGCTGAACAAGTCCTCCTCTACCACCAGGCCGCTGCGCTTGAGCAGGGGACACTCGCCCAGCTCCACGGGCAGGCACTCCAGCCGGTTGCCCCGAAGCTCAATCTGCGTCAGGTTGGTCAGCTCACCCACTCTCGAGGGCAGTGACTGCAGAACATTGTTGCCCAGGTGTAGAGCCCGCAGCTTCCGACACTGGAAGAGCTCCGGGGGGAGCGCCTCGATCTGCAGGAGGGAGCAAAGGACTAGGATGAGGTGCATGGCTGGACAGGGCCTTTGGACTTCCCCGCTCACACACATCAGTTCTCTGCATCCTGACAACCCTTCCTGTAGGCCCAACAGTCACTCACAATCACTTTCTTCAGGAAGCCACTATGACTGCCTCCAGGATGGTCCTACAACATGTCCTGGGCTGTGGGCTCTACCCAGCACCTGCCCTCAGAGGACTATCGACCTGGCGGCTATTCTTACCCTACCCACTTCTGAGGCCAGGGCCAGGCCCAGGCTCTTGGTCCTCCTGTCTAGCTTAACAGCAGCTTCTGAATGGGGGGCAGCAATTTCTGGAAACTGGAGAGAGTTCCCTGCTAGGAGCCAGAATCCCAGTTAGAGCACTTCTACCTCATTATCAGGTCACAAGGTTAGCTAGGGTGCAGGGCCCCCCCCCAATTTGGAAGCCGCATATGCATGTGCAGCCGAGCACAGATACTGTTTGGGGTTTTTGTTTTGCTGTCTTACAGACTTATGTACTTTATGTGTCTGAGTCCTTGCCCGCAAGTATGTATGTGCAGCCATGTGCACGTCTAGTGGAGGCCAGAAGAGGGCATCAGATCTGGAGTTAAGGAATGGTTTGAAGTAGTCATGTGGATATTGGGAAGGAAGCTCAGGCTCTCTGCAACAAGTGCTCACAACCACGCCGCCATCAATGCAGCCTCTGAAGAATTCTCTCTTATGTCCTGAGTGCCTGCCTGTGTCTACACACCACAATAATGCCCAGTACCCACAACGGCCAAAAGAGGGCGCTACAGACAGCTGGGAGCTGCCATCAGGGCTTGGAACTGAACTCAAGTCCTTAGCAGGACAGCAACCTCTGGGAACTGAGAAGCCAGCTTTCCAGACCCTGTGTGCGTGCGTGCGTGCGTGCGTGCGTGCGTGCGTGCGCGCGCGCGCGCGCTGGCCCCTTGTGTGAGGGTGCCTGAAGAGGTCAGAATAGGGTGCGGGATTCCTTAGAGCTGCAGTTACAGGTGGTTGTGAGCTGCCTGACGTAGGTGTTGGGAACTGAACTCGTCCTCTAGAAGAGTCTCCTACTCACTGAGACTAGCCCCGGCACAGACACTGTTAACCCATCCAGTGTTCAAAACCAGCAGTGAGTGCTCTCTGAGTGTTTCGCATACTCAAGCTCAGCAGGTAGGGGGTGGTGCCACAATTTGAGCTTGGTTCAGTAGTGATGCTCTGTGTTTATAAGGAAGGGGCAAATCACAGGGAATGGGTAGAGCTGCACAATGCCCACTCTCGGGACCCCATCACTGTCCCTATTCTCCTGCCATGGAGAGGTGACACGCATCGTCTGACGTTGCTGCCCATTTTGGTGAGAATGCAAGTTTTGCTTCTTGCCGCCATTCACATGGGAACTGCACTCTCATTCTACTGCATACAATGCCCTGTTCACAAACAGGAAGGAAGCCTCGTGCCCTCCTGGGCCTCAGTTTCCCCATTTTTGAAACATAAAGCTTGGACTAGAAATACTCGTCTCCAGCATTCCTAAGTCAGAACCTTTGTTCAGGGTGGACCTGAACTCCATAGGTTCTGGTTCCCAATGGGCAACTTAAGTTTTCTCAGCAGAGAAATGAGTGTGGCTCCCGCCTCAACATGAGTATAACTCACTTGCTCGGAGATGTCTCCTCCGCTGTGGCCAGGGGTCAGAGGTAGGCAAGGTGGCTACAGAGTCTACGGTTCAGGTATGTAAAAGGCAAGGGTACATGAGAAGTGGGCCCTGCAGGACCCAGGAACCACAGCCTTCCCAGAATAGCCACAATGCCTCCCTGCCCCACTCCCACTGCCACCATCCTATGATAATGATAAAGTCAAGGGTAGTAGGAATGGTTCTGGCCGGTGACTGGTGGGGTCAGGTCCACTCAGTCAGTCAACACCTCCACAGGTCCCTTTAAAAAGTCCTCTCCCGGGTTGGAGAGATGACTCAGAGGTTAAGAGCACTGACTGCTCTTCCAGAGGTCCTGAGTTCAATTCCCAACAACCACACGGTGGCTCACAACCATCTGTAATGAGATCTGATGCTCTCTTCTGAGAGACAGCTACAGTGTACTTATATATAATAAATAAATAAATTAAAAAAAAAAAGTCCTCTCCCCAGAACCTCACACCATCACTCTGCCACCAAATACTCCCTAGGCCTCAGAGAAAGTGAAGGTAGTTTGGTAACTTGGCTCCCTAATATGGCCACATATATCCTTTGCCCCTAGTGTCCCTAGTCCATTGAAGGATGAAAGTTGTTTCCCATCGTCCTGAACCTCACTCACCTCTGCTGTCTCTCCATGATTATCATAGAAATGGCCTCAGGGCCACCTGGTCTTCAATAAGGACAACGCTTCTAGGAGGCTCTGGGAAGCGCCTCTTCCATGGCTCCTCCTCAACCTTCCTGACCAACCATCTGGGGAAGTGCCGTCTCTGAGCTCACACAGCCCATTCTGCCCTTCCGCCAGCCTTGCTGCTGGCCAGTCACAAGCTCCATCCACATCTGTTCCTTCGCTGAAGCCCCCCACACGAGGAGTCATATACTCCAACCCAACCTTACTTTTCACTTGCAAGTTCATGACAGATCCTTGTCTCTCCCCCTCTCCCTTCTCCTGGATGGTTACACCAAAGATCTCTCTTCATCCAGGAGCACAGTAATGTTGACTGAAAGTTCCAGGCCAATTCACTGAGAGCCTGACACAGTATGCATAACTGACCATTCCTCCGAAGACCTACACCTCCTCTTGGGTCCTGGCTCACGGTGTAGGAAACCTGAGAGCCCACACTTCCTCCCCAACCACTAACCCAGGACTCTCCCCACAGGCTCTGCAGACTCATCGCCATTTCTGTCCCTAGCAGCCTTATCCAATTCAAGCCTCCCACTTCACTGCCCACCCTACTGTAGTCTCAAGCCCACGAGGGCCCAGCCTGCCTGTAATTGGTCCAAGCATAGTTTTCCCTATAAAAGACATGGGTGCTTGTAGGGGTGGGGACAGGATGTGACTAAGCAATGTGCTAAACAGGGCGTCAGAGGGTCCCCTTCCTCTAGTACAGGACAACATGCCTCCACCAGCTCCGTCCCTAACGGGTGACCTCAGCTAATAGGCACGACACTAACAGGCACGTCTGGGTGAGAACCTGGGGGTGAGGGACAGGATGAGACAAGGCTGAGAGCTAGCCCACAGCTTCCTGAATCCAGCCTAGCACCTGTGGCACAGAGAGTTCATCCCACCTCCCTGAGGTAACCAGCCTCCAACACTACTTAGCACACTCCCCCCACACACATTAAAGACAGGACTGGGCTGGCGGTGCTTCCCAAACACTGTTCTTCATGGACCTCCAAGTCCCCTCCTCAGAGGCTCCACTCTAGTGGAAACAACCAGAGTCGACCATCATCCTTGGACATTCTCATATGTACAATAAACCAAGCCAAATAAAGACTGCCCCCCATCCCTCTGACGTGGAGGATCCACACTGGCCTACACTAAAGGCGCCCAGGACAAAGAAAGAAAGCATTACTGTGGAACACAGAGGTGAGTCCTGAGCTAGACACACTGTCCTCCATACCTGAGGCTGGCACAAAGAGCTGCTGGTAGCAGGTCCCACCTGCTGAAGGCCACCACAACCTCCACTCAAGAGTAAGTAGCACCAGCTTGCTTCGAGGACTGGATTAATGGAGGCACAGAGGTGGTGGCTGAATTGGCACTCTAGCTCTGTCTCCTGATCCCTAACCTCAGGCTTCCCACCTTTTACTGGAAGACGTCCTGTAGGCCTTGATGACAGGGCCTGACATTCAGTTGCTGTAGCCTGGGTTCCCCTGACCACAAGCCACACAAGTGCTCTGTCCTTATCCAGTCTAACTGGCCCATTACCTCTTGGTGGGGGCTCTCCAGTCTCTCAGTCAGTCTCTCAGTTTCTGTCTCTCAGTGTCTGTCTGTCTGTCTGTCTCACACACACACACACACACACACACACACACACACACACACACACGGCTGGGTGCACAGGGGCCACCTATAGTTTCAAGGGCGTTGCTTTTCTCAGTTCTGGCCCTCGATTTCCTCTCCAGAAGAGCAGTGGGGTGAGCCTACTTAAGCCACACTTTGTTCTTCACCACTCTGATGCAGAGAAGCGGGGGACATGGGCAATGATGTAGTTACAGAGGCCATCTGGCTTCACCTCAGCTAGCAAAGCCACCCACAGAGTTTCTCCTGCTGGGGGCATACAGGCTGGTCTCTTGGCTAAAAATGTTGTTGGGAGACAGATACCATAAACTCCAAGGTAAAAACTACCTCCCACCACCCCATTTCAAAAGAATCTTGGTGTTGGGATTCCTGTGTTATCCACATCCCTGAAACACAGGCCACACCATCCCTTTACAGCACAATACTGATATTCTCTGACAAGGACAGACTCTCAGCCCGAGATTCTGATTTAGCAAACCTGCAATGAGGCCTAGGAGTCTAACTCCTGCACCCTCGTTGTTTCTAGAACACGGAGCTTCTAGAACCCCAGAGCATCAATGGTATTGAGAAACGAGTCCTCTGAGCACCCAGAGTGGCCACTCACCCTATTGGCTGTGACGGCCAGGTTCTGGAGGTTCTGCAAGAGGCCAATGTCAGCGGGGAGCAAGGTCAGGTTGTTGTGGCTGAGGTCCAGGTAGCGCAGCTTGCGGCAGTAGAAGAGCTGGGTGGGAATTTTCTCGATTTTGTTGCGGTTCAGGTAGAGGCGCTCAAGGTTGGTGAGGTTGCCGATCTGGATGGGGATGTAGGCGATGTGGTTGTACCACAGCTTAAGGCAGGTGAGGCGGTGCAGATGCTGGAAGCTGATGATCTCCTCGATGGTCTTGAGGTTGTTGTCCTTCAGGTCGATCTCCTGCAGGTTGTGGAGGCTAAAGATGGAGTGAGGGATGCGCTCCAGGTCGCAGCGGATCAGCTCCAGCTCTGTCAGGTTAACCATCTTCTTGAGGCTGTTGAGGACGATGAGCTTGGTGCCCTCGTTGTTGATGGACAGCTTCTGCAGGTGCACGCCCACGTCCGTGACCACCTGCGGCAGCTTGCTCAGGTTGCTTTTGAGCCGCAGCACCTTGAGGCGCTTGAGCTCCCGCAGTCCGTCAATGACGATGTAGCGGTTGTTCTCTGCGCTCAGGTTGCCTGTCAAGTGCAGCTCCTCCAGTGTCTTCAGGCTGTAGATCCACAGTGGGATCTCCTTGATGTCAGTGAACTTGATGTGCAGCGCCCGCAGGTTCTCTCGCAGGAAGGCCAGGGCAGGAGCCTCGATCTTGGCTGCCGTGTGGTACAGCCAGAGCTCCTTGAGGCCTGTGAGCTGGGCGATGCTGGGTGGGATGGTCACGTCGGGGATCAGTTCCAGCTTCAGGACCTCTAACTCCAGCAGGTCAAACACGGTGTCCGGGATGCCGCTCAGCATGAAGAGGTGCAGCTCCAGCTTGTCCTGGGCGTTTTTGGTGAGCCGCTGGCGCAGCTTGTCCAGCGTCCACTCGTTGTTGAGGTTCAGCTGACGCAGCTTGTTCTCACTTACCTCAGACAGGAAGACGGCGAAGCGCTTTGAGTAGAGAGGGTCATACTGGTCAATGAGGTGCAACATGAAGGCGAAGTCGTTCTTGACGTCTGGGATGTCACTGTAGCTGCTCTCCTCTCGGATCGACTCAAACGAGTACTTCTTGAGGGAGCGCCGGAGCATCCACCACAGGGTGTACATGCAGATGAGGCCGTAGAAGATGACCAGGCTGATGTAGAAGGACGCCAGGATCTTGAAGAGGGTGGCCAGAGGGTGGGCACAGCGGTAGGTGCGGTAGCCTGTCAGGCTCTCGATGTCCACGGTGCAGTCCACGTCAAACTTGATGTTGTGCACATAGTACACGGTGTAGCAGATGATGAGGAAGAACTTGATCACCTTGATGATGGTCTGCCGCATGTAGAGGCGGTACACGATGTCCCCCTCCTCCACGTGGGTCCGGAACTTCTTCACCTTCTCAAACAGTGCCTTCGCCTGCTCCCCTTCCTTCTTGTCCAGCACACCTGTCTCTGAGCGGTCCACGATGCCCTGCTCAATCCGTGACTTGGTCCGCTGCAGCATGGGCACAGTGGCCTCCACATCCTCACTGACCGTAGATGACTTCTTGTCCATGGAGCCGTTCATCTTGCTGAAGGCTGGCTTGGGGTCACTCTCCTCCACTACTGTCTCTGACAGGGCCCGTGTGGTCCATGGGGAATCAAAACACTTGAGCAGGATAGACACGAAGTGCTCCAGCTTCGAGCTGGTGCGTGGGAACTTGAACCAGAAGTTGCTGCAGGCCAGGAAGATGAGGGTGTGCAGGAGCACGAGGTAGGGGAAGTACTTGGCAAACCAATGCAGGCGGTTCTCGTAACACACAGCATCCACGTAGTTGTACTGGTGGCGATCTAGGTCATACTTGATACCTGTGGGGCCCGTGTCAGGAGTAGGCAGGACTGTGGAGTTGGGGTAAGTGGGCTCTGGGCTGGAGGCCCCCCAGCCCCGGAAGGAGTCGTTGCAGGAGTCTTTGGTGACCCACTTACAAGGTAGGCAGATCATCTTGTCCTGGGTGACTTGCAGTGTCCCCCCAAAGACAGCGATCATCAGCATGACAATGGAGATGTAGTCAGTGAACACATCCCACCACGGCTTCAGGATCCGGTATGCTGGCTGTGTGTCCGCGAAGTAGCGGAGCTCTGTCACCGGAATCATGGTTTAACCTGAAAGGGACCCAGAAGAGGGGTTTACCACAAGGCAGCTTCACAAGTCTGGACCCCAAGGATGAGGGAATATAAAAATTCCACCACCATCCAAAACTCCATCCTACGAGTCAGGTGTGGTGACACGTACACGTCTTTAACCCCAGCACTCGGGAGGCAGAGGCAGGTTCTGAGTTCTAGGCCAGCCTGGCCTGAAAACAGAGTGAGTTCAAGGTCAGCCAGAACTACACAGAGAATCTGACAAACAAACAAACAAACAAACCAAAACCAAAACCAAACAACAGAAACCTACCCAACCATAGCCCAAGGACCAGCTCCATGAAGTGATAGCAGTGACCTGGAGGAATTTCTGCAGTGAGGAAGACCACGAACTCAGTCTTTTTCGTTTGTTTGGTTCGTTTTTTTGAGATAGTCTATGTAGCCCTGGCTGGCCCAGAACTCTGTAGACCAGGCTGGCCTTGAATTTACAAAGACCTTTCTGTCTCTGCTCCCAAGTGCTGGGATTAGAGGTATGCACTCTCATGCATGGCAAAACAACTTTTAAAATTACTTTTTTATACATATGGGTGTTTGGCCAGCATGTACGGCTCTGTGCACGTACAAATCTGTTACCCACAGAGGCCAGGCAGGGAGTCTGATTCCCATGGAACTGGAGTTAAAGAAGGTTGTAGCACCACGTAGGTGCTAGGAACTGAACCCAGGTCCTCTGAAAGACCAGCCAGCATTCTCAGCTGCTGATCTATCCTCCAGTCCTCCAAAACTCATTCTTATAAAACAAATTGTGAAGTCTAAAAATCTACAAATGTAGCCAGGTGTGGTGTCACACACCTTTAGTCCCAGCAGAAGCAGGAATATCTCTGTGTGCTTAAAGCCAGCCTGACCTACATAGAGAGTTCTAGACCAGCCAGGGCTACATAGGGAGATCCTGTCTCAAAAACAAAAGAAACTAAACCCGTCTCCATATTTACACACAGTAGGTGTAGACAGGGCTATGAAGACAGACAGGTCTAGTGAGGGACTCGTGGGGTTTGGGGTACAAGGAGGAGGTTATGGGTAACTTCCTGTGAATAATCTGTGGTGTGGGGAAGGAGCTGTAAACAGTAAGCCTCCCCAGAGAGCTCATCTGGCTGCACTGGGAGCCTGGGAATCTGGGTCTAACAGCGGCTTCTGTGGCTCCAGTGGCCAGCTGAGTGTGAGAAATGCTGGACCAGGAGCTGCTTTAAGAGCTTGCCCTGTGCCACAAACATGAGTTTAAGGGCAGTCCCTGGAATCCCTGAACATTCTGCCAAGGAGGCTAAGCTTAATCTGCTCTACAAAACTGTAGTGAGTGGGGTATAGGAAGGGTCTAGCACCAGAAGTTCGCTAGAGAGCATCTGGAAAACTAGAAAAGGCATGAGATGAAGGGGAAAACCATGGCCCCCGCTAACTTGGCTGCCCTCAGAGTTCTCGCTGACTTCTGGTTCAACATCTGACATAGGGTCTTATCTAGTGTTAGGCTGGCCTCAGACTCATCCCCGCACATAGCCAGTGATGACCTTAAGCTTCTGATCCTGTCTACTCCCTAAGGACTAAACCTAAGACTTCCTGCATGCTATACAAAAGCTATATCAGCAACCCCATTTTAAAAAGTGAAACTGTGTTTTTACTTAGCACCACATGTTCCTGATCAGAATCTAGTCTTCACACCAATTTTTAAATATTGTGTCAGATAGGGCTCATTCTCTCCACAGAGGAGCAGGACCCCCTGTGGAGGGGCCTACTGTATTTTCATACTGATATTGATCATGGCAGTAGTAATAGGTCCTTCATGGTAATCCTCTCCACAAAGGCCAAGTGCTCCCAGACAGTCTCTTGAGCACACCTGTGTGAGGCTAGAGGCACTGCGGATTTAGTACAAGTGGCACTAGCTACAGCACAGGGCAGGCTCCTCCCCACTGGCTCCAGTGGACTCTCTCTGCTCTGTCTTCTTTAACCTATTTCACAGACAGGAAAACAGAGATGCAGGGAGGCAAAAACACCTGTCCAATGTCCTCTCTTACCAAGTAAGTCATTGGCCCACTCCTCCTGGCTAAGCTCGGGCTTGCTCTATGGAAATTGCCCTCCTCTTGCCTGGGGTCCCATGCGCAGGAGGTGCCCGATACCCGTGGTGTTGAAGAGACCTTCTCAGGTTGTTCAGGGTCCCCATCCCTGGACTCCCACTGTTTAGGTCACCTCAGGCCAGGAGCCACTAAGACAGCTCTCCTGGCAAGGCCTGGATTCTTGGGCCAGGATGAGTGTCTATCCCACAGGAAGGCCCCAGCCCCCTAATGACCAGCTGGCTTTGTACACCACCCACACTCCTGAGAGAGGGGCACAGGGGTGGGGTGGGGAGGGCTGGCTGAATCACACAGCTGACCTCCAGCAGGGAACCGCTTAGGGTATCTTTCCCTGCTCAAGGCCTCATTCAAGGGAGCTAGCTGAAAGCTGGAGAAGGGGATGGGTAAAGATTTAGGACCCAAGGAAATGAGATATCCTGTCCCATTCCTCCAGGAGACTGGTTGGGACAGACAGACAGACGGATCAGCTCTGGCTGTGACTTCCATTCCATAGTACTTCCTTTGATTTCTGAGGCCGGTGAAGCAGCAACACCCATTAGCTCCCTTAGGAAGGAGATACTCCAATCCATTCATGCTAGCCACCTGCTCCACCCCCATCTCAAAGCACATTCTGGGTTCTATGTAGTCCTGGGCTATATTACCCTCTGTGAGGGTAATAAACACATCCAAAGTGTACCCACCTAGGACCAGAGTGTGGGCTGATCCCAGAGCTGAGAGGAAAGAGGACTGAAGCCCAGAGGAGACCTGGCCTGAGAGTGACTTGTGTAGAGGACCATACCTCCTGGCAGGCATATTACTTCTGCAGTGAGAGCTGGCATGAGACTAGCTGCTTCTTCAGCACAGCAGTCCAGGACACACATGAGTAATAAACACAGGCGCTCTCAGAAAGAGACAGGGTGGCAGTGGGCAGGGATGGGTGTGGATCTGGGTGTGGTAAGCCAGCGGTTTCAGGTGGATGTGGCTTGGGTAGAGCTAGCAGGGTGACCCCTCCCACTTCCTGCCTCAGGGAGGGACTGGAGCTACAGGGAGTAGTGAGGTGCGGTACCCTCCACAGCCCAGGGAGCAAGAAGAGTGAGCACCCACACAGGGAGCAGCTCTCCAAGAAGAGACTGAGCACGGGGCCCAGCCCAGAATCCACTGCACTGCCCATGGCGTCGGTTGGCTTTGAGATATGAGACAACTACCATAAATGAACCCATGGTGCCACTCCTGTGTCTGGCCAGCACTGTGGGGAAGAGCTGTGGCTCAGGTGTCCTGTATCTACGGCACAGCCTTTTCGTCTTGCACAACAGAAACTCTGGTCCATAGTCAGAAGTGTCTACCCATCTCCACAGACCTCATGATTCTAAGTCTCTCTGGGATCACACAGCACTGCCCTGTAAGCCACCTGATATGGGAACCAAATTCTGATCGTCTGGGAAAGGAGCAAGAGCCCTAACCACTAGGCCACCTCTCCAGATTGTATTCGTTAAAAACAAAACAAACTTTTTTTTTTTGAGACATGGTTTCACTATACAATTCAGATTTGTCTCAACTCAGCAATCCTCCTGTGTTAGTTTCCTAAAGCTGGGATTACAAGTGTGAAGCACACACTGTGCTTCTTCCCTAAAGCTCAGTACTACCCCCATGGCCATCTCACACATGGGCTCAAGACGGACTGCACACCCAGGCACAGTGCAGCCCACACAACCCACACCTGGGGCCATTCCAATGAGCACACCTACCTGCCCGTGTCCTGGACGTCCCGAGTGTGAAGGAAGAGCAGCAGAAGGGTGAGAAGGGTACAGGGGAGTAGGGCCTTTCTCAGGAAGTGACCTGCAGGCTGTCTAGCTTCTGTCTGGAAGGGAACAGAGACCGCAGCAAATGTGCCTATGCCTCTGTAGTGTAAAATATGGTTCACGGACTAAAAGGCAAGTGACAGACCCCAGTCTTCTGCCCCTCCTTTGCACCCCACCCCGGATCATTCAACAGGGCTTGGGCCCTGGGACCACTGTCATTCATTACCACAGACAGGTCTTGTCCTGATCATGCCTCTTGCTGCTGCAGTGGGAGAGACACTACCTCAGTTTCCTAACACAGTCAGGCTACCTTGAAAATATGGTGGCACCAAGGCCCTGAACTCTGCAGAGGAGCAAAGACTGGGGCCAGGCTAGCTCTGCTGCTCTCTAGGAGAGTGAGCTAGGCAGGTGGCTTTCCCTTTCAGAGCCCTGACTCCTTCCTGACATAGTGCCAGGTCCTAGGCCAGAGCCTGGACATGGGAGAGGGGATGGGAACAAAACAGACCCCCTACTCGGTGTAGTGAACCTTCCAGGACTTGCTACTGAAAGGAAAGTATGTGGGCGCAGTCATGGAGGAGGTGAACAGAAAGAGAGACTCTAGGACACAAGGTTGAGAGATAGGCAGGTCCAGCGCACAGTAGGTGGACAAACGGCCAGTGCAATGGAAACTGGGAATAGAGAGGTTCTTCCTGTGCTGCCAAGGAAAGCTGGCCCAGAACAGAGGCCCTGAGATGTGCTCCCCATACCCACCACAGCAAGGTTCCCATAGGAGAGAAGGAGGCAGAGACCTAAAGTGGAAGCTTAGGTTTCTAATCAACATACACTTTTGTTTGATTAGAAAACTGTTTGGAGGGGGCTGGAGAGATGGCTCAGCGGTTAAGAGCACCGACTGCTCTTCCAGAGGTCCTGAGTTCGAATCCCAGCAACCACATGGTGGCTCACAACCATCTGTAATGAGATCTGATGCCCTCTTCTGGTGTGTCTGAAGAGACTAACAGTGTACTTATATGTAACAAATAAATAAATAAATAAATAAAAAAAGAAAGAAAGCTGTTTGGAGGGACTGGAGAGATGGCTCAAGGGTTAAGAGCACTGGCTGCTCTTCCAGGGGAGCCAGCTCACAACTGACTTTAACTCCAGTTCCAGGGGATCTGACACCCTCACACAGACCTACATGTAGTCAAAACACCAATGCACATAAAATAAAAATAAATCAATCTTAAAAACAAATACAAGTTTTTATGGAGCCCATGGTCATGTCTCAAGTACTTGGCCAAGCCCTGGGTTCCATTCTGAGCACCAAAAAAATAGAGTATGAGTTGCAAAATAAATTACAGCCTTAAAGGAGAGGGACAGCTGGCACCCAGGTGCGAGACCAGGTGTCCCCGAGACTGAAGTTCAGAAGGCAATAGGGAAATGGGTCAGGTCAGGTCTCTGTCCCAAGACAGGAAGGTTTTGGAGACTCTCTAAATGGAGGGCAAGGATGAGAGAGTGTGAAATAGGCTGAGGGAAGATGGAAGAGGCTGTGTCTTGCCACGCTGCAGCTGCTGCTGCTTTTCCTTTCTTTGTAAGAAAGGGTCTCACACAATCCAAGTTGGCCTGCAAATTGCTATGTAGCTGAGGATGACCCTCAACTCCTGCTCCTCTTGCCTCCACCTCTCCAGTGCTGGACAACAGGCAGGTACCGTTATACTCAATTTACCCAGTACTGGGGATCAAGCTCAGGGCCTCATGAGTGCCAGGTAAGTACCACGTCCCCCGGGCCCATTTGTTCCAGTGAACATGAATCGATGTCCTCTAGAGACTATGTCCCAGAGCTGGAGGGAGTATGGTGGGAGATCTCTCCAGGTGCTCACGAGTGGACAGGAGATGCCCGAGGAGAGAGAAGACTGGGAATCTGTATAAAATGGACTGTTTGGGGCTCATCCCAGGGCCCTGTGCAGTTTGGGGTGTGGAAAGGTGGACTATGAGTTTCTCAAGCAGACTGAGCTGAGAAAACAAAGGTAGGCAGGCCAGTGCCTGTTCAAACTGCAGGACAGACAGACACAGCCCAGCAGTGTTCACACAGTGGGCGTAAGGATCAGAAAACCAAGCGCCTGCTGACGGGAGACACATGAAATATTTGTTACACGATCAGAGAACGAAATACTATACAGCAAATAAAAGTGCACTGTACAAAAACAGTTGTCACAAGGACAGATTCAAAGTCTGCTAACTGTGTGACCCTGGTAACAAGAGGACACCTGCTCTCGCTACTCCTTCTCACTCCAAGTGAACATTCATTCTCACTCGAGTCACTCACTTGTTTAGAGGAGTTACGTGTAGAGGTCAGAGGTCAACCTCTAGGCTTTGGTCTCCCCTCCTATCATGTAGATGTGGCTGCTGAAGTCGGCGGGCAGCCTTGGCCACAGAACTGGGCCAGCCTTGGCAACAGAACTGTGCCTGCTGAGCCGCTTCGCTGCTGGCCCTGCAGTCCTCTTTCCTGTTGACTCTTTTCTTGAAAGACTTTCAGAGATGACATTCTTATCCAGCGGGCTGGGGGAATTTGAGAGGAAGACAGCTCTTGTATGTGTAGTCCATGACCCCTCTGCCCTGAGATTCGCTGCCAGACATGTTAAGCTTGTCTCTCTCTCTGGCACTGAGACTGACCCTTACGTGTCCTAGGTGAGGGTGCCTTGCGCTGACGCCTGGGCCTTCCCAAGCTTTGCTTCAGTGTTTTTAAGATTTCCTTACTTGTGTATGAGAGCTCCGCCTTCATGCTCACGACATGACACTGACTCTGAGCCACCATGCTGGGAATTAAATTCTCTGCAAGAACAGCCAGCCTTTTTACCTGCTGAGCCACCTCTCCAGCCCTCTTGCTTCAGGTCTTTAACTTCTTTAACTTCCTGGAATCTGTTGCTATAACACTTGTGACACATGTGGCTAGCGCAGTTTTGAGCTGCAGAGGTAACACTGTCACATGTGACATTCCCAGGTCTGCAGATTTTGGTCAGCTCTGCCATCTGTCCTGTCAGATCACTGGGACTCAAATGGTGGAAGGAGAGGGTGGGGCTGATGCAACCTTGACACTTTCCTACGTGCCTGAGCTACTTCACTGTACAAAAGTTGCCCCCGGGGGCTGGTTCTTTTCCGTCCTCACACTTGTGACAGTCCAGCAGGCAGCAGTGGCTGCTGTACAGGTTACCATGGGAGTGAGCACCCCCCTCCCAACCTGTGCACTCTCTGCCCAAAAACACTATCCCACTGGTGAACTTGGGACAGCTCCATCCTTACCAGATCCTGTCTCACCCCCAGACACACAGAACTGCATTCTATACAAGCCACACATGGGAACAGAAGGGTCAAATAAGCAAGCCAGAGAGAGAGCCACTGCTCCCCCTAGGTGGCAGGCAGACAGGTGGCAGAGGGAGAATAGGAGACAAATGAGTTCAAGTTCATCCCCAGCATGGAATATTCTAGTGGCTCAAGCACGTCATTTAACCCACGTCTGATGCTGTAATTCTGAATAGGAATGTTCTCGCTTCACAGATCTGTATACAATGACCCAGATACTGTCCCAGCCTAAATAGGGAGCTGCTGACAAGGGTGAGGGGTATGATCCCCAAAAGCAGGACAGGGCCACTGCTGCAGGGTGACACCAGCAAGATGAACAGAGGAGGTGACTACTGTCCGGGGAGGAAGGCATCTACCACCACCCGTGCCGTGCAGCTGCCCTGCCCTGAGGCGCCAGCCTGCGCCCAAACAGTGAGAACAAGGATCCAAGGTGACACGTGGATCATACGGTAAGAAAGACAGAGTCTGAGCCCACTCTTGTTTGAGTTTTTGCCTTTTCACCTTCAAGTCTACTTTTTTTAAGCCTTTAAATTTTTATGTTTACTTTATTTTATTTTATTTATTTATTTATTTATTTTGAGAAAGGCAAGAGACATGTGTGGTGAAGCATGCCTTTGATCCTAGCATTTGGGAGGCAGTCAGGTGGATCTCTGAGTTTAAGGCCAGCCTGGTCTACAAACTGAGTTCCAGGATAGCCAGGTCTACACAGAGAAACCCTGTCTTGAAAAACAAACAAAAGAGGGAGAGAGAAAGGCAAGTGAACAGTTTAAAAAAAAAAAAGCAAAGTTCTCTACAGCTAGAAGACGACTCAGAAGTGAGCTGCCCGATCTTTCTTATCGTAGTGAACGACTTCCCTTTACTTCATGTGTGCATGTGCACCTGTGCAGAGGCAAGAACACACACCATAGTGCAAATGCGGGCCAGAGAACAACTTGAGGGAGGGAGTCAGCTCTCTCCTTCCACCGAGCAGCAACTGAGGAACGAATGCAGGCTGCAGGCTCAGTGGTGCCTTCCTTCACTGGCCCATCTTGCTCACCTGCCTTCTGAAAAAATATCACTAGAGCAGGGACCTCAGCCCGAGGCTCCACAGACCCCTTTGAGATTGAAAGACCTTTTCACATGAGTCAAATATCTGATATCCTACATATCAGGTATTTACATTACGATCCTAACAGTAGCAAAATCACAGTGACGAAGCAGCAACAAAGTAACTTTATGGTTGGGGTCACCACAACCTGAGGCACTGTGTTAGAGGATGGCAACAGTAGGAAGGCTGAGATCCACTACACTACAGCCTAAGACTGAGCGCATGAGCTGTGGCAACCTACCATAAACCTGTGCTTGTTTGAAAACAGTCCATCAGTTTAAAAAACAAAACAAAACAAAACCCTTCATTACTACATGTATGGAAAAGCACGTAAACTCCACGAGATTAGGTCAGAGGATGCCTTCAGCCTTGTCTGACTCCTGGGGACTGTAACTGAACCACCAAGGACCAGAAGCTCCTCTGTGAGGAAAGGTCAGCCCTGTGCTCCCCTACCCTGTAGTGACAACACACAGCCAGGCAGTAAGAGCTTGAAGAGGGACATGCCATTCAGTCATGTCTCCTCTGCTATCTCAACTGTAAGGTGGGACCGTGGCTGTTGGGACTGCCACTGTAAGAACTGAGGACAAGATGTGCTATATCTGTTTGAAACCTATCATGTCCCAGAACTGAACCTGCCATCCCAAAAGACCCTCTCACAGTTCTGTTGCTTCTGTCTCAGAGGGTAGAGTACTTTCCTGCTTCCAGGGCTCAGGAAAGGCTATCAGAGCCAGTCCTCAGGTACTGTGTCCCATCTTTAGGACCGCCCTTTCCCATCCCTCCTCCTCCTTTCCTGGCCCTCTCCTTACACTTCTTCCCTTTCCTCAAGAGGAGTTTATGCTGCTCAGGCGGCTCCAAAGCCCTGGGATGGATGCTCCTCCAGCCTGAGCTGCCCGAGTGGCTGGAACCACGGTGTGAGCTGCTCCTAATTTCCTGCTGATGCTTGTTTTAAAAAGATTTATTTATTATATTTATATAATATAATTTATTTATTATATTTATATAATATAGTTTATTTATTATATATTATTTATTATATTTATTTTATTTATTACACTATAGTTGTCCTCAGATACACCAGAAGAGGGCATCGGATCCCATTACAGATGGTTGTGAGCCACCATGGGGATGCTGGGAATTGAACTCAGGACCTCTGGAAGAGCAGTCAGTGTTCTTAATCTCTGAGCCATCTCTCCAGCCCCTGTTGATGCTTCCTAAACAGACAGAGAGACAGGCAGACAGGCAGGCAGGCAGGCAGGTGCTTGGCACAAGGCAAGACGCTGTAGAGAGAGAGAGAGAGAGAGAGAGAGAGAGAGACACAGACACAGAGAAAGAGAGAGAGAGAGAGAGAGAGAGACAGAGAGAGAGAGAGAGAGAGAGAGAGAGACAGAGACAGAGGGAGAGACAGAGAGAGAGAGAGAGAGAGGGAGAGACAGAGACAGAGACAGAGAGACAGACAGAGACAGAGACAGAGGGGGGGGTGGGAGGAGGGAGGGGGAGAGAGACAGAGACAGAGATGGGGGGGGGGGGGGGAGCATGCATGCCCAGAGACTCAGGCAGCTCCTACACCTGGGCTACAGTCCTCTGAGCTGCAAAACACACAGAACGAAAGAGCCCTTTGCTCAAGCACAAACAGAACCTAAGGGACAACTTCCCTGTAGGCAGAGGGAGGTTGTCCCTCTAAAATGCTCCTGGGGAGGGGGAAGAGCTGGTCCTTAGAGACCCTGTGAGACACTGAGTGCCCCACGGGCCCAGGCCTATGAATCTGCCCCAGGGTTGATGCTTCCTCACACACTAGGCCAGGAGGTGGGAGGTCTCATCATCATGTGGTACACAGCCCCGTATCCTGGCCAGACCCCTAAACCCAGCTGGAATGAGTGGGAGACTGTGGGCTGGGGACTTACCCTGCCCAGGAGGGCACTCCCTCACCTCCTGGGAAACAGCCTAGGGGAGATGGCAGGCTGGATGGGGCAGGAGGGTTAAAGTATCTGAAGCGCTTTGGCACTAGGGCAGGACTTCCCAAACAGGTCTGTCCTCTACAAACCCATAGGGGTGTGGCTGCATTCTGGTAAAAGGTGACAGCATGGGCCACCTCCTGGACTACCCCACTGGCACTGGAATCTATACAGCTCAGCTGCTGAAGCTTAGACCCTGCCAGTACCCTTGCCATGTGCCTAGCACTTCTTGTTCCTCAGCTTCCAACATCACGGCAAACCGCTCAGCGGCTCCCAACCTCACCAGTAAGTGACTGGGAAGAGAATCCATCTCACCTGTAAAGTAACTGTAACGTTTGTTTCTTCTGGAGGTTGCAGAGGGGATGAATGAAGTGGTCCTCAAACAGCTTTTGGGTCATTTCTATGCAGTAAAATATGTGTTACAGTCATTATTAATCAGGGGTTGGCTGAGATATTGCCTGGGCTGCCTTGCTAAACTCCTCCTGTTGCAGCTCCAAAGCAGCACACAGCACCATTGCTGCTGCTCTCAGAACAGCAGTGTGGAAAATCCCTCTCTCATGTGAAGAGCTTGAGGCCCAGAGGTGAGGTGACTTGATGTTACAGGACCTGGGGCAAGATGGACCTAGATCTGACCTGCCACTGTGCCAAGCACTTCCTAAGACAACAAGACTCCTCAGTCTTGCTAAATCCACAGTTTTTTCAAGAAGCTTCTTAGGTAGAGCCTCCTCTTGACGAGGCATGAGTAGAAATGGGGCCTTTGTAAGCAGGTCATACTCAGGAGCTCTAGTATTTCAGGAGTTAAGGAAACTGGAGCCCAACTTTGGGTATGCATCCCAGAGAACAAAGCAGTGTTGAAGACTGGCCACGATCTGCTATGAACATGTTGTGTCTTCTCATGGTTAAGAAGTGCAGGTGTAAGCACCCTGGACAGGCTGCAGACACACTGGCTGTGGGTCCCGAGAACTAGGTGCTCGCCTGGACAAACAGGCAAGGGGACCCAGCCATAAGCAAGCTATCTGTCCATTCCCCAAATCTGAACCCAAGGAGCCAGCTAGGGAAGGCAAGGTGCCCACCACTAGGCCAGGTTCTGCTGTGCCACCTGAGCTGCTGGGCACACATTGTTATGCTGACTGTCAGAGAGGGCACAGGTTTGGCAGATGCGCCTCTGAGGTGGGGTGGCATGTAAAACCATGGAATTTTACAGTCACTTTTACTCTAGAGGGAGCGTGAGGCTGTAATGCAGCAAGCAATTTAATTTTGAGATTTCAAGCCCTCAAGAGACAGAAAGAACTTACCAGGAGAGCCCAGAGCATCTGCAGTGGGGTCACAGCCTTCCAGGAAAAGATAAAGCCCCCCCCCATACACACACACACACACACACACACACACACACACACACCACAAAGAGATAGACAAACAGTCACACACAGAGAGACAGAAACAGAGACAGACAGATAGACAAACTAAAAAAATCCAACCTGGTTCTGAAGAAGCTCCACTCTACTCCCTCCTGGCTTCATTCACTAAAGGCTGGCTGGAGCTAAGAGTGGCTTTCTGGTCAGTGTCCCAGGATAGTCTGTGGACCACTACCCTGCCCACATAGGGAGCTTCTGCCACATGCAGACTCCTAGGTGCAGCCCTCCAGGACTGACTCCGAGTCTGGGGCCAGGGTCAGTGGGCACCACTTTATACATTCTATGAAAGTGTCCTCAAAGGGAGGAGCTAGCGCAGAGCCAAGAGGGTGGAGGAGATGGAGCATGGGTTGCCAAGCCTCTTGCTGCAGTCTCAGGCCTGGGGTTGTGCTGCTCCTTACAACCTGAGGCAAGTGACCTCACCTTCTAAGCCTCGGTCTCTGTCTGTCTGGCGGCAAAAGAACAGCACGTACACGGCTGGGGTGGGAGTGAATGCGGTGACATGACAGGCTTCTCAGCACCAAGGATGTTCATGGAGGACAGGACATGACATTGGGAGGAGGGGAAGGAGGAGGGCTCGAGCCAGCTGCTCAGGGACCAGCTTGTGTCTCCAAGAAGCATGGAGACCTCGAGGAAGGGCAGAGGAGGAAATAGAGTGAAGGTGGGGAGGGCCGAGGAGAGCCACACAGTGAAGTGGGCACCAGGAGATGAGCAAAGGGCACACACCCTGCCAGACAGCACTCTGCCGACTCCGGCTGCCAGGCTTGACGTGTCTCACTACGATGCTGGCTATGGACGTACACACCTGCAAGCCCAATACTGGGGGGGAGAAGCTGGAGCAAAAGGAGTTCAAGGCCACCCTGGGCTGTATGAGAACCCATTTTGTAAAAAATGCTGATATGGGGCTAAAGGGATGGCTCCATGGTTAAGAGCACTCACTGGCTGCTCTTCCAGAGGTCCTGAGTTCAATTCCCAGCAACCACATGGTGGCTCACAACCATCTGTAATGGGATCTGATGTCCTCTTTTCTGGTGTGTCTGAAGATAGTGACAGTGTACTCTCATACATAAAATAAATAAATCTTTAAAAACGGCTGATATTTAATTGTGCCCAACAGTGGCTCTGTAGACACAAACGACTGGGAAGCCCTTTTCCTTGTCTTCCAACCAATGAGATTTCTGTCTGAAACTCTGTCACCAATATAAAACTGACCTGGAGGTACTGTAAGGACCAACAGTCAGGTCTAACCTATGGCTCAAGTGTCTGTACAGGACAGACTCAGGCACATACAGCAATCCAATTCCACTCAAATATTACACTTCTCCCTGGCCCGCATCTGGGCCCGGTCACACCTCAGGCCAGCATGATGGGCCTAGACTGCTTACAAGCAGAGAAGGAACCGATCTCACACAGGCACTTCCTCTGGCCTCCTGCTCTCCACTGACCAGCAAGGCAGACTTCAGCTCATGCCTCTTCTCCCCAGGGACAGAGTTCCTCAACAACCAACAGGAAGCTCCCACAGGGCAGGGCAGTCACTGCTGACCTTGTTCCCATAAACAAAAGAGTATGACAGCACCACACACCCGGCATTTCCCACCTTCTCCAGGGGAGCTGCAGCAGGAATGCACCCTCTGTGTGCCAGCCTCAGTGCCTGTCTGAATCTGTCCTGGGAAAGACCTCTGCACCCTGGCTGCCCTTCCGAGGAGCAGGAGAGCTAGAAGCCAGCGGCCCCAAAGGGTCCTGACTTTTATGAAGCAGGCATCAGAGAAGAGGGAGGGTGTGTGTGTGTGTGTGTGTGTGTGTGTGTGTGTGTGTGTGTGTGTGTGTCCATCCATCCGTCTGTCTATCTCCTATTTATCCCAGTCTCTGATGTTAAAATCTAAACAATATGAAGAAGTACATTTACGTTTCCAGCCCTCTAGAGGCTGAGGTAAAAGGATCAAGGGTTTGAAACCAGGGCTGAAAAGATGGCTCAGGAGTTAGAAACACTTACTGCTCTTGGAGAAGACCCAGGTTCAAGTCTCAACACACACACAGCAGCTCACAACTGTCTAACTGCAGTTCAAGGGCATCTGAAGCTATCTTCTGACCTTCAAGGATACCAGGCACAGCCATAGTACACAGACACACATGCAGCAAAACACTCATTGTTCATACACATAAAGAAATAAAACCAGAGAAGACCGGCTGGAGGGATGGCCCAGCAGTTAAAGGCACTGTCTGCTCTTCCAGAATCCCGAGTCTATTCCCAGGACTCTCACAGCAGTTCACAAGTGTCTGTCTCTAACTCCTGTTCTAGGGTATCTGACACCCTCACACAGATATACAAGCAGTCAAATCACCAATGCACATAAGATAAAGATGAATAATTTCTAAAAAACTAGAGAAGGCGGATGAAGAGGAGGAATAGAAAAAGTAGTAGGAATAGTCATAGTAATTGTTGTTGTTGTTGTTTGAGGCTAGCCCAGGAGCAGCCAGCCTGGGGTACATAGATGTTGAAAAGAATAGCCGTCACCCCAGCTATAAGAGACCTTGCCTCAAAAAGCAAAGAAAAGGAAAACTATAAAAGTATAGGAACGTTATCTCCAACAGATCCGTCTGTGAGCACGTAAGAGTGAAGGCTGCTCCCACTCATGCTCAGGAGCACGCTCTCAAGGCTCTGACGAGTCCCACGACAGCCAGAGTTCTCTAATTTCAGTGACCAAAGGAACACCCCTCAAGAAATGTGTCACAGGCAGCATGTCTAGCTAACCACACCAATGAGAGCTGCAGGGAGGAGAGGTGGTGGTGACAGTCACATGTCCCTCTCTTAAGAACTGTGGAGGAAGGCAGAGTGTGTCAGAAAGTATTGCCTAGAGCTGGCCCTGCTGACACTGCTGTGCGAGCTCCAGAACACGCTGTGAAAGGACCGCAGCATCATTTGCCAAAGCTTGAGCAGTGGTCTCTGTCCAGTGCTGGCCCATGTCCAGGCTGAAGCAACATGCTAAAGCCCCAGGAAGGAAGCCAGGGCTGTGGACTGAACTCAGCTCCTATAACTGTCTGGGTCTGGTCCTCTGTTCTTGTCTCTGTCCCCCAACCTCTGTCTCTGCCTCAGCTTTTCCTGCAGGAATCCGAGAGGCCCCAGCATTACCCGAGAATAGTGGTGTGTGTCTATGATCCCAGGACTGGGAGACTGCAGCAGGAAGATCAGAGTCCAGGCCAACCTCAGATATACAGTTAGCTTTGGGAAGTAACTTAAAGGTAGAATGCTTGTCTATCTAACACATACGAGGCCCTGGGCTCAACCTGCATTACTGAAACAGAACCCACAACACCAAAGCAGAGGGCGCAGTCACCACTCGGATGCCCTGGATCCTAAACAGGTCAAAGAACCATGGGAATGGAGGTGCGCTCATGCTATCTGCCTGGGAGAGGCAGTACAGAAAGTCTGGAGAGAGCCTTACCCTGAGATGGCTCTGCTATCTTTGTGTTGGCTGTTGGTGCTGAGGCTGGTCCCCGTCTGGATGCACAGGGTCCTGACATTCCTTTTGCTCCATGGACGCTGCTGCTGCCCTATGAGAAAGCGAGAGTTACAGTCAGCAGGCACGTTTGTGGAATATTTTTAGAGAGCCTGGAGATAAGTAACAAAGCCTCCACGGGGCTCTGGAGCAACAGGAGCTACCAAAAGGGTGCCTGCCCCACAGATTCTGGTTCTCTAAGAGTCCCCAAGGCAGCCTTTTCAATCTGGAGGCAAGACTCTGCTAGGGACTCAGGCTCCGCCCTAGAGCCCGCCAAAGGTGTTAGTACAGTTTCTTAGAGGAACAGGTATCTGGTGACCGCTGGGTGTGAGTAGGAGGTTCCAGGCAGGAGGCACAGCACCAGCAGGGGAGACGAGGTGGGCAAGATGCTGCAAGCTACTCTTGGTCATAGTCCTGGAGGTGGGAGATGGCCAGAGAGAAGTGACAAAGGCTGAGCCAGGCCAGACAAGGGCTCTCATTGAAAAATAAAGACACACTCTCCATAGAGAGCAAGTGCTCACTACCTACCGACAGGCACCATGCTCTGCACTGCTTACCGAAGACAAGGGGCTGAGTGAGAGAGGAGTGTGGGCACTACTCCAGACTTGGAAGACAGCAATCATATGGAGCCTGGATGCGAGTGTGGCCCAGCTATGAGGGACTCAGAGCATTATAACAGTAGTTAACTAGGAAGGAAGCAGCAGAAAACAGGACCTGGGGTAGGGGTGTCTCTGAGGGACTAGGAAGCAGCTGTCATACTTGTGGAGATGTAAGCTCTGGGAAAAGACGGAGGCCAAACTCAGTCCCCCAAGCCACAGGAAGATAAGACAGGCAGGCTCTATGTGACCATGCAGCAAAGCACCTGGAGTCAAGAGGGTGCAGAGGCCACCTCTGCCCCACCCTCTGTCTCAGACAGGACTGGAACACTGCTGATGCTGGCTGGACAGTCCCTTGTCACTTCACAGCCATGGCTGAAGTAGGACTCTGGACTCCCTGACTCTTGCTAGTCCCTTCTTGAAGGACATGTGCCCTGGATAGCCTGCTCAATAGCCCAAGCCCCCTCCTCGCTGCTCGGCTGCTTCAGGACCCCTGCAGCCTGTATTTACTTAATGTCTGTATTCATTCCTCCTGAGCTATCAGGAGGTCTCTGCTGCTTAGCCTGAGCCTCAACGTCTCTGTGTAAAAACCTGGACACATCCACGGTCTCAGGACACTGAGCTGCGAACAGGTTGGTTTCAGGCAGCAAGTTGGGGTTTGGCCCCATTAGGATGACCCTCAGAAGCCCACGCCCTCCAGAGAGGCCACTCAAATTTGCTAGAAAACTTCATCCTAGCAAATGTGCCTTAAGCATGAAGAACGAGTGTCCTGGGAGTGGGAGGTGTGGTCAAATGCTTCTCTAGTCCCTACTTTTGTACACCACCCCGAAAACAAAGTGGAGCTTCAGACCCCAGGAAGGCTCCAGAAAGCTGACCTCCAGCACCGCTCACTTGTCCTTGGCTGCCTGTGACAGCTGAGGGACAGACTGACCTTCATCACGGAAACAGCAGTATGAATGGCCTAGCCCTCGGGCACCACCCCTGGGCCTCTGAATACACCCCCACTCTCCTACCCAACTTATTCTTCATGCACTGTCTGTCTCCCAGTGTGTCTGCTCCAGAGGGCATAACACCGATGACGGAATTAAAGGGACCACTGACACACTTGCAAGGTAGAAAAAGACCTTGTAGCCTCTGGCTACTCATTTCTGTCTCCAAAATTCAGCCCACAAATGTCCCCAGTCCTCACACACTCTCTCCCCTCCACACCTCATGCTTAAAGCTGTCCTAGTTGGGGCAGGGGAACAGGAGGCCATACAAGTGTTGCTGTCCTAAAACTACCACTATTTCAGCCAGTTACCATCAGGAAAAGGTTAACATAAACTCAATGTGTCCTTTCCAAAAAAGACAGCAATTGCATCAAGCAGAACCAGCCTATCTTGATTCATTCCAGTCCAGAGGAAGGGGAGGAAACCTTACCAAGGCAGGTTCAAGAACTCAGGTCTCAAACAGAGGTTAGAGGTCCACGTCTTTACCCAGCACTCAGGAAACAGGCGAATCTCCATGAGATTGAGGCCAGCCAGACTGGTTTACATGGAGGGTTCGAGGACAGTCAAGGCTGCATGGTTGAGACCCTGTCTCAAAAAACAAACCCCCACCCCCTGTCATCCCAGGCTCTTTTTCATCTATGCTGACCTCCAGCTCACCAACAACATTCTATATCTGTCACTCCTGCCCAAGAGATGCACAAAACAGGGACAGAACCAAACGGACTTTCATATCAAGAGTCGGTCGTTCCTGGAGCCCCAGTCTGAGGTCCCAAAAGCCTGTGCTCCCGTCCCCAAAGCAGGGGACAGTCCGGAAGATCAGGAAGAGGGAGTGGTCCTAGGAAAGAAGCCGGCGCCGGGAAGCCCAGGGTCAAGAACAGAAAGAGCTGGTGGGGGAGCTGTCAAGAGAATCCCCGAGGGGAACCTCTGGGAAGGGGACGCGTGCGCAGAGGGGCGCGGATCTGCGGGACCAGCGCGGCAAGAGCGGCCTGGGGAGCGCAGCGGAAACTCGGGTGAGAGGCGCGCGCGGAAAACAGGGTGCCCGGGAGGGGGCTCGCGCGCCGCTGCACGGCCCAGAGGGTGGAGTCCGGAGCCGGCGCCCGCCGGAGGCAGGGCGGAGCGGAGCCGAGCGAAGGGCCAGGGTGGCCGGCGTCTCCGGCAGCGAGAGCCTCCTAGAACTTGAGGGGGCGGAACGCCCGTCCGAGTGGGTTCCGTGAGGTGACAGCGCGCGTCTCATCCCCCACCCGACCCACTCACCTAGGCTCGCCGCTCGCAGCCGCCGGGCAGGCAGCCCTGGCCCTCCACCACCCTCTCCGGCCGCCGGACGCCGCGCTCCTCCGGCGCCTCCTTTTGTTTGTCCCTCACTGCACCACTCTGCCTCCCCCGCCCCGGAAGTGACGTCACGGCCGGGCGCAACCGCGGCAGCCTGGCCGTCGCCATATCTGTAAAGGGGAAAATTTGAGGCCGCTTCACCCTACTCCCTCCCTCGCGCCTGCGCCCAGACACTTCGGGAAAGGAAGTAACGGAGCGGAGGTCAGCCCTCTTAAAGGGACGAGGATCCCTGCAACCTAAGGGACTCGGTACTCCGGGAAGAACGGCGAAGTGACCCAAGCCGACGCAAGTTCGCGCTCACCTCCGGGTTTCGATCTCCATTGGGCCAGCGTCCTCATACCTTTAGTGCTGCTCATTAGCTGACTAGCTGCCCAAAGATACAGGTGCCCGCAAACGTAACTGCTCTGCTGACTGCGAACTCGCGCTCCGACACGTCCGGCTTGCGACGGTTGTCCCTGAAAAGCGGCATAATTCCGAGTTAACTGAATGGCCGCCGCTGCAATAAATACAGTTGAGCTGAATTAAAAGGTTTATTTGGGGTTAGTCGCTCCCGGGCGAGTTTACTGTCTCACACTAGGAGGGCTTTGAAGTCGACCGACTGGACTGGTTTAGGAACTTTTTGTAGCAGAAGGGAGAGAGGCAGTGCTGTGCTTGATAAGGTTTTGGAGTTTTGCCTAAGTTTGGGAGCCCGAGTCCAGTGGTCACTTTGGAACTAAGTGTCCTCTTTATCCAGTGTTTTGCACCTGCTTTCGTAAGCGCAGGAAATCTCTTTGTCGGGTTCACCGGCTTCTGCAAGCGCTGACTTCTGGCTGGAGAGAGTTAGCGGAGTGAGTGAGGGGGATTCTTTATCCCGAAACCTCCAGCCTAACATTAACAGTGAATTAATTCTGAGCTGAGCTGAGGGTAAAGCCACATCTTCAGAACCACACCTCCAGGTCTTCAGCCGCTAGCTCTGTATCTGTGTTGATCCTCTTGGGTCCTCATAATTCCCAGGCTAACTGCAGTAATCCTTAGGTTGGGAAATTGTTCAGCCATTAAAACAAAGTGTTCCACGTACTCCAGTACGGGACGACTTCTAGTAGCTTAAATGAAAGAAGGAAGGCAGGGAGGACAGCAATGAGTAGCAGAGTTTTTGTGGATTTGGGTATCAGTGGTGTGTGTACCCCCTGACTAATAAGATACACATGCTGTACAGATTATCCTTGCCTCCACCCGCTTTTGCACTGACAGGACCTCTGGCAAATCGGTCAGTGCTCTTAACCACTGAGCCGTCTTTCCAGCCCCTTAATCTTAAATTTATAAAGAGAAAGGGGGTATAAGTATATTTATTCACATACTAAGGTATATTTAGTTTCAAACTTTAGTAATAATAATAATTTCACTTTCAAAGATACAGGCTTTTTTTTTTCCTGTTGCCAAAAAGCATTTTGCCCTAGGAAAGATACATCCTGCTAGTCAATGAAAGGACCCAGAGTTAAGGTTAGGGCAGGGTTTTGCTTTTATCTTCCCAGGAAAAGAAAAACATCCAACTGAGGAATCCAAACACTACTGGGCAAGAGAAACATCTAAAGAAAAATGATGGATTGTCAAGAAAA